>NC_065585.1:38122500-38447500 GCF_024542745.1 Macaca thibetana thibetana
TCTGCAGAATCACATGAGGACATACAGCTTAATATGCAACTTGCCTTTCACATTTGGCATTCACATTGTCTTTGAGAGAGCTTGGAGAACATTAGCAATAAATGCCAGATGAGGAATACAAAATCTCTGGACATATGAAGACTTTTGCCTTATGTTACTGATAGTATTATCAAAATTGAAGTATAGTGTTATTAATTTGTTCTTAAGACCTATGCTAAGGCTTTTTAATATACATTTTCTTAAGAAACAAATGGTATAACTAAATGGATAATGGAATGTCCAAAGAGTTTGACCTTTGTTTGCAAGCTGGGAACTACTTGAGGAGTATCAAGTTAGAACTCTACTGGCAGATTGGAAAAGAGCCTGGTACACCCTATGCCTTTCTTCTGTCTCCATCTCTACGTCCAGAAAGCCAGATCAGACCTAAATATTTCTCAAACGTAGCCATGTCTTTCCATTCCTATTGCTACCACTCATGTCCAGGCCTTCATTTTTCTCATCTCCAGCCTTGCTTATATCCATCCATTGGCATTCTGGTAAACAAGCTTTCCAGCGACAACAGCAACATGAAAACCAGTAACAACAAAACATTTACTTGTGGTGTTTGCCATTTCCAATGTATAAACAGTCCTACCATGGACAATTTCAACCTACCAACAATTTATCAACCAGTAAGATTCCTAAATCTTTGAGAGCTGATTCTCCTGTGCCAGCTCAGCACACCGCTGTCTCAATGCAGTACCCAGTGCAGCCAGTCATCTGTAATCTCCTTGCCTAAGAACCTTCAATATCTCCCACTTCCTTTAGCACTAACTCCCAAATCCCTCTCTAAATTGACAAGCCCCCTACACTCTGGCCCACATTCACCGCTTTTTTTTTTTTTTTTTTTTTTTGAGACAGAGTCTCGCTCTGTCGCCCAGGCTGGAGTGCAGCGCCGCAATCTCGCTCACTGCAAGCTCCGCCTCCTGGATTCACACCATTATTCTCCTGCCTCAGCCTCCCGAGCAGATGGGACTACAGGAATCCGCCGCCACACCCGGCTAATTTTTTTGTATTTTTAGTAGAGACGGCATTTCACCGTTTAGCCAGGATGATCTGAATCTCCTGACCTCGTGACCTGCCCGCCTCCGCCTCCCAAAGTGCTGGATTGCTGTCTCTCTTTTAACCACACACCAGCTACACTGTTGAGTTTTGCTTTTGTTTTCTAGTCCCTTTGACTTACACTGAACTCTCTGGTCATCGAGCCATCTATCCTTTGCTCCCTGCTCCCTTCACTTTAATTACTTTTACTTCTTAGGTCTCAGTTTAAACAGTCAACATCCAGGAAGACTGTAGACATGGTAAATCAGGTAAGTATTTTTCTAATGTACATTTGTATGCTTTCCTCATATCAGAAAACTCCCCCACAGTCCCTCAGGATTCCTTGTTTTATTACCTTTTCACTCACCAAACTTAAAAGGTCTCAGGAGCCATGTCTCTGAAATCATCACTCTTTTCAAGATCTAGCAGAAGTGCCTGGTACCTAGTACACTTTTACCTTTTTATTAAATGGTGAGTAGATAGGGATTTTTATCTGATATACCTGATCCTTACTTAGTACAGGGCATATTTATAAACAAAAGAAATTCATAGCTATATTCAGTTATATTATAATTTTTGCCATTTAGAGTCAAGTAAACTCCAAAAGAGAAGGTTTTCCATATTCTCCCCACCAAAATATGGTTTAAAAAGTAATATATTCTGAAAGCTGAGGTCTTATGAAATCAAAGTTACGTAGCTTATGGCGATGACTAAGGAATGCCACTCTTAAAGAGGATTTCTGAGTATAAAACAGGAACACATTCTTCCCTACTCCAGAGCATACACTTTTGAATCTTGGTTCAGGGCCTAGAACCCAGAAATGAATTTTTATAAACTTGTCAAAGCTAATAAACAAGAGATCTCTGTATTAAGAAAGAAGTCAGAGCAGATGATCTTCATGTTTGCGTCCAATTCAAGGTTTCTAAGAATACATGAAATAAATATGGGTGGTGGGTGATGGTAGAATAATATTCTCTTCTGCCTCCACTTAGTCTTTTATCCTGGCATCCTGGCACCCTAGCAGTGACCCTGAATGTCAGGGGAAAATGTAACTGAAAATAGGGACACACTTCCACTGAGCAGTGCCCAGAAAGAAATAGGGTAGCATAGTGAGAACAATTTTGCTTTGCCAACCATCAACCTCTTCTTTAATGTTAGTGTTGGAAAAAAATTATCTCAGAGATTCGAGGAACTAAAGATATATGTAAAAACAAAACATAAAATGCTTAAGACATTGTATATGTGTATTCTTAAACCTTACAGATTCCTAGATGTAGTTTCCCACATAAATCAACCAAAAATATTAGAGCAGTTTATAAAGAATGCCTTATAAATATTACAATGTATTTTTGAAAGCTCAACTAAAATTATAACCCCACAAATAAGAAACATCCCTCTTTCTTTCAGGATGTGAGTGCTGAATACCTCCTATTAGGCGTCTAAAATTAGCTCTACAGGTGGTGTTGGTGGTATACATCTGTCTGTGATATAGTCTGTGCCCTCAGGATACACACAGCATAATAGAAGAGACACATAGTGGAAACACTTGTAATTCGGAGTGATGGGTACTGTCATAAAGATATGTATAAACTATTCAGGAACAGGGAGTGAATACCACCTGCTTCCTTTTAATTAGTTCTTTAAAATGCCACAGAATATTTTCATATAGATCTTACATTTTATTATATGTCTCCCTCTCAAATTTTAACTTACCAGATGCACTATTAGATTAAATTTGTGTATTGATTTTAAATTGTATTGCATTTTCAAAAATGTTTACATGTGAAAAAAATGTATTTATATAGAAGTAAAGAGATAATAAAGTGAAGAAAACTAACTTCAAAATGAAAGCCAAATTCTTCTTAGATAGGTAATTCTATTAATGGGGAACTATTATATATCACAAATATATCTGATAAGTGATATGGTTAGAAAGGTATCTTTTCCCCCAGTGCTTAGGTTTTGGCTGGGCAAATTTTGGGGGAGGTGTGGGAATGGTGATAGCACTCTATAATTTAAGGAGGGACTGGAAAGATAGTTTCCAGGACAAGCTCATTTGTGAAAGAAGTAAAAATAACAGAATAAAGGGTAGGAAAGTAGGGAAACACTGATAAGAATATTGTGAATTATTCACCTCGTTCAACCTAATCAACATATCCATCTCCTCCCATAACCTTTTTTTTTGTGCTGAGAACATTTAAGATCTGCCCTTGTAGCAAATTTCAAGTATATGATACAACATTGTTTTAGTAGTCACATTGTTGTATCTTAGATCTTTTTAACTATATACAATTTTTAGTTAACTGTATCTCAATGAAGTTGGGAGAAAAACTTAAAACTTAAAATACTGTGAGCTTGTCCTCTAATACATAAAACCCCAGAAATTTTCATCATGAATTTTAAAAGAAAGGAGTGGGGAGCATAATGAAATGTGAGATATAGACAGGGCTGGGTTCATGGGCATGCAAACTATATGATCACCCTACATGTTGTTTAATGCTCTGCTGTTGTCATCTAAAAATTCCTAATAATCTTTGGAGGTATATTTTGTAGTTGAAGTCCAATGAGACAATGGAGCTTGTGCGTGAGCAGAGGAGATAAGAGTAATATGCATATCTGCCATTTTTGCTGCCCTATTTGCATGCAATAGTTTCAATGTTGCATGAGTGTAGAAATCCCAGGGACCTACCTTGCATGGGAGTTCAGCAAGACTCAAACATGAACAAGATACACATATTGTGTCTACTTTTGAGCAAGTGGGGCCATTGACAACCCTTAGAAATCACATTGTCCAATCAAAACAGAACTAGCTTAAAATGCAGAAAGAGGGCAATAATTTTCCAAAAAATACAAATAATCAAGAAATCTATCATATCACTTGCATTGCTTCTCTGTATTAGCTGATCCTTATGCTAAAAATGTTAACATTGCAGGGAAGATAGGCAAGACATAGTTCCTTTTCCTTTCAGTTCTTTTTCATTCATCAGTAAGCCTAAGATAGAGAATGTTGGTAGAATGTGCACACATCAAGAAATGAAACAAAAAATAGCTGGGTTAGTTTTGGGCAGCATTTTCGTGGTTCAAGTAATAATTACATATATATGCATAAATGAGCTGTAAAAGATAAATTGTATAATATCAGTGATTCTACCTAGAAATTAAATGCTGTAATATGGCATTAAAATTGGAATTGCATAATGTAAAGATGAACAGTAAAACTCATTTTAATAATTTACAATTTTGACTTTCTTTACTTAGAACAATGATAAATAGAAAAATACCATGCATGACCAGTAGAGAGGAAAAACTACAGAGGTGAGGAAATCTTTACATTTTACTGTGTTTAACAGCACTTTCTTTCCTGCTTTATGTGTTTTTTTTTTCACTAGGCCTCAAAATTAAGTAGCAGGCCTTGGATGGATGTATAAGGTACAGGAAAGGAAAAAGGGAGACAATGAGATGAAAGGAGAGGTCTAGAAATCTCCTGGACACATACCCAAAGGCAAAGCAAGGGATGGAGGATTATTTCCCAGGTTCTCAGATGACTTCAGCTCAGAGTGATTTTCTTCTTCAAGCTGTGGTTAATGAAGTTTTTACATACACTAAATCACTATATATTATGTATTTGATACTAATAAATATGTAAACTCATTATAGGCAGGAGCTATATTTTAATCTTTATATATGCATATTCTCTTACAATGATGTCATTATTAGAGATTTTTTAAAGTATTTAACTTATATCTGTTGAGTCTTCCCTCAAGATATGTCCAGAATCTGAACTTTTCTCCCAGCCTCTACCTCTACCAGGGCTGGCCCACCACCATCATATCACAGTGGTGTCCTAACTGGTTTCCTCGATTTTGCCTCTCCTCCCATTACATATCCTTTTAGCACAGCAGCCAGAGGGATTCTTTCAAAATTTAACTAACAGATTTAATGCAGTCCCTATCAAAATGCCAATGACATTCTTCACAAATTTTTTTAAATCCTAATATTCCCAAGGAACAACAAAAGACCTCAAATAATTAAAGCAATCCTGCACAAAAAGAACCAAGCTGGAAGCATCACACAACCTGATTTCAAATTATACTTCAAAGCTATGGTAACCAAAACAGCATGGCACTGGCATGAAAATAGACCAGTGGAATACAACAGAGAAACCAGAAATAAATTCACACATTTACTACAGATTTGACTATGTCTCTACCCAAATCTCACCTTGAACTATAGTTCCCATAATCCCCACGTGTCCTGAGAGGGACCTGGTGGGAGGTAATTGAATCATAGGGCCGGTTACCTCCATGCTGTCCTCATGATAGTGAGTGAGTTCCCATGAGATCTGATGATTTTATAAGGGGCTTTTACCCCTTTTGCTTGACACTTCTCCTTGCTGCTGCCATGTGAAGAAGGATGTGTTTGCTTCCCTTTCAACCATGATTGTAAGTTTCCTGAGACCTCCACAGCCCTGCAGAACTGTGATCAACTAAACCTCTTTTCTTTATAAATTACCCAGTCTCTGGTATGTCCTTATAGCAGCATGAGAATGGACTAATACAGTAAATGGGTACCTCAGAGAGTAATATGCTGCTATAAAGATACCCAAATATATGTAAGCACCTTTGGAACTGGGTAACAGGCAGAGGTTGGAACAGTTTAGAGGACCCAGAGGAAGACAGGAAAATGTGGGAAAGTTTGGAACTTCGTAGAGACTTGTTGAACGGCATTGACCAAAATGCTGATAGTGATATGGACAATGAAATCCAGGTTGAGGTGGTCTTAGATAGAGATGAGAAATTTGTTGAGAACTGGAGCAAAGGTCACTTTTTCTGTGCTTTGGCAAAGAGACTGGAGGCTTTTTGCCCCTGCCCTAGAGATCTGTAGAACTTTCGACTTGGGAGAGATGATTTGGAGTATCTGGCAGGAGAAATTCCTAAGTGGCAAAGCACTCAAGAGGAAGCAGAGCATAAACGTTTGGAAAATTTGTAGCCTGACAATACAATAGGAAAAAAAATCTCTGTGTAAAAATTCAAGCTGGCTATATAAATTTGCATAAGTAATGATGAGCTGAATGTTAATCACAAAGACTATGGAGAAATGTCTCCAGGTCATGTCAGAGACCTTCATGGCTATTCTTCCCATCACAGGCCTGGAGGCCTAGGAGGGAAAAATGGTTTCCTGAGTTGGGTCCAGGGGACCCCTGCTGTGTGCAGCCTCGGGACTCCATCCTACCCCTCCAGCCATGAGTAAAATGGGCCAAGTTATAGCTCAGGATGTTGCTTCATAGGGTGCAAGCCCCCAGCCTTGCCTGTTTCCACATGGTGTTGGTCCTTTGTGTGTGCAGAAGATAAGAATTGAAATGAAGTTTGGGAACGTCTGCCTAGATTTCAGAGGATGTATGGAAATGCCTGGATGTCCAGGAAGAAGTCTGCTACAGGGGTGGAGTCCTCCTGGAGAACCTCTACTAGGGCAGTGTGGAAGGGAAATGTGGGGTCATAGCCCCCACACAGAGTCCCCACTAAGGCACTGGCTGGTGCAGCTGTGAGAAGAGGGCCACCAACTTTGAGCCCCAGAATGGTAGATTCACTGCCAGCTTACACTGTGCACCTGGAAAAGCTGCAGACAGTCAATGCCAGCCCATGAAAGCAGCCAGGAGGGGAGCTATACCCTGCAAAGCCACAAGGTGGAGCTGCACAAGACTATGGGAACCCACCTCTTGCATCAGCATGCCCTGGATATGAGACATGGAGTCAAAGGAGATCATTCTGGAACTTTAAGGTTTAATGACTGCCCTATTGGATTTCAGACTTGGGTGGGGCCTGTAGCCTCTTTGTTTTGGCCAACTTCTCCCATCTAGAATGGTTGTATTTACCCAGTGCCTGTACCCCCATTGTATCTAGGAAGTAGCTAACTTGTTTTTGATTTTAGGATCATACTTGAAAGAGACGTGCCTTGTTTCAGATGAGATTTTGGACTTGGACTTTTGAATTAATGCTGAAATGAGTTAAGATTTTGGGGGATGGTTAGAAAGGAATGATTATGTTTTCAAATGTGAGGACCTGAGATTTGGGAGGGGCCAAGGACAGAATGATATGGTTTGGCTGTGTCCCCACCCAAATCTCATTTTGAATTGTAGTCCCCATAATCCCCACATGTTGTCAGAGGGACCCAGTAACTGAATAGGTAATTAAATCATGAGATGGTAACCTCCATACTGTTCTCATGACCATGAGTGAGTTCTCATGAGATCTGATGGTTTTATAAGGGGCTTTTTCCTGTTTTGCCTGGCACTTCTCCTTGCTGCTGCCATATGAAGACAGACGTGTTTTCTTCCCCTTCCACCATGATTATAAGTTTCCTGAGGCCTCCCCAGCCCTGTAGAACTGTAATTCAATTAAACCTATTTCCTTTATAAATCGCCCAGTCTTGGGTATGTCCTTATAGCAGCATGTGAATGGACTAATACAACAAACAACTCATTCTCAACAAAGGTGCCAAGAATATGCATTAGGGAAAGGACAGCCATCTTATAAATGATGTTGGGAAAACTAGATACCTATATGCACAGTGAAACTAGATCCCCATCTTTTACCATATACAAAAATATACTCAAAATGAATTTAATACTTACATTTAAGACCTAAAATTTTGCTAGAAGAAAACATTAGGGAAATGCTACAGGACATTGGTCTGAGCAAAGATGTTTCGGGTAAGACCTCAAAAGCATAGGCAACAAAAGCAAAAATAACAAATGAGACTACATCAAGCTAAAAGGCTTCTGAACAGCAAAGAAAACAATCAACAGAGCAAAGAGACACCCATCCCAACCACAATCAACAAAGTGAAGAGACAGCTACCTATCCCTGTCCGTGTAGCAAGGGAGCAAAAATGAGAATATATAAGGAACTCCAATCACTTAACAGCAGAAAAACCAAATAACCCAGTTTTAAAATAGGCAAAAACCTGAATAGATATTTTTCAAAAGAAGACACAGAAATAGTCAACAGGTATAGGAAAATATTTTATCATTAATCATGAGGGAAATACAAATTAAAAGCACAATAAGCTATATCTCACACCAGTTAGAAAGGCTATTATCAAAAAGACAAAAAAAAATGATTCCCCACAGCACCTAGCCCCAGCCAGACACTATGTATTTCTTGTATTTGTTTTAAATTGCCTCTGCTGGAATGTAATCCCCATGAGGGCAAGGACTTTTTTGTCTGTATTGTGGAATGCTATATCCACAGCATTTACAACAATAACTGACACTCATTGAGAATCCAATAAATATCTGCTAGATAGATGACTAAATGAACACCAGATGATTTACTAGCATGCTTATAGGTGATCATGAGTCTCCAAGAAGACTGTGTTCCTGGGTTTTATACCTTTGGGGAAATAAATGTTTAGTATCATTTGTCAATATAAACTGTCATTTTCTTTATTTTTTTTTTAAGAAATATACTTCCCTTTATATCTTCACCTTGATTGTAGTATATCCCTTGTCACCAGACAGTGGTGAGGTGTAGAGTACACTGCAGATATTTCAGAGATTCTAGAGGAGCTGTCAGGGGCTTGTAATCCAGCAGCTTAGTCAAGCACTTGCCCTGATTAACACCTTTGAATATCCTCAACATGTCTATGGTTTCGTTTTTGGTGCTGGTGTTGACTTTTCTTGGGATTCTTAAGCCAAGTGGCCTCTTCTGCTGCTGAGGTGCATTTGAGCATAAGAATTAGCCATGCAGCTTCCATACAAACATGCTTCAATTGATGCAACCAACTCTTAATCCACTTTATAAATCTCAGTCTAGCTGTGAATACTAGGAATGTAAAAATTGAAAAATATTAAATATTTTATATATATATATATGCTTTCCAAAATACAGTTGTCTTTAGACAATTATAAATGTGCAAAAAAACCTGATAGATAGTTCTTTAAAATCTTCGTAATCAAAGTATATTCTTCCAGAAGCCAAGATGTGTATTTTTCAGAATTCTTTTCTTTGCAAATAACAGAAACTCACCTCAAAACAGATGAGGAATAAAAAGATGAAGGCTAGGAATAAAATGGCTACTGGGATATCTGTAGTGAAATAATGCTACATGAGTCTCTCTCCTTCAGACAATTCTCTTTTACGTGGTAGGCAAGATGGCTGACCTATATCCTGTCAACTTATCAGTCTCCCAATGGAGAGTAATAGTGTCACTAACATTTATGGTGAAAAGCTAGAGAAGAAGTGTTCTGACTGAGATTACATGCCACTTGTCCATCCCTTAACCAATCTCTTTAGCTAAAGGGAGAAATACTCTGATTGATTGGATCTGGAGTTTATGACTACTCTTGTAATTGATGAGTGGAGTGAATAGGGCTATCTCAACCACAGAACCACAGGAAAAAGTGCTTCTTATACTGGGATGGTCTGTCATAATTCTCAATGTAATCTGTCATAGACCAATCAGCTGACTATTATTTACAATACTATTTCTAGGCAAGCTTCATGATTCAGATGTCCAGAAAAGGAGAGGCTTTCAGAAGTCAGGAAGTGGATAAGGTGGTGGTCTGGGTATACAGACAGGGTCTAATGGATGCCTTCTATTTGTAACAGACAATGCTCACTATGCCTAGAGCTCCCATATTTTTTTTCCTCTTTAATCTTCAAAACAACTCTAGGAGGTAGATATTACTAATCCTCATTTTGTGGTTGGGAAAGTAAATTGCCCAAGTTCACAAGCTTGGTCACATAAAAATTAGAGCTCAATTCTGAACCCAGATCTAATTCTGAAAACCATATGCTTTTCAACATAAGGTAATATTCTTAGTTGGAAAATGTTGATGCCCTGACAAAACTACAGGTTTTATTTTGTTTTCTTTCTTTTGCTTTCCTATTAACAGAACATGTTACCTGTTAGAGGTCAACTTTGAGAAAGTGACCCATTTCCAGGGTCCAGGAGCATGGGTCCCAGAAGGGCTGTGAGATCATTAGCATTGAAAGCAGCAAGAAGGACAAGATAGGCTTGCAGGTGATCTCAAGATGGAAGACCTCCTCTTCCTCTATAATCATAATATTCAAGGGATGGAGATTTGGTAAGATTTTTTATTTCCATATGTAATTGATAAATGTATTATTTGTCATGGATTTTATATAAATTAGTTGGTATGGAATGTAAGACTATGTTATTCACTTATGTAACTACTATTACTAAATTTTTACTATGGGTTAAGCAAAAAAATAGAAACCTAAGGGCCTAAAATATCTAATGAAACAATACAGACATAAACAAGTGCTAAAGATAAAGAAAGAAAGGTACAAAAGGAAAGACCAAAGCAAAGTCTCACATAGGCTACCTTACGTACTTTGACCATTCTCATTCTCGTAAATTTAAAGGAAGAATGTGTTATGGCCAAGTTCAGCTCCTTTTGTTCCTTCTACAAAATTATAGTACACTATGAACAGTATGGTTTCTGTCCAAGTGAAAACTTCCCACAATTATGATTCTGACATTTTACTATTTGTAAAGAAAAATCTAATTTCTCTACAGAAAACCATGATTTCCAAATTAAACCTGGAAAAGTGAATAGTTCAAAATGCATATTCTCTCTGTTATTTGGAGTGACCTTCAAGGATGCTTAGTTGGAGCCACTAAAGAGCAAAGTTCTTTATTTTTAGTTTTTCATTTTTAAAAATGTGTGTACATATAAAGACCCCAAAACCCCAGTGGGAGCTTCACAGTGTTGTCCAATCCAGAATAGACATTGTCAGTATCCACAAATATTTATTCACAGAAACCTTCAGTTACTCAATTCCTACAGGATTAAGTCCTGAATCTTAAATGGCATACTTGGCTTTCTGCATTTGGGTTCCTGCTTACCATTTATGTCCAGCCTAAGTCACATCTTCTCCCTCCTTCAGGATCCAAAGGCCTATTTGCTATTTTCAAATTTCCTGTTGTGGGTAGTTTTTCCTTTTGCCTCTATGCCTTTATATACAATTATCCCTTTGGGCAAAACGTCTGTCACTTTTGGAACTAGGAAACTCTAATAATGCACCCTTCAAATTTTAACTCAAATACAATTCTGGATGTTGTTACCAAGGGAAAAGAAAACCAACCTAAGTATCTGTTCTCCTGAAAAATTTTTTGTCATACCTCTAGGACAGATATTTTGCTAAATTATTTTACATTAAATTACATTTAATTAATTGCATTTAATTATATTTTCCTTGATTTACTTAATTTAGGGTCATTAATCTGCAAGTTTTTCAAAAGCACTGTTTTATTCATTATTATGCTTTCAACCCCTAAGGGTGCTTTTGTATGAGACTAATTACTCACTTCATAGTTGGATAATTAGTTCATTACTTTCCTGAACTACATGCAAAATAGTATTCCAATCAAGATAAAAAGAGACATAAATAATGCCTCTGACTCCAAGAAGTTTGCAATCTGTTTGCCAATAGAAGGTACGGAAAATTAATGACAAAATAAAAAATATTGATATAACACATACCATATACCAGGGACCATTCTAAGTGTTTTAAATGTATTAATTTATTTAATCCTCATAATAGTACCTATAAGGTAGATGCAGTTTTACCAGTGAGAAAACCGAAACACTGCAAGAATAAGGAATTTGTTCAAGGTAAGCAATGTAACTGGAACAAAATCCCAGGCAGTCTGGATTTAGAGTTACTATCAATCTACGTATTTTACCATAAATGACCTAATAATACCAAAAGTTAAATTTAGTTAATTACATTAAACTAAATGACTTTAAGTGTAAAATAACTACACATTCAACTATTAACACATGCAAAATATCCATACAAAAATATTCTATATTTTAATTTGAATCAAGGGCTCTGCCTTCATCCCACGTATCCTCTCAAACACCATTAAACCTGTAGAAACTCCTAACAGCTCCTTCTTGAGGTCCCCCATTGGTACCAGCTGCCACCTACTTCAACCAGGGAAACTCTGCTTTGTTTTAATTGATACATGATAATTATACATGTTTATGAAGTACATATGATATTTTAATAGATGTATACAAATACATAATGATCAAATCAGAGTATTTAGGATATCCATCACTTCAAAACATTTATCATCTATTTGTGTTGGGAACATTTCAAATCATTTCTTTCAACTATTTTGATAGGTACAACAATTAATTGTTTAATATAGCCACTTTATTGTGCTATAGAACAGTAGAACTTTTTCCTTCTATATTTTATGTACTGAGGCTTCATACAGGATTTTGCCCACTGATCAAGTAAAAGGTACTTTGGAAATCACTGTTATATCTAACATATATAAGTATATGTAAGACTCAGGACTAGCCTCAGACAAAAAACAAAAAAAATGAGTAGAATGTTCCTTCTGAGATCACATAGCTCTCTTCATCTCCAACTCCCCATATTGCCAACAACAGTACCACTCTCCACAGCCACTACCAGATGCACGCATGTTAAGCCAACCCTTCCTTGAACTAGATGGGAGACATTCCCCAAATCTTGCCTTTATTAACCATCTATGTCCTGAACTTTTCAACCCATCTCCTCCCTCTTCCCTGGTCAATACCATTTTCATATCTGTACTTGATTCCCTCTTTCTTCTCTGCTAACACTCACTAAACCTTGGATTTGATGCTAAGCACATCCTTCCTTCAACACTCTCTATTCTGGTCTTCTTTCCCAAATCGTTCCAAGCGTCCTGGCCTAGGACATCATGCTGGTAACAGTCCAGGTCACTTGTATTCAGAAGAAAATAGAACATCCACAGGGTCTTGACTGGGGCTACAGCATCTGCTGATCAGAGATGTCTCCGCTTCTATGACTTTCTATTTTATAGATTGTTATGAAGTAAAAAACTGGATTTCTGTTAGTAGTTTGAAGCACTGCTGGAAGTCTGGGTTCCAGAGGCCTATCATCAGAAATATTTTTCTGAACTGTCATATCTTCCAAATTCACGTAAAAAGGAATTATAGTGTCACCCACCTCTTCTATTTTATCATTCTTTTTCTGCTGCAGTGTCTGTAAATATGAGGCTCTATTTATAGGTGGTACTGTTCCTGGCTCCAGAAACCATGAAGAATGGACTTTAAAATAGGGCTACATAAGTTAAAATACAGACAGAAAGTAGAATATCTAATCAACAATACCTTCAAACCCTTATATGAGATTAAAAGACATATATGCTGGAAAAGAGTCACGAAAGACATATATGCTGGAAAGACATATATGCTGGAAAAGAGTCACGAAAGTAGAAGCTGAAATTACCTGACCATCAAATTCTAGGAAGTCAATCCAGTAGACACCCTACGATAATGCTGTAGGAATGATGACAATCTTTTAGAGCCAGGAATCATGTCGTCCCTAAGACAATTAGGTAGTTTGATAAGATGCAAAGACCTCTGTAAACAATACCAATGTAATAGAATAATTGTGATGTATACTGGAGAAAGATTAATCACATATATATCTTTTAAAAAACAGAAGATGGGAGGAAATAATCTCAGAAGGAGTATCTTCTCATACAGAGAGCACAAACAACACGCTTACTACTCATTCAATTTTTTAAGGACAAATTTGAGAGCATCTTAATAGGGCTTGGGAGTCACCCATTTGACCATATCCATCTTCTTGCAGTTTTTTAAAGGTAACTTTTTACCTTCTTATTTATCTTCCTTCTGCCCTTAACCCATCTCCTTCCCTCCTTTCCCTTCATCTTCCTTCACCAAATATTTATTACATTTGCACTCTATGTCAAGAACTTTGCTAGACAGTTCATATCTTTATGCAATGGGTCTTGAAGCCATTAGAGCCTAGGATTGAATCCAACTGCATAGCCTTTGACAAGTTGCTTAATCTTTAAACTGCTATAGCTTCATTTGTAACCTGAGAATTGTAGTTACTTATCTATCTCCTAGGTTTGTGGGAAATATTAAATGAGATAATCCATGTCAAGGATTTAATATTATATTTGGCATATGGTAATAATCCAATAAATCTTAGTTATTATTATTGTTATTTTTAAGATTCATTGTGGATTCACTCTCTGTGATCTACTCCCTGAGGCTGCATTGTAACATTCCTCTAGGGTTTCATAGCATCCTATGTGTATGTGGTCTGTACTGTAATGCACTACCCAAAATCCCCTATAAGAAAGGACTTGCTTCTGAGCTTACAGGAAGTGTGGTCATGAGGCAGCCTTCAAATGTCAGCTTCAGGGTATGCCTCAGCTACAAAGAGTGACCTCAGCCTCACCCAAGGTCATGCCTTCCTAGGGCAGCCCATATCTAGCCACTGAGTGAGACAAAGATTTAAAGGCCCAGGCTGACATGGGACAGCTCTGATGGGCAATACTTGTCCCAGAAGTCCCACCATGTTGCCCAGTGCTTTGGCAGACCTGCAGCACATTTGAACTTTCCTCCCTGCCCGTTTCTATTTCCACCCCCATCTTTTCACAGGTGTTTAACCCTAATAAACATCCTGCACCCCAAACTCTATATCAGTATCTGCTTTCTGAGAATGTAACCTAGGACCACATCATAACTGTGCTCTGTTATTTGGCTTATTTCTCTCTAACTCACTGCCTGAACTGTGTGATCCTTGAAGAGAGGGAAAATCTTATTTACCTTTGTATCCTAGGCACCTAATAAGTGATGGTTAAATAGAAAACACTCAATCAGGATTTGTTCACTGAATGAATAAAAAACAAAGTCAGCTTGAGGGGCAATTGAAAATAAAAACACTATGTTCAGGAAAATTGAACCATCATAAAAATAATTAGTATGTTTCAAGTTAACTAAAGTGTTTCCCATGAATGAGGTAGCCGTTCTTTTCTAAACTGCATGTACAATGTTAGAGGAAGTAAATTTTATCAGTAAACTCAACACTGCTCTGGAAAGAATCCTCTTAACAGCTACAGCAGTTCTTTCTCTTTCCAGCACTTACTACATGTACTTGGAGAAATCAAATAATGAACAATGTATGTACGACATCTGGTGGCTCCCAGATTATGTTACATCGACCTTGCCTGGAGTCTGAGCGACAGAGGTTGGTGATCCTGTTAGCCTGAACCTTTTCTTCTATTGAAATCCTACACAGCATTAACATGGGTCAGTCTGCCTGTGCTGGGAAGATGGGAGCTGTTAAATTCGTCAAAGATTCCAGTTGTGATGAATATAACAGCCCCCATTTTTAAATCCTTTGATTTATATTATCTTTAGAATTAATAATCATTCATCCAGTGAAATGATCTTTGTCTGGGCCTCTAGCCAATTCTGTCATTGAAGGCGATAAGACCTATTAGCTATAAGCCTTATATCAATCAGCTTCAGACCCAAGGGAAGTATGTTACCCAAATGAGCCACTCCCGTCTAATTCCATGCCATCATGACTGATGCTAGCAAGTATCTTCATTACATTGCTGCTGTTACGGTCTGCAGAGCAGATTTACGTGCTACAGTTAAGACTATAAAACAAGATCTCATGGTACTTTTTCAACCACTGGTGAATTAAATTTAGATAATTTTAAAAGTCTATACAAATATTACATGACCTAACCCAAACTTATGCAGACATAACCATCTAGAGGTAGAAAGAGTAGAATAAAAAGCATAGAAGAATTTTATATGTTGCTGATGATATTATTACAACAATATACTCTGGTGACCAACACTTTGACTAGGTTTAAAAGTACTTCAACAGAAAAAAACACGAAGATTAAACTTTTGTTAATAACAATTTGCAGATTGAAGGTGAAATTATCTTGATTTGTATTATTTGGATAATTGACTTTATCCTACCCTTAATTTTGCATGTATTTTTATAGCTTGTGTTGACCAAATATAAACATATGGAGATGTAGATTATACATCAGGAAAACTAGGAGAAAAAAATCAAATCAAAATGTAGGAAACCTTAACTAAGTATCCGAGGTTTCTCCTGGATGCAAAAGAAATCCTGTAAATCTAGGTAAATGTTTGGCGCAGTTCACATGTGTTGGAGCATATTGTACTTTGTAATGGGCTAAACTATGGACCTTTCTTTGAACTACAAATCCACAAGAATAATAACTGATGTAAAGGGTCAGTTAAATCACCATGGAAATCCAGGCATTTTTACATTCTTCACTTTCAAAGTTGACAAGTGTCATTGGGTTGAGGTCAACCTTGGTGTTCAAATAAGAATGTACCTACATTCCTTATAATGAAAGCCTAATAAATATTTTTAGAATATGTTATTAATAGAAACATCAATGTATATTCAATCTTTTAAATTTTCTTATACTGTTAATAAACATGGAAACTTTTTTCTGACAATGCTCTGACACTGGGAAATATTTGTTTATTAGTTTTCATCTAAGCACATGAATTCCCTAAATTATAATTATCAGAATTTGTTGATCACCAGGAGATTTTCTGGATTAAGTTACCCCAAAGCTTATTTTATTCCACTTGATTTACAATGACTTGTGTATAATCTCATGACTCAGTTTACCACAAGAGTTTGATTAGTCAAGAAGGATATGAGACAATATTTGTTCTTACTGCCTGTTGCCTGCTAAGGACTATGCCATCAATTCATGGATAGTAAACTCATCCAGCTATGGGGTATACACATGAAGCTTTCTAATTCTCTTTTTATTTATCATGCCTGTGTTATCATGCTTATATATTTATCATGCTTATTGAACTTGAACTTCAAATCTTTCTCAAAAGTTACTATCATTGCTTCCTGTCATAAATAGACACCTATAGAAATGAAAAAGGGTGAATTTGTATTTGATTCTTAAATCCCAAAATGGTATCTTATTAAGCAAAATTTTAATAAATCAGCAAAAATACAGACTTTTAAAAATAGCTGATAGATTACCTCATGAAAATCAAATCATAATTCTAATTTTACCTGAGAAATACTAAAAACGTGGAAAGAAAATATATACATATGAACACAATTAGTTTTCTTTTATCTATGTCTACTTTTTCTGTTTTAATTATAAATATTTAAGATGTACAACAGGATGTTTCGATATATATACACATAGTGAAATGATTACTATAGTCAAGAAATTTATCCTATCTATCACCTTCCATAGGACCTTCTAGTCATCATAGTGTACATTAGATCTCTAGAGTTATTCCTCCTACATATCTTCACATTTGTACCCTTTCGTCAGCATCTTGCAATTTTCTCCCCCACTCCCTCCCCTGGTAGGCTCCATTCTAACCCTCTGTTTCTATGTATTCTACTTTTTTATGGACTCCACATATAAGGAAGATCATGCAGTGTTTTTTATTTCTGTTTCTGACTCATTTCACTTAGCATAACCTCCTCCAGGTTCACCCAGGCTGTTGCAAATGGCAGAATTTCCTTCTTTTAAAAGGCTGAATAACATTTCATATGTGTGTATGTATCACATTGTGTGTGTGTGTGTGTGTGTGATATCTCACATTTTCTTTATTCATTTGTCAGTGGACACATGGGTTGTTTCCACGTTTCCACTATTGTGAAAAGTGCTACAGTGAACATACAAGGGCAGATATCTCTGAGGTGCTTTGGATATATATCCAGAGTCATATGGCAGTTCTATTTTTAATCTGATGAACAGTGTGAGGAACCTCCATACTGTTTTCCATAACAGCTGTACCAATTTACATTAGCACCAACAAGGTACAAGTGTTCTCTTGTCCCTTCACCCTCACCAGAATTTGTTATCTCTGGTGTTTTTGATAATAGCCAATCTAACAGGAGTGAAGTAATACCTCATTGTGGCTTTGATATGCACTTCCCTGATAATTAGTGATGATGAGCACCATTTTATGTAAGTGTTGGCCATTTTTATATTGTCTCTGGAAAAAATGTCTATTCAAGTCTTTTGCCCATTTTTAAATTACGTTATTTTGGGGTTTTGCTATTGAGTTTTTAGAGTTCCTTACATACTCTGAACCACTTATCAGATATAGATTGCAAATATTTTCTCCTAGTCTGTAGGCTGCCTTTTCATTTTATTGATTGCATGTTTTGCTGTACAACAGCTTTTTAGTTTGATACAGTCCTAATCCTTTATTTGTGCTTTAGTTGCCTGAGCTTTTGGTGTCATATTAAAAAAAAAAAAAAATCAATTGCTGGCAAGATGGCCACATAGGAACAACTCCAGTCTGTAGCTCCTAGCAAGATCAACACAGAAGGCGGGTGATTTCTGCATTTCCCAGCTGAGGTACCCAGTTCATCTCATTGGGACTGGTTGGACAGTGGGTGCATCCCATGGAGGGAGGGTGGGACATTGCATCACCTGGGAAGCACAAGGGGTCAGGGAATTTTCTCCCCTACCCAAGGGAAGCCATGAGGGACTGAGCCTGAGGAACTCTGGCACAGATGCCATGCTTGTCCCATGGTCTTCGCAACATGTGAACCAGGAGATTCCCTCTGGTGCCTACCCCACCAGGGCCCTGGGTTTCAAGCACAAAACTGAGTGGCCATTTGGGCAGACACCAAACTAGCTACAGGAGTTCTTTTTTTTTTTTTTTTGCCATAACCCAGTGGTGCCTGGAATGCCAGTGAGACAGAACCATTCACTCCCCTGGAAAGGGATGCTGAACCAGGGAGCTAGTGGGTCCCACCCCTACAGAGCCCAGAAAACTAAGATCCACTGGCTTGAAATTCTCACTGGAAGCACAGCAGCAGTCTGAGATCCACCTGGGATACTCCAGCTTGGTGAAGAAAGGGACATCCACCATTGCTGAGGCTTGAGTAATGGTTTTATGCTCACAGTGTAAACAAAGCTGCTGGGAAGATCGAACTGGGCAGATCCCACTGCAGCTCAGCAACGCTGCTATGGCCAGACTGCCAGATTTCTCTTCTCTGGGCGGGACATCTTTGAAAAAAAGGCAGCAGCCCCATTCTGGGACTTACAAGCAGACTTAAACGTCCCTGCCTGATGGCTCTGAAGAGAGCAGCAGACCTCCCAGCACAGCGTTTGAGTTCTGCTAAGGGTCAGACTGCCTCCTCAAGTGGGTCCCTGACCCCTGTGTGTCCTGATTGGGAGACACCTCCCAGTAGGGGCTGACAGACACCTCATACAGGAGAGCTCTGGTGGCATCTGGCAGATGAAGCTTCCAGAAGAAAGAACAGGCAGCAATCTTTGCTGTTCTACAGCCTCTGCTGGTGATACCCAGGCAAACAGGGTCTGTAATGGACCTCCAGCAGACCAGCAGCAGAGAGGCCAGACTAACAAACAGAAAGGAATAGCACGTCCACTTAAAGACCCCATCCAAAGGTCACCAACATCAAAGACAAAAGATAGATAAATCCACAAACATGGGGAGCAACCAGCGCAAAAAGACTGAGAATTCCAAAAACCAGAATTCCTATTCTCCTGCAAAGGATCACAACTCCTCACCAGCAAGGGAACAAAACTGGACAGAGAATGAGTTTGACGAAGTGACAGTAGTAGGCTTCAGAAGGTGAGTAATAACAAACTCCTCCGAGCTAAAGGAGCAGGTTCTAACCCAATGCAAGGAAGCTTTGAAAAAGGTTAACGAATTGCTAACTAGAATAACTAGTGTAGAGAAGAACATAAATGACCTGATGGAGCTGAAAAACACAGCACGAGAACTTCATGAAGCAAACACAAGTATCAATAGCCGAATCCATCAAGCAGAAGAAAGGATCTCAGTGACTGAAGATCAACTTAATGAAATAAAGAGAGAAGACAAGATTAGAGAAAAAAGAAAAAAAAAAAAAAAAAAGAATGAACAAAGCCTCCAAGAAATATGGGACTATGTGAAAAGACCAAATCTACATTTGATTGGTGTACCTGAAAGTGACAGGGAGAATGGAACCAAGTTGGAAAACACTCTTCAGGATATAATCCAGAAGAACTTCTCCAACCTAGCAAGAAAAGCCAACATTCAGATTCAGGAAATAAAGAGAACACCACAAAGATACTCCTCGAGAAGAGCAACCCCAAGACACATAATCGTCAGATTCACCAAGGTTGAAATTAAGGAGAAAATGTTAAGGGCAGCCAGAGAGAAAGGTTGGGTTACCCACAAAGGGAAGCCCATCAAACTAACAGTGGATCTCTCTGCAGAAACTATACAAGCCAGAAGAGAGTGGGGGCCAATATTCAACATCCTTAAAGAAAAGAATTTTCAACACAGAATTTCATATCCAGCCAAACTAAGCTTCACACATGAAGGAGAAATAAAATCCTTTACAAACAAGCAAATGCTGAGAAATTTTGTCACCACCAGGCCTGCCTTACAAGAGTTCCTGAAGGAAGCACTAAACATGGAAAAGAACAACTGTTACCAGCTGCAAAAACATACCAAATTGTAAAGAACATTGACACTATGAAGAAACTGCATCAACTAACGGGCAAAACAACCAGATAGGATCATAATGACAGGATCAAAGTCACACATAACAATATTAACCTTAAATTTAAATGGGCTAAATGCCCCCAATTAAAATATACAGACTGGCAAATTGGATAAAGAGTCAAGACCCATCAGTGTGCTGTATTCAGGAGACCCATCTCACGTGCAAAGACACACATAAGCTCAAAATAAAGGGACAGAGGAATACTTATCAAACCAATGGAAAGCAAAAAAAAAAAAAAAAAAAAAAAAAAGCATGAGTTGCAATCTTAATCTCTAATAAAACAGACATTAAACCAATAAAGATCAAAAGAGACAAAGAAGGGCATTACATAATGGTAAAGGGATCAACACAGCAAGAAGAGCTAACTATCCTAAATATATATGCATGCAATACAGGAGCACCCAGATTCATAAAGCAAGTTTTAGAGACCTACAAAGAGACTTAGACTCCCACACAATAATAATGGGAGACTTTAACACCCCACTGTCAATATTAGACAGATCAATGAGAGAAAATTAACAAGGATGTTCAGGACTTGAACTCAGCTCTGGACCAAGCAGACCTAATCTACAGAACTCTCCACCCCAAATCAACAGAATATACATTCTTCTCAGCACCTCATCGCACTTATTCTAAAAGTGACCACCGAATTGGAAGTAAAACACTCCTCAGCAAATGCAAAAGAATGGAAATCATAACAAACAGTCTCTCATAGCACAGTGCAATCAAATTAGAACTCAGGATTAAGAAAATCACTCAAAACTGCACAACTACATGGAAACTGAACAACCTGCTCCTGAATGACTACTGGGTAAATAATGAAATGAAGGCAGAAATAAAGATGTTCTTGAAACCAATGAGAATGAAGACACAATGTACCAGAATCTCTGGGACACATTTAAAGCAGTGTGTAGCAGGAAATTTATATCACTAATTGCCCATAAGAGAAAGCAGGAAACATCTAAAATAGACACCCTAACATCAAAATTAAAAGAACTAGAGAAGCAATAACAAACAAATTCAAAATCTAGCAGAAGACAAGAAATAACTAAGATCAGAGCAGAACTGAAGGAGATAGAGACACAAAAAACCCTTCAAAAAATCAATGAATCCAGGAGCTGAGTTTTTGAAATGATCAACAAAATAGGTAGACCACTAGTCAGACTAATAAAGAAGACAATAGAGAAGAATCAAATAGATGCAATTAAAAAATGATATAGGGGATATCACCACTGATCCCACAGAGATACAAACTATCATCAGAGAATACTATAAACACCTCTATGCAAATAAACTAGAAAACCTAGATGAAATGGATAAATTCCTTCCATTACTTACATACACCCTTCCAAGTCTAAACCAGGAAGAAGTCCAATCCCTGAATAAACCAATAGCAAGTTCTGAAATTGAGGCAGTAATTAATAGCCTATCAACCCAAAAAACTCCAGGACCAGACGGATTCACAGTCAAATTCTGAAGAGGAGCTGGTACCATTCCTTCTGAAACTATTCAAACAATAGAAAGAGAGGGAGTCCTCCCTAACTCATTTTATGAGGCCAGCATCATCCTGATATCAAAACCTAGCAAAGACACAACAAAAAAGAAAATTTCAGGCCAATATCCCTGATGACCATCGATGCAAAAATCCTTAATAAAACACTGGCAAACCAAATCCAGCAGTGCATCAAAAAGCTTATCCACCACGATCAAATCAGCTTCATCCCTGGGATGCAAGGCTGGTTCAGCATATGCAAATCAATAAATGTAATCCATCACATAAACACAACCAATGACAAAAACCACATGATTATCTCCATAGATGCAGAAAAGGCCTTCGACAAAATTCAACAGCCCTTCATGCTAAAAACTCAATAAACTAGGTATCAAGGGAATGTATGTCAAAATACTAAGAGCTGTTTATGACAAACCCACAGTCAATATCATACTGAATGGGCAAAAACAGGAAGCATTCCCCTTGAAAACTGGCACAAAACAATGATGCCCTCCCTCACCACTCCTATTCAACACTGTATTAGGAGTTCTGGCCAGGGCAATCAGGCAAGAGAAGGAAATAAAGGGTATTCAAATAGGAAGACAGGAAGTTAAGTTGTCTCTGTTTGCAGATGATATGATTGTATATTTAGAAAACCTCATCTTCTCAGCCACAAATCTCCTTAAACTGATAAGCAACCTCAGGAAAGTCTCAGGATACAAAACCAGTGTGCAAAAATCACAAGCAGTCCTATACACCAATAACAGACCAACAGAGAGCCAAATTATGAGTGCACTCCCATTCACAATTGCTACTAAGAGAATAAATTAACTAGGAATCCAACTTACAGGGATGTGAAGGACCTCTCCAAGGAGAACTACAAACCACTGCTTAAGGATATAAGGGAGGACACAAACAAATGGAAAAACATTCCATGCTCATGGATAGAAAGAATCCATATTGTGAAAATGGCCATAATGCCCAAAGTAATTTATAGATTCAATGCTATCCCCATCAAGCTACCAGTGACTTTCTTCACAGAATTGGAAAAAAAAAAAAAAAAAAAAAAAAAAAACTACTTTAAACTTCATATGAAACCATAAAACAGCCCACATAGCCAAGACAATCTTGGGCAAGAAGAACAAAGCTGCAGGCATCATGCTACCTGACTTCAAATCACACTACAAGGCCACAGTGACCAAAACAGCATGGTACTGGTACCAAAACAGATATATAGACCAATGGAACAGAACAGAGGCCTCAGAAATAACACCATACATCTACAACCATCTGATCTTTGACAAACCTGAAACAAACAAGCAATGGGGAAAAGATTCTCTATTTAATAAATAGTGTTGGGAAAACTGGCTATCCATATGCAGAAGATTGAAACTGGACCCCTTCCTTATACCTTATACAAAAATCAACTCAAGATGGATCAAAGACCTAAACATAATACCTAGGGCCATAAAATCCCTAGAAGAAAATCTAGGCAGTAATATTCAGGACATAGGCATGGACAGAGACTTCAGGTCTAAAATACCAAAAGCAATGGCAACAAAAGCCAAAATTGACAAGTGGGATCTAATTAAACTAAAGAGTTTCTGCACAGCAAAAGAAACTATCATCAGCGTGAACAGGCAACCCACAGAATGGGAGGAAATTTTTGCAATCTATCCACCTGACAAAGGGCTAATACCCAGAATCTACAAGGAACTTGAACAAATTTACAAGAAAAAAACAACCCCATCAAAAAGTGGGCAAAGGGTATGAACAGACAGTTCTCAAAAGAAGACATTTATGTAGCCAACAGACATATGAAAAAAATGCTAATCATCATTGGTTGTTAGAGAAATGCAAATCAAAACCACAACGACATACCATCTCACGCCAGTTAGAATGGCGCTCATTAAAAAGTCAGGAAACAACAGATGCTGGAGAGGATGTGGAGAAATAGGAACTCTTTTACACTGTTGGTGGGAGTGTAAATTAGTTCAACCATTGTGGAAGACAGTGTGGCGATTCCTCAAGGATCTAGAACTGTAAATACCATTTGACCCAGTGATCGCATTACTGGGTATATACCCAAAGGATTATAAATTATTCTACTATAAAGACATATGGACATATATGTTTATTGCAGGACTATTCACAATAGCAAAGACTTGGAACCAACCCAAATGTCCATCAATGATAGACTGGATTAAGAAAATGTGGCACATATACACCATGGAATACTATGCAGCCATAAAAAAGGATAAGTTCATGTCTTTTGCAGGGACATGGATGAAGTTGGAAACCATCATTCTCAGCAAACTATCACAAAAACAGAAAACCGAACACCACATGTTCTCACTCATAAGCAGGAGTTGAACAATGAGAACACGTGGACACAGGGAGGGGAACCTCACACACCAGGGCCTGTTGGCGGGTGAGAAGCTAGGGGAGGAATAGCATTGAGAGAAATACCTAATGTAGGTGACAGGTTGATGGGTAGAGCAAACCACCACGGCATGTGTATACCTATGTAACAAAACTGCACATTCTGCACATGTACTCCAGAACTTAATGTATAATAAAAAAGAGAAAAAAAGAAAAATAAATAAAATCATTTCCAAGACCACATTTTCTGCATCTTTTATTCTAGGAGCTTTACAGTTTCAGGTCTTACTTTTAGGTATTTAATCTATTTTGAGTTGATTTTTGTATGCGGTGTAAGAGTCCAGCTTCATTCTTTTACAGGTGGATATCCAGTTTTCCTAACACCATTTATTGTGGCCCTTGTTGAAAATTCATTGATCATATATGCTTGCTTTTATTCTGCATTCTCTATTTTGTTCCATTGCTCTATGTGTCTGTTCTTATGCTAGTATCATACCGTTTTGACTACTGTACCTTTTCAATATAATTTCAAATTAGGAAGTGTAATGGCTCCAAATTTGTTTTTTTCCCAAGACTTTTTTTTTTGCCTATTTTGTGTCTTTTGTGGTTCTATGAATTTTAGAACCATTTGTCTGTTTTGTGAGAAATGTCATTGCAATTTTGATAGGGATTGTGTCAAATCTGCATATTATTTTGAGTAGTATGCACATTTTAACAATATTAAGTCTTCCACAAAATGGGATATGTCGACATTTATTTGTGTCTTTCTCAATTTCTTTCATCAGTATTACATAGTTTTATTATACAGATCTCTCACTTTTTTGGGTAAATTTATTCCTAGGTATTTTATTCTTTTTGACACTATAAAAATGAGATTATTGTCTTAAAGAACACAATTAAAGTAACACACAAAAAAACCTTCCCTTATTTCTAATTCTAATAAATTATCATTTTATAAAACAAAATCTACAGCACAGGAAATGATCAATAGACAAAGATAACGGATGTAAAGAAGAGGAGGAAGAACTTTAGCATAGTAATCGGTATACAGGAGAGTCCAGGACAGGTGCAAATAGGCCATGATAGGAAAACTGTACACTTACAGGCACTGGGATCCTCCTGGTGACTCTAGGTCACCTCCTGGGGTCCTGTTCATCTATTTGTGAAACCATGTGATCATAGGCAAGTTCTTAAATACTTCTGTACCTCCATTTCCTCATCTCTAAAATGGGGCACAAAATACCAATATTTTGGAGTATTAAATATCTCAGTTCTCATAAGGCACTTAACAATTCGGCCCACAATTGGCACATGATACATGCTAGCTAATATCATTATAGAAAGGGGTTTTTGATAGGATCAAATATTGTAGGAAGTTAAGAAAAATAATCAGAAAACACCCTCAGATAATTATTATGTGGTTAAACAAATGAGATTTCACATGCTAAAAGCAGAGAGATGGCTTTTCTTTGAAATTAGGGGAAAATCAGTTATTGTTTTGTGGAATAAATGAAAATATATACTCATTTTAGTGCTTGGCAAATGATCAACAAATGCTATATATATGATTATTAATGTTAGTAGTAATGGCAGATTAAATTTTGTATAGCTAAAGCTTAAAACAAATTACTGAGGATTTGGGCTTGGAAAAACAAGTAAAATTCTTGCTAAAAAAGAAAGCCAAGTCTTTCTGTTAGGCGGATTTCCTTTTTGATGTGAATTAAGGGAAAATATTTATCACTCATTGAGAAGTTTGCAGAGAAATGTTCAGATTTAAATTATTTTATCAAAGTAGAAGATTATTTAAATGAATTAGTGAGGAAGGGGATTGTTCACTATGGGATATAAATATCAAAGATGTGTAGAAAATGACAAAATGTTGTCATAGTCAGGGGAGAAGTGAAAAATCACTCAGGAGTAAGGAAGAACAGAGCACTAATAAAGAATGGAAAATAAGATGAAGGAGAAGTTTGGGAAAGAAAATAAGAGGCTTCTACAGAACTAAATCATCACAAATGTCTGAAATTTAGTGCAAAAGCTCAGTGAAACTGCCTGAGCTTTACAGGAACTACCTGGGTTGGACTCAGGGAGATAGTGGAGGATTAGAAAGGGACTAACCAACTGCATCAAATGCATGTGACTGGTTAATGTGCCAGCGACAGTGGTATGTGCTCCCTAAACCCCATTTTCCTATCCTCCCGGCCATAGAGCTATATTCTATTTCCATTATATTTAGCAGTTAGGTGTGGCAATGACACTGAATTAGGCCCAATGGAATGTAGTAGCTATATTGTGCATCATTTTTAACACTAACCTCTTTGTAAATAGTAAACTTTGCACCATTTTCTTCTTTTTTCTCTTCCCTCATCTGCCAGTTGTATTCCAAGAATCCAGGAGATGATTCAAGGGCTCTAGGGGATGATGAAGCCATTGCTGGGAAAGTACTCAGTCATACGGTTGTGGCGTGGAGCAGCCCTCCTCCTACTGCAACTTTCAACCAACAGTAGTGTGAGCAAGAAATACTTTCATTGTGCAAAGTCATTCAGATTTCATGAATGTCAGTAAACCTACCCAGATGAGAACTCTCTCTTGATCTTTAGGTTTGGCACAGTGTGGGTAATTGATAACCTTCAGCTAAGTTTCTAGTAGAATTATGGGAATGAAACTATTATGACAATACATTCGAGAGACAGTGTCACAAGAGAATACAGAGACACAATTGAGGAGTTTTGCTGTGAAAGCAAAAAAAATGTGTATTTGTACGTATATATAAGTAGAAAATATAAACGTATAATGAGGTGTGTGGTAGGCAGAATAATGCTGCCTCGAAAGTCTACGTCCTAATCTCTACAACCTGTGAATATATTAGGTTACATGGCAAAAGTGAATTAAGGTTGTAGGTAGAATGTAGTTGCTAATTAGCTGACCTTGTAACAAGGAGATTCTTCAGGTGGGCCTAATGTAAATTTACATAAATTCTTAAATAGAGAAGGAGGGAGCCGAATCAGAATCAGAGAGATGATTTCGTCAGAACAGCTCAACTGGCCACTGCTGGCTTTGAAGATCGAAGCGGGTCAGCATCTGGGAACTATAAAAGGCAATGAAATATGTTCTTCCTTGGAGTCTCGAGAAGGAACACAGCCCTGCCGACATCTTGCTCTTACACCAGTGAGGCCCCTTTGGACTTCTGACCTCAAGAACTGTAAGATAATAGATTTGTGTTGTTTTAAACCACTAAGTTTGTAGTAATTTGATACAGCAGCAATAGAGATCAAATAAAAAAAGCTCATTGTTAAAAAAAAAAACAAAAATGGCACGCCTAAGAATATACTTTATAAAGAATATGTTCATATATGGAAAAAATTACAAAATCTTACTGCACGTTATAAAAGAAAATCCATATAATTAAAGAAATATAATCTGCTTCCAAGTAGGAAGGCCAAATACTAAATGTGTTCAATGTTCTCAAGCTAATGTATAGATTTAATGCAATAGCCCGAATATTCTTCAAGGCCTAAGGTATTAGTCAAATATTAAATCCAGCTTGCTGCAGTATTTTTTAAGTGCTTTTGTTCTGAAAAAGTGCAGCTAGAAAGCATTGAAGATTTGGATGTTCCTTGCCTCTGTTTCTCTCATCAAATTAATTTCATTACTTTTCCACCACCGTTAGGTTTTTTCACACTCTCTAGGGTGAGGGAGTGGGGGAGGTGGGGTATGATTGCCCTGCAGTACCCAATCAATAAGCTGATTGAACCAGTCTGGGTCACATAACTGCTCCTGAACGTGTTTGTGTGGTGAAAAAATGGATATCATAATTGGCCCAGTCTGGGACACATGCCAGTCTTATAGCCAGAGGAGATGGGTATTTTACCATAATAGGCACACAGATAAACAGAATAGGTACTTAATATAATAACTTTATTTATAGGAATCTACTATGGGAAAACAGATGCAGAAAAATGTCTATGCAAATGTTTTTCATCATTGTAGTATTTATAAAAGTAAACAGTTTTTAAAATCCAACATAAGAAATAGTAAATTAAATTATGGCCTATCCACATGATGAAGCACTTTGCAGTCGTTAAAAATATTTTCCATGAGTTTTTAGAACGGATTGATAGAATTCAAAATCCATGGGGAAATGCTCAAAATAATAAGCTAGCAAAAACAAAAATACAAAAGAATGTATAATATGGCCTAATGTTACAAAAAGGTATATATTTATACAACTTATCAAAATAATATAAGTAAATAATAAACTTTATCTTGAACCTTTTCTCTTTTCAAATAAATAGCCAAAAGTGGCAGATACCTTGAAGTGTATAATTCCACATATAACATTGTCTTTGTAAACTCTATAAATATTCAATTAGTATGGACACATCTCTTGCCATGGTACCCAATGCTTTAATCCAATCATTTTGAAGCTTGACTGTGTATCCCAATCACCTGGAGGGTTGGTTAGACCATAGATTGCTGAGCCTTATCCTCAGAATCTGACTCATTAGGTTTGTGGTGGGAGCTGACAAATTACAACCCTAAGAAGTACCCATGTGATGCTAATGATAATGGTTTGAGGAGCACAGTTAGCTACAGCTCACATTCTGTCTGACTAAATAAAATGCCTTCAACACTCTCCTCAGATGCACCTCTGAGCCTTCATCTAGCTTCTTCTCCAGGTACCAACCCCACCACCATGCTTTCTCACCTGCCAAAATCCTCCCTGTTGAAGAATCAGCTGAGGGATCATCTCTCCTAAGAGGTATTTCCTTAACGTCCTAATCTGAATCACGTGATGTTCTCACCTGCTCTGAGTGTCTTGGTTGACTTCTGTCAGCCTCTCTGGAAGTCAACAAGCTATTATATCCCCTACCAGAGCTTTGAATAGATAAATGAACCTATTATTTTTATCGATCTATAATTACATAAAGTGGTAGTTGTTATTCAATCAAATTGTACAGACCAGTAAACAGATTCACAGAGATTAGTTACCTATTAGGGGTCAGACAGACAGTGATTATCAGGGGCAAGTCTCAACCCGTTTTTCCGAATGCAAGTTTTATCTTTTCTATATTAGTCCATGCTGTTCTCCAACCATATATGACATACGCTATGCATATAAAACTTTTTTTCCTACCACCTACTACTATGAGATAAATCTGGTTCAAAACTAATGGATCTGACGACTTGATCTTGGCATCCTTGAAGAGCCACCAGTAGCAGAAAAGTAGAAGGCAAAAGAAATGATTCTTATTTAAAAACAAAACAAAAACATTTCTCTGTTCAGCCAAATTGTTTTTCTGTAACAGATTTATTGACATTTTTCATATATAATACACCTATTTAAAGTATATAATTCAATACTTTTTTTAGTAATTCCATTGTGCAACCATCACCACAATCACTTTTGGAACACTTTCATTACCCTCAAAAGAAACTCATATCATTTAACTTTCATTTCCCAACTCCTGCTTCCTCTAGCCTTAGGAAACCACTAATATCTCTCTCTCTGGATTTGCCTGCTGTGGACATTTCATGTAAATGGGGTCATGTGGCCTTGTGTGCCTGGCTTCCTTCAGTTAGCACAATGTTTAAGGTTCAGCCATGCTGTAGCATGCACCAATAGTTCATTTGGTTTTATTTCATTTAAGATATACTATATTTTAACTTTTGTTCATCAGGTGATGGACTCTTAAGTTGCTTCCACTTTTTGACTACTCTGAACAATGCCTCTATGAACACTTGTGTATAAGGTTTTGCGTGGGAATATACTTTCATGTCTTTGGGTATATACCTAAGAATGCAATTGCTAGATCATATAGTAATTCTATGTTTAACCTTTTGCAGAACTGCCAGACTGTTTTTCAAAGTGGCTGCACCATTTTTTAAATTATCAACTTAATTGATAAATTTTATTTGTTCTGTGAAAAACATTTGAACAAAATATGTACTTTTCATTCAGTTATTCATTGTCAGGCCAATACAACTGACAGTCTCCTGGGTCTCTCTGAGGGAGGATCTCTGAAGAATCCTCACCCTCCTCACTTGTTCATGCCATTTCATCTGGTCCATCTGACCTGTGGCTAATTTATCATTTCACTCATTACCTACCTCCTAGTCTATTTTTTTTTTAAATTTATTTATTATTATTATACTTTAAGTTGTAGGGTACATGTGCATAACGTGCAGGTTTGTTACATATGTATACTTGTGCCATGTTGGTGTGCTGCACCCATCAACTCGTCATTTACATCAGGTATAATTCCCAATGCAATCCCTCCCCCCTCCCCCCTCCCCATGATAGGCCCTGGTGTGTGATGTTCCCCTATTTCTAGAATCCTGGAATAAGGCCTAATTGATTGAGCAGGTGACCTGTGGTTTCATGTAAGAAACTGAAGAAAAAGTTGGTGAAAACATGTGAGTTTACTCCACCAGCAGATAAGAATTGGCCCTGATTTTTTTCACTAATAATCATTTTTAACCTCTTGATGATATATTTCTGCTGAACTCATGGAAAGTATCATGCCATTGAAGTACTAATCAAGATATCTGTTTCCTATTTCAAAAATATTTATCTGTAATCTCTTTTAGGTTGTTCTTTTATTCATGTTTCAATTAGGCTTTTCCATAATCAGAGTTAGGTCTCCTTTTAAAAAAAAAAAATCAAATTTACAAAATGCTTCAAATTAGAAAAGAGTTGTGAAGGAGGGCAGCCTATAAGCCTACTCCATTAAGATTAAGTTTACAGTAATTCCAAAAATGAATAAGCCATTGAAATTGTGATTTTTTTTAATTAATGAGGAGTTGTCAATACTCTGTGGGATTTTAGTATTTCTCCAACAAAATAAGAATCCTATGTTTCAGAGCACAGGCTTCGGAGTCTGTAGCATCCAAGCTGAGTGACCTTAGGCATGTAATTAAATCTCTCTAGTTTCTCATTGGTAAAATTGGGCATGGTGGCGCAGGCCTGATAATCCCAGCTACTCAGGAGGCTGAGGCAGGAGAATCACTTGAACCTGGCAGATGCAGGTTGCAGTAAGCCAAGATTGCACCACTGTACTCCAGCCTGGGCAACAGAGCAAGACTCCATCTCAGTCAATCAATCAATAAAAGCTATGATAGAGATATCATCAAATTATTGAGAAGTCATTCGTATAAGACTAGGAATGTCAGTGTAGAGAAGAGATGTTCCTACAGAGAACGTGACATTTCAAAAAGTCTATAAAAGGTATAGTAGATATTTACCCAAAATAAAATTTAACTTTGTGCTAGCAGTTCAAAATAGACTTTCTGAAATGTTGACAGCAGTATTTAGACTTCTTCCCACACCTCTGGAAGGGATACATGAACCCCCAAATTGAGAACCATTATCTTAATAAATGTGAAACTACTTAACCTGCCCTGTAAATCCCTTATGCTGTGTCCCTTCCTGCCTCTGGCCTAATTATCCATCTCACCATGTTAAAGAAAACCAGAAAGTTTAAAGCAGTAAAGGTAGATTTTACTTAGGAACTGTTGAAATAGGGAAAAAGAGACCTTAGTATAGAACTAGGATCAATTCTGAATACAACAAGGACAAATAAGGATTTATAGCCAAGAAGCAGGTTTTTATGTTGTTTGTTTGGAAGGAATGTGGAATTACTAATAGGAGACAATAAGGGCAGGAGAAGTTCTTGCTAAACTGACCTAACAGGATTCTTGCTGAAGGAAGGTCAGGGTAATCAACTATCATCTCGGGAATGGTGAGGGAATGAGTAATTTGATCAGATATCATGGGTGAGGGATTCTCCCTAAACTGACTTGGCAGAAATCTTTCTAAAACTAGGATATAAAGTCCTGAGTACAAGGGCCAAGTATAAGCCTATTAAGAAAAGGTCTATTAAGTCTATTAATAGACCTAGATCAAGCCTATTAAGACTCCTATTACAGGAGTCTGGCTAAAGTTTGGTCAAGGAGTCTTTGCCAACTCCTTTTTACATGCTATACTCCAGCCATTTTTGCTGTTCCTACAAATATTTCACACTTACATCCTTTCTTTATCTTGTTCCCAAAGCTTAGAATCTTCTTGTCTCCTTTTATACCTGTCAAGACATGGGTCAAATGTCATGTTCTCTGTAGGAACACCTCTTCTCCACACTGACATTCCTAGTCTTATATGAATGACTTCTCAATAATTTGATGATATCTCTATCATAGCATTAATTGATTCATTGATTGACTGAGATGGAGTCTTGTTGCCCAGGCTGGAGTACAGTGGTGCAATCTTGGCTTACTGCAACCTGCATCTGCCAGATTCAAGTGATTCTCCTGCCTCAGCCTCTTGAGTAGCTGGGATTATCAGGCCTGTACCACCACGCCCAGCTAAGTTTTGTTTTTGTTGTTGTTGTTATTGTTGTTTGTTTTAGTAGAGAGGGGGTTTTGCCATGTTGGCCACTCTGGTCTCGAACTCCTGACCTCAAGTTATCTGCCCATCTCGGCCTCCCAAAGTGGGATTACAGGCATGAGCTCCTGGCCTATCATACCTTTTATCACATTCTATTAGAATTACTGTTTTGTCTCACTTAAGAGATAGTAAGGTACTAAAGTTTAGATCCCCTCATTATTTTCTTCTGTGGCCTTGCACTTAGAGATCCATAATAAATATATGATTAATAAATTAAGCAACTAACTCTTGGGCGGATGGCGAAGGTACACAGGCAATTAGAGAGTACCTTGGTGATAAAGTGGTCTATTGGTTCTCAAGCATTTTGGGGTCTAGAACTCCTTTGAACATCATATACAATTTCAGAACCCACTCCCCACAAGGATGTTTACATGAATAGCCACATAAAATTTCTTACAATGTTACGTCAGTGGACTTGGTCTCAGCTTGTAACTTCTGTCTTGAGAGAAAAGGATGTTCTGTTCTTCTGATTATACGGTGGGTCCCACTTACATGAGGGTCTTAAGACCTATTTCAGGGGAAGGACAGAAAATTCTAAGTTTTATGGACCACTTAAGGGAAGAAGGATGGAAGGTGGTCAGACTTTCCTGCTTCTGCAATTTTCTCAACTTCCTTCTACTTAAAATATTCAGTATACCAAAGTGTTGTATTGGGGTAGTGTGTTCTGAATCCATCAGGAGAAAAGGATAAAGAAATACGAAGTAAAGGGACACATTTAGACTAATATTTGTTGTCTTAATCAAACTAAAATTAATGTAATTATTGCTTGAAATAACATAAATGTAAAAGACATACTACATCGAGTACAGAGCTAGAGGAAAAGGAAAGAGTTGGTGGGAGGGAGAGGCCATATCTCCACCAATATTGTTTTTGTTTTCTGTTGCTATACTTAAAGAGAAAACAAGCAGTAGAATAGGATATCATTTTTCTTTCCACTGTGGTTAACAGGCACAAATTACAAGATAAAATGTGTCTGAATAATGCCTTTGTAATTAGTGACTGAGTATGTCATTGCACCAAAGGAAGGAAATATCCTGGGTTGGTTGAACTTCAATTGTGATGAATTATGTAAATGAAAATACCTGAAGAATTAACTAAATCAAATTGTTTTTGGAAAAATGGATGAGAGAACACACATGACTGTAGCAATATACAAGTATACTAGCAAAAATAATTCTTCTACTGTTCTTGAGTTGCTTCCATGAAATCCATGAAATTATGGATGTTTCCATTTGAAACTAATTATCGAGTTCTTTTAGAAATCTATTATAATGGGATTTTAGTAACTTATTATGGAATCAAGTTGGTATTTGTACATCCTTTGAAATGTTACTGTATTAATCATTTTAAACAAAATTGTTGCCCACAGATAGTTCAAATATGTGGAGATGCCATCAAGGAAACTATCTTTGTGCTAGATATTGATAAACAGTTTTATAACTGCCACTATTTACATTGTAAAACTGCCTCTTCAAACAACTTCTCTAAAATGACTTCTTTCCATGTTAACTTTCATAAAGTTTAAATAGATTTAAAGAAAAGCTGTTTTCTATTAAATACCATTTTGGTAAACGTCCCACTATTTTATCTCAGTTCTATAAAAAAGAATAAATAAACTAAAAATACATCAATGCCTATTACTGCTTGAATATAATACCTCCTTCATTTATTATTTATGGGGGAAAAATACAGAAAAGACGGGAAAGCATAAATTAGGTGTAGAAGACAGGCTGAGACACAGATAGGGAGAGGAGTTTGTCCCTTCAGCTACTATTGTTAATAGGAAGAATGTGTAATTGATTATCCAAGTTGAGATGCTTCAGAGAGTCAAAGTGGCTATTAATTGTGCTGGGGCAATAGGTATACAATGAGGCCTTTCTCAGGAGAACTGGGTTATATGCTCACCCTAATTAAGCATCTGTTAACATGCCAAACATAGGAACACTTTATCAAGGGTCCCACAGTCTAACAGGTGAAAGAGTAAATTGGTCCTGCAAAACAGACTACAGGAAGGCACTGTCTTCCCAGCCAGCTCTGCCCCATAACACCTTTCTCACGCCCTGTTAATGTAGGTTTCCTACATTTAAGTAGAAACACACAAGAACGCTCTTGCTGTCAGAATTGTGCATGCCACAGAATGCTTGAGCCAGTTCTGAGTGTTAGCTCACTCTCTGAGGACTTACGAGATAAACAGCACTGATCTTGAATCTCTACATTGACACTTTCAAGTAGATAACAATTTTCTCATTGTTTGTAATATGCTGGGCACTGTCTTATATATTAGCTTCCACACATATATTGACCCACAGAATCTTCAAATCCACTCTGACATTGATCCTATTGTTACCCCAATTTACAGATGACAAAATATCTGTAACATTTTATACCTCAGAGAGGGTAATTAACTTATTCCAGGGCACAGTCATAAGCATGCAAACCAGGATTCAAATCCAGAAATGTGGCTCCAAACCTGTTATCTATAATCAGTACACTTTACTGGATTTAACAGAATACCAGGTTCAACTTAGAACTGATATCTATGAATTAATAATCCTTATCAGTTCAACTGTAATATAAGTAGGTTTAGTGTTATTAATCTGTTTGTATAGCTATATGTGCTTCCCTTATAATTGATTATCTTTCCCCAAATATGTATGCTTAAAAATAAAGGAGTCTAAAATTGCTTGGAAGATACATTATCCTTTCACAAGATAAATACATACTAATGTTATTGAAGAAAGGCAGGAGTCCATGTTTTAAGAGTCAGAGAAAAAAATTGCTATTTAAGCTCCAAAACCCACAGGAAACCACAATCCCTTATCCAACAGTGTAATCAGTTGAGTTGTCCAAGTATCCATCATTCCAAATATACCTCCCCAAAGGCCAAATGAAGATGATTGGTTCAATCAAAATATTCAGTCAGAAAAGCTTTTTCTTTTTTTTAACATGCTGATCACATAAAGATGACTGACTTGTACCTATACTGTAAGTTAGTTTAATTTACATTTCAATTTCTGAACTCTCTAAATACTTTCAATTATTAGAACAGTTTTAGATATCAGAAGGACATGAATAGGATTCTCATGGCCTACCATCTGCATGAAGTAGGACTGTATTCTTTCAGGTTATTCTAAGCACTCTGCATAATTGGGTTTATTATTATAAATGTTTGCTAACAGAATTGGAGTCCTCTTGCTTTTGACCTAAATAACTGAAAAACATTCTAAATTGCATTTGTTCACATTACTTCTTTTGTAGATATACATAAAGACTTTAAGGTGTCTCTACTAGTCCTTAATGGGGCAGTATGAAATAGTAAACTTAGAATGAATTGGGTTCCGTTGCTGTCTCCTCCTGTAATTTAGTCATTATTGAATGTATTAGTCTGTTTTCACACCAGTATAAAGAACTGACTGAGGCTGGATAACTTATAAAGAAAAGAAGCTTAATTGACTCACATTTCTGCATGGCTGGGGAGGCCTCAGGAAACTTATTATAAACTTATAATAAACTTAAAAGCAGAAGGCGAAGAAGCAGCAGGCACCTTCACAAGACAGCAGGAAAGAGAGCAAGCAATGGGGGAACTGCCAAACACTTACACCATCAGATCTTGTGAGAATGCACTATCATGAGAGCAGCATTGGGGAAACTATAGAACTGAAAATAACCAGCCTGAATATTACAAAGATGATATTGCTCCCCCCATGATCCAATCACCTCCTACCAAGTCCCTCCCTCTACATGTGAGGATTACAATTTGAGATGAGATTTGGATGGGGACACAGCCAAACCATGTCACTGAGGAAAACACTTGACAGTTTATGCCCTGGTTTTCCAAACTATAAAATGAGATGATTTCCCACCTATTTAATTTTAAATATTGGTTCAAAATTAAAATAACACAATATATACAAATATACTTTGTAAATTATAAAACTCTATAAGTTTCATATTATGAAATATGGGTTGCTGGACAATATGAACAGATCCCAAGGTATAATCTGAAAGTTTAGAGCTTTTAGTCTGATACTTTTTTTTTCTTACTGCATTTGACTTCTTGATACAATAATCTACAATCCATATTCCTATTTTGTGAAGGTAATATCTTCTGTAATGTTTTTTCCTCCCTTCAATATGGGTTCCAGTGAAAAATTACATATTGTACTTAGTTGTCCTATCTCTTTAAGCCTCCTTTTATCTAAAAAAAATTTTAACTTTTATCTTTCATGACACTGATATTTTCATAGTATATATCACTTATTTTTATAAAAATGATATTCAGTTTGAATGTGTCTGATAGTGTCCTGTGATTGTATTCAGATTGTCTCTCCAGCCTGAATATCACAAAGATGATGTTGCTGCCTTCTTTTATTGTTATATCCAAAAGTACATGATGTCCAGCAGTTCCTCACTCCTAATATTAAGCTTAAGATGATGTGTTAATGACATACTTAGGGAAAAACCTTGCACCTACAAGAGACTGTGGGGAGACATTATGGACCATGTAAATATCCTGTTCCTCAGACAACCCACTATCCAAAAAGGTTTATTATCTCTTAATTCTTGCCTGAACAGAACTACTATCACATTTGAAAATTCTGATTTTTAAAAAAACTTCCATTACTTTCTACTTAAGTACTCATAAGTATGTATATGTTACTTGAAAATTTTATATTTGTTTCAATAGGGAAACATATTTATTGAATATATTGTTCTTTCTTTCTGTCTCTCCCTCTCCTTGTCTCTCCCTCTCCCTCTCTCTCCCTCTCCCTCTCTCTCCCTCTCCCTGTCTCTCGCCACCCACCTGCTCTCACTGCTCACTATGCTCCCACCAATCTCCCCTCCTGACTCCCTCCAGTTATCTCCCTTCCCCCTCTGCTATCTCTTCCCCCTCTGCTCTCCCTTCCCCTCCTTCCTCCCTCCCCCAACTATTCCCCATTTGCCCTCTATCCTGCCTCCCCCCTGTATACACCTTTGCTACTTACTACTCCCATCCCTCCGGTACCCCCACCCTGGCACTGCAAGCTCTCCACCCACTCCTCAGCCCGCCCCATGATCCCCACCCCTGCGTGCCCCTGCTGATTTGTATACATTAATCTTGTATCCAGAAACTTTGCTGAATTCTCTTTCCCCTTCCCTTCCCTTCCCTTCCCTTCCCTTCCCTTCCCTTCCCTTCCCTTCCCTTCCCTTCCCTTCCCTTCCCCTCCCCCTCCCCCCTCCCCTCCCCTCCCCTCCCCTCCCCTCCCCTCCCCTCCCCTCCCCTCCCCCCCCTCCCCTCCCCTCCCCTCCCCCCCCCCCCTCCCGTCCCCTCCCCCCCCCTTTCTTTCCTTTCTTTCTTTTCTTTCTTTCTTTTCTTTCTTTCTTTTCTTTCTTTCTTTCTTTTTTGAGACGGAATCTCACTCTGTCGTCCAGGCTGGAGTGCGGTGGTGCAATCTCGGCTCACTGCAAGCTCCGCCTCACAGGTTCACGGGGTTCTCCTGCCTCAGCCTTCCCAGTAGCTGGGACTAAAGGCGCCCGCCACCAAGCCCGGCTAATTTTTTATTCAGTATTATGTTGGCTATGGGTTTGTGGTAGATGGCTTTTATTACATTAAGGTATGTCCCTTGTATACCGACTTTGCTGAGGGTTTTAATCATAGAGGGATGCTGGATTTTGCCTAATGCTTTTTTCTGCATCTGTTGAGATGATCATGTGGTTTTTGTTTTTAATTCTGTTTATGTGGTGTATCACATCTATTGACTTGCATATTTTAAACAATCTCTGCATCCCTGGTATGAAACCCACTTGATCACGGTGGATTATCTTTTTGATATGTTGTTGGATTTGGTTAGCTAGTATTTTGTTAAGGATTTTAGCATAACTTTCTCCAAGATAGACCATACAATAGGGCATAAAATGACCCTCAATAAATTTAAGAAAATTTGAAATTATATCAAGCACTCTTTCAGACCACAGTGTAATAAAACTGAAAATCAACTCTAAAAGGAACCTTCAAAACCATCCAAATACATGGAAATTAAATAACCTACTCCTAAATGAGCATTAGGTCAAAAACAAAATCAAGATGGAAATTTAAAAATTCTTCTAACTGAATGACAATAATGACACAACCTATCAGACCTCTGGGATACAGCTAAGGCGGTGCTAAGAGGAAAGTTCATAGCCCTACACACCTACATCAAAAAGTCTGAAAGAGCACAGACAATCTAAGGTCACACCTTAAGGAATTGGAGAAACAAGAACAAACCAAACCCAAACCCAGCAGAAGAAAAGAAATAACTGAGATGAGAGCAGAACTAAATGAAATTGAAACAATAAAAAATACAAAAGATAAATGAAACAAAGCAGTCTTTGAAAACATAAATAAAATTGATAAACCGCTAGCAAGATTAACCAAGAAAAGAAGAGAGAAAATCCAAATAACCTCACTGAGAAATGGGAAATATTACAACTGATGCCACTGAAATACAAAAGATCATTCAAGGCTACTATGAATGACTTTATGCACATAAACTAGACAACCTAGAGGAGACAGATAAATTCTTGGAAAAATACAACTCTCCTAGCTTGAATCAGGAAGAATTAGACACCCTGAGCAGACCAATAACAAGCAGCAAGATGAAATGGTAATTTAAATATTGCCAATAAAAAAAATCTCTAGGACCAGTCAGATTCACAGCAGAATTCTACCAGACATTCCGAGAAGAACTGGTACCAATTCTTTTGACACTATTCCACAAGATAAAGAAGGAACCCTCTCTAATACATTATATGAAGCCAGTATCATCCTAAGACAAAAACCAGGAAAGGACACTACCAAAAAAGAAAACTACAGACCAATATCTTTGAACATAGATGCTAAAATCATTAACAAAATACGATCCCCATCTTTTTTTTAAAGACAGTTTTGCTCTGTTACTCAGGCTAGAGTGCAGTGGCACAATCATAGCTCACTGAAGCATTGAACACCTGAGCTCTAGTGAGCCTCCTGCCTCAGTCTCCTGATTAGCTGGGACTATAGATACACATGCACTACCATGCTGAGCTAGTTTTATTTTTTTGTGGAGACAGGGTCTTGCCAAGTTGCCCAGGCTGGTCTAATGAACTCCTGGCCTCAAGCAATCATCCTACCTCAGCCTCCCAAAGTGCTGGGATTACAGGTGTTAGCCCATTGCACCTAGCCCCTCTGCTATATGTTTGAACTTAACTCTACCATGAATTTATATAATTACTGTATGTATTATATTTTCTATGGTGTTCTCTACTGGATATGTATTTACTTTGTAAAGAATTTTTGTTTTGAACTTATGAAGGTTAATAATCTTAATCCTTACCTTTGTATTTGTAGAATCTTTAACCCTTCTTTTCTTGCATACCCTTTTACATGGTGTTGTTTAAAAATATTTTTTGGCCGGGTGTGGTGGCTCACACCTGTAATCCCAGCACTTTGGGAGGCCAGGGTGGGTGAATCACTTGAGGTCAGGAGTTCAGGACCAGTCTAGACAACATGACAAAACCCCATCTTTACTAAAAAAAAAAAAAATTAAGCCTGGGTGGTGGCACATGCCTGTAGTTCCAGCTACTCAGAAGGCTGAGGCAGGAGAATTGCTTGAACCTGGGAGGCAAGGTTGCAGTGAACTGAGATCATGCCACTACACTCCAGCCTGGGTGATAGAGTGAGACTCCATCTCAAAAATAAAAAATAAAAAATATTTGACTCCCATCTGTTGCCTATTCAACAGGTGGTAGCCACAATTCACTTCTCCCTTTCCCTTTTTTGTTGCAGTCTTTCTCTTCTATAAGTACATATAACATTGCTTATATTTTTCTGCCATCTTCCTACTTGTCTTCATAATTATATCATATGCTCATAATATAAATGTTTTCTGCTCACCATCAGTCCTTTTGCTGAATTTTTCCCAGTTATATAGTTGTATAACATGTATTAACTAGTAATTTTCTCAAGCGGTACACTTCTGAATAATATTCCCTGCTTGCTTACATGTTTAAAACTGCTTTTTTCCAGCTGCATCCATGTCCCTACAAAGGACACAAACTCATCCTTTTTTATGGCTGCATAGTATTCCATGGTGTATATGTGCCACATTTTCTTAATCCAGTCTGTCACTGATGGACATTTGGGTTAGTTCCAAGTCTTTGCTATTGTGAATAGTGCTGCAATAAACATATGTGTGCATGTGTCTTTATAGCAGCATGATTTATAATCCTTTGGGTATATACCCAGTAATGGGATGGCTGGGTCATATGGTACATCTAGTTCTAGATCCTTGAGGAATCGCCATACTGTTTTCCATAATGGTTGAACTAGTTTACAATCCCACCAACAGTGTAAAAGTGTTCCTATTTCTCCACATCCTCTCCAGCACCTGTTGTTTCCTGACTTTTTAATGATTGCCATTCTAACTGGTGTGAGATGCACAAGAACAAAAAACCAAACACCGCATGTTCTCACTCATAGGTGGGAACTGAACAATGAGATCACTTGGACTCGGGAAGGGGAACATCACACACCGGGGCCTATCATGGGGAGGGGGGAAGGGGGAGGGATTGCATTGGGAGTTATACCTGATGTAAATGACGAGTTGATGGGTGCTGACGAGTTGATGGGTGCAGCACACCAACATGGCACAAGTATACATATGTAACAAACCTGCACGTTATGCACATGTACCCTAGAACTTAAAGTATAATAATAATAATAAATAAATAAATAAATAAAACTGCTTTTTTGTGCTTGCCTCAGCAACACATATACTAAAAACACCTGTTTTGGCCGGGCGCGGTGGCTCACGCCTGTAATCCCAGCACTTTGGGAGGCCGAGACGGGCGGATCACGAGGTCAGGAGGTCGAGACCATCCTGGCTAGCACGGTGAAACCCCATCTCTACTAAAAAATACAAAAAACTAGCCGGGCGAGGTGGCGGGCGCCTGTAGTCCCAGCTACTCGGGAGGCTGAGGCAGGAGAATGGCATAAACCTGGGAGGCGGAGCTTGCAGTGAGCTGAGATCCGGCCACTGCACTCCAGCCTGGGCGACAGAGCGAGACTCCGTCTCAAAAAAAAAAAAAAAAAAAAAAAAAAAAAAAAAAAAAAAAAAAAAAAAAAAAAAAAAAAAAAACACCTGTTTTTCCTATAGTCCTAATAATTAAAGTACAGCTTGGCTGAATAAAACTTATTCTTTCTTCATAGCTTCCTTGAGCTTCTCAAAAATTACTGGTCTACTAGTACCTGTATTAAAAGTTGCTCAAAGTCTGATAACCAGCCTAATTTTCTTAACCTAATTAATACTTTGATCATTCTGCATGGAAGCCCTAAAGATATTTTTTGTCTTTCAAATCTAGTAGTTTTCATAGGCAAAGAATGGACCCCTTCTGATTTGTAGATTTGTCTTATTTCTAGAACATTTTCTTGGATTATAACATTAAATATTAGTTCTGTTACATTTCCCCCTCTCATAGGGACCTCAATTATGTGTATGTTGAACTTTCTTAGTTTGACTTACTTTTATCACTTTGTGACCTTCATTTCTTTTCTTTTGTATTTCTTCTTTTATTTCATTCTCATTTTCTTGGATGTTATACGTTTCTTCAGTATACTTAAATTTGTCTTTGAATCTTTTTTCCCTTGTGTATCTTATTTATTCTTTACGTCTGAGGTGGTTTGGAGTTTTCTTCTATTTTTTCCCTGAAATTGATCAGCTGTGATGCACTTTCTCTTTTTTGTCCATTTCTATTTATTTTGTTATTAAATTTCTGATTCTAGTTTTCTTTTTTAAATCTCCAAATGCTTTTTAAAGTATACTAAATGATATTTGTAATATGTCACACTATTTTTGTGCTTCATAACTATTGGAGAAGGAGGGGATTTTTATTACTTAAAATGTTATAATTTGTCTTTTCTGTTTCTTTGCCACGAATTTCCATGATATTTTTTCTATTTTTTCAATTGCCTTCTGATGGTGGTTTCATCAAGCACACGCTCTAGCCAGTTCAAGACCAGCCTGATCATCATGGTGAAACCCCATCTCTACTAAAAATACAAAAATTACCTGGATGTGGTGGCTTGTGCCTGTAATCCCAGCTACTCGGTAGGCTGAGGCAGGAGAATTCCTTTAACCCAGGAGGTGGAGGTTGCAGTGAGCTGAAATTGTGCCACTGTACTCCAGCCTGGGCAACAAGAGCAAAACGCTGTCTCAAAAAAAAAAAAAAAAAAAAAAAAAGTACACTTTCTTTAATGAATGGTAATGGTGGGGGTGGTGGTGGCGGTGATTGTATGAAATCGGGAAAGGATGACGTCATTTTTCTTTCTACAAGATAATTTATTTTCCCCTTTTACTTTTTTCTTTCCTTACACCTACCACATTTCTGGGAATACTACCCTTGTTTATTTAATTCTCTTATAGAAGTAAGGCTTCTCTGAGGTTGCCACTCTTGATCCCACTCACTTTCAAGTTCTTTTCCTATAGCTGATACTGCTAGTTACCATGTTCCAGTCCTGAGTTTAATATTTTGGAACTGGTTTTGAATGTATCTTTCTGAAGGGGATTCTCTGTGTTTCATCTATATCTTAGGTACTCTTTCAACTGACACATAAGTGAACAGCTGTCCTTCCCCCAGTCTCACAGGCTTAAAGCATCAGGAAGAGCTCTTTTGAAAATTAGTGTATATTTCTTTAATCAAAAGAAATTGAAACTTCAGAGAATTTTGTATCCTAGTATTGTGGAAGACTGGCCATGTGTGATTCAATTTGTGCCCGTTGCTTTCTCATTCTATAATTTTTGAGATGAATGTGTGAAGTATACTTGGAATCATTGGATTCAGGCTATACCATTATTCTCCAAACCCTGAATTTGGGTTCATTACTGATTAAAGGTGAGTAAGTAAGGGGAAGAGAAGGGGGAAATAATTGAAAAATGACTGGAAAGTATGATATAATCAAGAAAAGATAGTGGTTAGAAAAGATACCTGATATGATTTCAATCTTTTAAAATTTGTTAACACTATCATTATGGTCTAACATATGATCTGTCCTAAAGAAGAATTTTTGTGCACTTAAGAATACATGTTCCGTTGCTGTTGATGGAATATTCTATATGTCTACTCACTTATTAGAACTTCTTTGTATGTGATCTGCTCTTTTTCTCTTGCTGCTTTTGGTATCCTCTCTTTGATTTTTGAAAATTTAATTGTAATATATCTTAGTCATCTTGTTCTGATTGGAGACCTTTGACCTTCCTGTACCTGGATTTTTATCTTAGAGTTCAAAAGTTTCTTGCTATTATTTTTTTAAATAATCTTTTTCCTGCATTTGCTTTTCTTTTCCTTCTTTAACTCCTGTAACTTAAACACTTTCTCTGTTAATGCCATTCCATAAATCCCATAAGTTTTCTTCTTTTTATTCATTTTTTCTTCTGTATATTTACAAATACCCTGTTTTATAGTTCACAGATTCTTTCTTCTGTTTGATTGGTTCTGCTCTTGACATTTTCTATTGCATTTTCCATTTAATTTATTGTAATTTTCACTTCCAGAATTTGTTGGCTTTATGTGGAGATACATATAATTTATATAGATAGATTGAGATAGAGATATGTATATACACATATAATTATTTTGCTCATTTATTGCTTTTCTGATTTCATTGAATTGTTTTTCTGTATTTTTTGAAGTTTGCTGTGCTGCTTAATTATTCTTTAATTCTTTGTCAGGTAATTTTTGTATCTATTTCATTGATTACATTGGGTTCAGTTACAGAAAGATCATTGTGTTCTTTTGATGATATTTCATTTCCTATGGTTTTTTATGTCTTCTTACTTTGATATCTGCACATTTTATTGAAAAGTCACTTCTTCCAGGCTTTACAGGATAGTTTCACTATGGAACAACCTTCCCTTATAGGGAGTGTGTGACAGCACTTACTGGGGTAGGTGCAGTGGCTTGGGCACTTGTGAAAGTTCCTTTTGTATGGTCTTTGCAGCTTTTTCAGCTAAGGTCAGTATTGATGAAGATTTCAGGGATCCTCAGTAGCTAGGACTACTATGGTAGAATGGGGCATTGGGTGAACATTCCTATTCCAAAAAGGAGAAATCAGTCAAAAGAAAAGGGCAGCAGGTCCCAATGCAAGTTCAAAAACCAGCAGGGCATACATTAAACCTTAAGGCTCCAAAATAATTATTGATTCCATGTCCCACATTCTGGGCACACTTATGCAAGGGGTAGGTTCCCAAGGCCTTGTGTAGCTCTGCCCCTGTGGCTTTTCTAGGCTGAGACTGTAAGCTGCTGTGGTCTGGAGGGTGGTGCCCCCATTCCCACAGCTTGTCTAGGCAATGCTCTGGTGCAGACTCTGTGTGGGAACTCCAACCTCACATTTCTCCTTGGCATTTCTTAGCAGTCTCTCTGCAGGAGACCTGCCCTGTGGCAGGCTTCTGCCTGGGCACCAGGATTTTCCTTACATCCTGTGAAATGTAAGTGAAAGTTGTCAAGCCTCCTTCACTCTTAAATTATGTGTGCATCCTGACTTAACACCACATGGATGCCACCAAGGTTTATGGTGGTTTGTGCTCTCTAAAATAGCCCAAACCATACCTGATGCCCTTTGAGCCACAGCTGGAGCTACAGTAGTGGTGATATGGGGAGCTGTGTCCCAAGGTGGCACTGAACAACTCCCTGAGCCTGGGTCCCAAAATCATTCAGTCCTCCTAGGCCTCTGGGCCTGTCAAGGGAGGAGCTGTCTTGAAGATTTCTGAATTGCCTTCAAGGCCTTTTCCCTATTTTCCTGACTGTTAGCACTTGGCTCTCTTTTAGTAGTGCAGATCTCTCTCGCAAGTGGTTGTTGAGCAGCCAACTTGTATTCCTGTCCTGAAAATGCTTTTTCTTCCCTATCACATGGCCAGGTAGCAAATTTCCTGAATTTTATGCTGTACTTCCCTTTTAAATACAGGTTCCAACTTTAAGTCATTTCTTTGCTCCCATATCTTATCTTAGGCTACTAGAAGCAGCCATGTCACTTCTTGAATGTTTTGCTGCTTAGAAATTTATTCTGCCAGATACCCTAAGTTATCACTCTTACATTCAAACTTCCACAGCCCTAGGGCATAAAGGTAGTGCAACCACATTATCTGCTAGGGCATAACAATAGTGATCTTTGTTCCAATTCCCAATAAATTCCTCATTTCACTGAGACCTTATCAGCCTGGGCCTTCACTGTTTATATTTCCATCAGCATTTCGGTCACAGTCACTTAAGTTTCTAAGAAGTTCCAAAATTTCCCTCATCTTCCTGTCGTCTTCTGAGTCCTCACAACTCTTCCAATGTCTGCCTGTTATCAAGTTTCAAAGCTGCTCCACATCTTCAGGTATGTTATAGCAATGCCCCACACTCAGTACCAATTTTCTGTGTTAATCTCTTCATGTTGCAATAAAGGAATACCTAAGACTGGGTAATGTATAAAGAAAAGAGGATTATTTTGGCTCATTATTCTGCAGGCTATATAGGAAGCAGGGTGCCAGCATCTGCTTCTGGTGAGGCCTCAGGAAGTTGACAATCATGGCAGAAGGCAAATGGAATATATGTGTCACAAGGCAAGAGAGGGAGCAAGAGAAGAGGAGGAAGTCCTAGACTCTTTTAAACAATCAGATCTCACATGAACTCAGTAAAAAATCGTTTATTACCATGAGGACATCACTAAGACATTCATGAGGGATCTGCCCCTATGACCCAAACACCTCCCACTAGGCTCCTCACCTTCAATATTGGAGGTCACATTTCAACAAGAGATTTGGAGAGGACAAAAAATCCAAACCATATCACATGGGAACCTGTGGAGGGATTATAGCTCTGAGATCCAGGACCCTAATGACACTGGTGCACGAGTTGCAGCTATCTCCACTGCCATGTTGGTAACAGAATGCATGGTATGGATGATTTTGAAGCAGCCATGGAGCCAATAATGGGAGCACTGGCATTGGAGAAGCTCCATGCTTGGAGCAGAATCTAGCTGTCTGTCGCATGTGAGCTGGTGTTGAGCATGGGCAGGTGCAGCAAGTACTTGGTTCCAGGCTTGTGGTGTGAACTAGCTCATTATGGAAATGACTTTGTTGTCTGACATGTGGGTTGGTGTTTGGCCCAGTACAGTCACAGAACTTGGATCTGAACTATGAGAACTCATGGAGTTGCTGAAGCTTAGGGATCAAAGCATGCAAGGGGTTGGTAGAAGTGGCAACTGCTTTCCCAAAGCAGCTCAAAAGAGTGACCACTTAATAGGTGGACAAGGAGTGTGGAGCTCTATGGAATTCCCTGGCAGGAATGGCTGTTGGTTATCTCAGTGACAAAATGTGCTGGTATCCTCTGGAGAGCAGGCCACTGGAGACCAGTGGTTCCCACTGTGTGGCTGACACTGATAGCTTTCACCTTTCTTCTTTGCTGCTAGAAATCTCCTGGTGTCTCAGATATGCCAATCTCACCAGCAGTCCTTTCTGTGTGGATACTCTCCTTTTCTTGCTCCACTCTGTTGCTACAGATTCTTTTATGGGTCAGGGAGCTTTCCCAAGGTTATTTTCATATGTAAATGGCTCTTTTTGTTATGTCAAGACATGAAGGTTGGTATCTCCTACTCTAACATCTTGGTGACATCACTCCTCTGGTCATTTTCATATTCTCAGCAACACTGTCTCCCATTTGACAAGAACCAAAAAATCATGGATGGAACCGACTTACACTTCAGTTGTCTCTCAATTTGTTTTCAAATTACCAAGTCTGATCACGTGGCATTAGCAATGATCAGGTTTGAACACTCTTGACAGCAAGATGCAAGCAATTTTCTGGAAAAGACTAAAAAAAATGTTAAAGGGCATATATGTTTGTATTCACTTATTGGATATCAGTCAATCAGTAGCACCATTTTCCTAGGATAATATAACAAAATTAAAAGCAGATATATTAATAAAACTCTAAATCTCTTTCAACAATGCTTGCTTTATGGCCTGTATCTTAGAGAAATTTACCCCTAAGCATTGAATACGGAGAAAGATTCCTACTTTCTGTGAAGGTATGATTCCCACACTCATATTTAAAGTACAGTCAATCGCCCATTTATCTTTTCTAAGGAGGAAAAATATCTATATTACTCATATTTTACATTGATAGTATTTCTATCAATGAGGAACAAATAATTCTTTGTTTCCCTTTCCAAAGTGCTGCCCAAAGAAAGTAGTACATTTACTGTTGGAAGTCACTGGGAAAGCAAATAAAAATTAAAATCTTGATTAAAACCCAGATGTTGAAAAATCCGTGGCCAAATTCCAGGGCAAAAATCTATAAATTTCAGGGGTACAGATGCCAAAGAAATGTAATGTAAAAACTAGTGTTGACAGGGAACCAGCAGGGCAAGATCATAGGAAGCAAAAAGCATGTAATTAGATATTTGATCTGTGACATGTTATAGTTAAGTCAAAATGATGTGAACCAAGTTATGTCACAGTTTGAAAGGCTTACAATGAAGCCGAAAGTAAAGAACAAAAGGATTACATGGACAAAGGATCCAAAGCAGTAAATAAACCAAGACATGCTCTTGACGCAGACTAACATCTCTACTGGTGAGGGCCTGGTGGTTACCATGTCAAGAACAATCACATCTGAGCATAAACTTTACAAATTTATAGCTATACAAGTACTCTACGTATACATACATACGTATGTTGTATATCCAGGCATTCTCTGTTTCAGTAAATCCGACGCAAGCAGTTTTTCCTCCAGGCTGAAGGATAGCTGTTTCTTTAGGTAACACTAGAATAAGTTATGTGCTTTGTATCTTGATATACTAGGCAGTAACATGCTTTCAATGTAAGACACTCATGGGATCAAACAAGGAAGGATAACAAATTTACTCCACCCACCTCCACTCACAGGCATTGACTCATCCCTGGGAAAGGAGGACAGCTTTTCCCACACTGTCTTCTTCCCCACTCTCTCCTTTCACTCTTTTACATTTGAGTAAGTTACATATTGGTAATTGGATTCTTTTGTTTATTCCTAAAGTCTTGGTTTTGAAGTTCTAGCTCTGGGTAGACATGGCCTCTGTAAACATCCTACCTGGCTTGACAGTTTTGGGTTTGATCCAATATCATTTAAATCCAGCCTCCTTTCTCCTAACACCAAGCATCTGTTCTCCATCTCTAGAGGTTAAAACAACAGGAGCTGCTTTCTTCTCCAAATATACTGAGGTTTTGACAGTATAACTTTTTTTTTCAGAGCTACACCTGACTTAATAAAACTGTCTATTTGGAGACAATAGAGTTGAAAGAATACTTGGCTTCTAACTCCCCATGGACATTGAGTCACTGTTTCAAACTACAAACCCATTGTTGACAGTAACTATTTTAAAAACAAAACTGTTATATGCACTTGTGAGCTCAGTTTCAGATACTTATTTTCTTTAAAAGTAAATTTTTACATTATTTTATAGGAAATACAGCCAATACAAGTAGGTATGGACATAGGATGCATCATTTGCAAGTAAAACAAAATACATATGATCAATTTTATCCCACTTTATATTTCCCTTCACTTTCATTTGTAATGTCTTCATTTAGTGTGTCTCTCATTTGTAGTACTGACTCTGTAATAGTAGTAAATACCAATTTTTTAAGAAAATAAAAAAGGAAGTAACTTAAAAATGGAAATATTATAGTTTTTTTTCTATAATCCAGTAAAGGCTCTGCTGTTTTATCTGTAGGAATTTATTCAGCTCAAACATCAGTGTTTTACAAGATCACAGTTTGAGAACTATCATGAAACTATCTGATACTACGATAATAACCTATTCTTGTTCCATATCTCCGTGATTTGGATGCAACTGGTTCCTATAGCCAGTCTCTTCTCTACACAGATTACAAAGAGCCTAAACTAAACAAAGAGCAATTTTGAGACCCCAGTGTAGTTCATATTTTGTTGAAAGTAAAACTCTAATCTATGGCCTCTCGTGGATACGGGGTCCCAGGGAAATAGGTTTTGTTTGTGTGTGTATTTTTGTTTGTATTGGTTTTTAGTGAAGGACCGTCACAACTATGAAGGAAATAGGATTTTAAAAGAATTTCTATCCTGAGGAGACATCTCTCAGCAACTCTTAGTCCAAACAACAGTATACTTCCTCCCAAAATGTATTCAAAAAAGTATTTCAGGCCTGCTGCAGTGGCTCACGCCTGTAACCCCAGCACTTTGGGAGGCCAAGGCAGGTGGATCACCTGAGGTCAAGAGTTTGAGACCAGCCTGGCCAATATGCGGAAACCTCGTTTCTACTAAAAATACAAAATTAACTAAGCGTGGTGGCACATGCCTGTAATCCCAGCTACTGAGGAGGCTGAGGCAGGAGAATCGTTTGAGCCTGGGAGGTGGAGATTGCAGTGAGCCAAGATCGCGCCACTACACTCCATCCTGGGTGAAAAAGCAAGACTCCATCTCAAAAAAAAAAAAAAAAATCAGTCATTCTTGTTACCTGAGAGCATCTGGAAGGAGGAGTGCAAGAGAACTGTCCATTGTGCAACTCCCTTTTGCATTGATTTGAGCAATAGTAGATAAAAAGAGAAGTGGCAGTAGAATTACAAGTGACAGGACCCATGACGTTCACACAGAAAGCATCTTTCCTTTACAGGCTGAGATTTGAACAACTGCAGGAAAACATCTTCTGTTCTCAACAATGAGCCCTAGATACATAATACAGAAGCAAACGTTGTGAGTCAGAGGCAGAAACAGAACTAAGATAAAGACTTAGAATACACCAAGATTCAAATATATTATTCTAAACATACCCAGGTAAGGACTTCTCCAGGAACAAGAAAATGGGTGATAAATAGCTTTCTACTCCAGAACCTGTTCAGATAATTGGGTAGCAGTTGCTGGAGTGCAGTTAGGAAATCTCACCTGATTTCATTCTATGTAAGTTCCATGTTTGAACCCAATGGCTGTCCGTAGGTGGAAGAGACCTAAAAGGTAACACTTGTGGCCAGGCGCGGTGGCTCAGGCCTGTAATCCCAGCACTTTGGGAGGCCGAGGCTAATCACGAGGTCAGGAGATCGAGACCATCCTAGCTAAAACAGTGAAACCCCGTCTCTACTAAAAATACACACACAAAAAAAAAAGCCAGGCGTGGTGGTGGGCACCTGTAGTCCCAGCTACTCGGGAGGCTGGGGCAGAAGACTGGTGTGAACTGGGGAGGTGGAGCTTGCAGTGAGCCGAGATGGCACCACTGTACTCCAGCCTGGGCGACAGAGCAAGACTGTCTCCAAAAAAAAAAAAAAAAAAGTAACACTTGCACTATAGGTTTATAACCCAAGCCTAGAAAAATACTGCACACAACCTGCAAGCAATTATGTATTTAGGCCTCAGTTGACTATAAATAAAGTATTTTAAAGAATGGATTTTATATTTCAAACAATTCTTTTGTTGATGTTATATAGTATCAAGTAGAAAACCTTGTTCAGACCTCGTTTAGGAAGGGCATGTGAATGAGAAGGCCCCACATGAAACTGCAGTTACCACCCTGGGTCATTGACAGATTTACAGAAATGTCTCCATCACAGGGAAACATGCCTATTGAAACAAGTCAGTAAGTGGTCTCCTTTTGAAATGTGTCTGAAAAGAGCCCAAATGTTTAAAAGGCAGCATGTAGCAAGAAAATACACATAACTGTGTCTTTAAATCTAAGACATACATTTAATATTTCTGAAGTCAGTAATATTATGACATTGATGTAGTGATAGGTGTTTGTGGAACCACTGAATTGGTAATTAAACTGACCTGTTACAAATTATGATACCTTAAAACTGGGAATATGACAGTAGTTTCATCATGCTATCAAAACATTAAGTCCAGCATTTATCCTGGTATCTTCAAACAGGAAGCTGATCAACCTAACCTTAGATGATCTGTATAAGCCTGTGATTCAGAAAGTGATTGAGGTGCTGTGGTGGAGAAAATCCAGATGACCTGGATCTCATTTCTGGCTCTATGCTACATGAACTTAAGAATCTAGTCTTATTGATAGTAAGCTTTGATTAGATTATGTCTGTGAGCTCTGCCAAATCTAATCTTGGTTTTTATTAGTAAGCTTCAATATATCCATAATACAAGAAGAATTGATATTTATAACAAATCATTTATAATTCAAAATATAAATGTATAAATTATGAAGGATTAAACTCTCAGTATAATCTTAATGCTAGATATATTTTTAATTTTCACCTTTAAATTGCCCATCTACTTACAGAGAATGAGCTTTTTCTTAAATAGAATCTGCTATTAACTAATTAACTCTTTATTCAATCTGGTTAAATAAGGTAAAATTTATTTTTTAGATATAAATTTGATATAAGCACGGACTACTACATGAAACAGGTGATATTTAAATTATTATTTCTAAGTAAAAATAAGGTAGGCACATAACATCATCATAGATTAATCACTAAGTTATATTTAAGTCACTTTTCATTCAAATTAAGAATATGTTCAAGAAGAAACAGATATCAACATTAGAATATATTCATTATACATAAGAAAACACAAAGGACTATCACTAGAGCATTTAGTAAATTTAATCCCCCAAATCTGAAATTTATAGATATATCTCAATATGCTTATCATGGACTGTAGTAATAGCTTGGTTTTTAATCCCTAAATTACATTAAACCTATAACCATCACTTAGCAGAAAAACATCACTAATGTAGAATTGAAGCTCATATTGTTATTTGGAGGGGCTTAGATTTAGTAACTTTTTGTAAAAGCTCTAAGAAGACTAAAACAGAAATATTGGCATGGGATATACCACTTCTTTGCCTGCTTTAAAAAGAGATGTTTGTGGTAAAGTTTATTGACATGGAAAAGAACATTAATGATACCAAATTCTCAGTTAGAAATCTTGAAAAATTCATTTCTCTGAATTAAGTACCAGTTGCATGTTGTCTCTCACCAATGACCATTTCAAATCGTGTTTTAGCAACACTGATGCATCACAGTCCCATAATATGTTTTCATTCCAAGCACAAACAGTTGTACTTGGAAAATATTAGTAATGTCCCAAAAGTCCTTTTAAAGAGACATTGCAAAATTATGAGACAGTCCAACAAGGGGATTCTTAAAAGAAATGTGAATAATAATATATTTATAAAAAGTTTAATATGGAGAAAACATGACAATCTCATGTCAATGAAAATTCATAGTACAAAGCTGTAGGTATAGAATAATGTTCACCATATATAACATCTATAAAAGTATTACAATGAAAAAATTTTAAATTATTCAAATCAGCTCTGGGCATGACCTTGATTATATTCCTTCTTTTAGTATTTTTAATAGCTTAATTAGCAAGTTAAAATTGTATGTATTCATGGTGTACAGCATGACTTTTTAATTTATGTATACATTGTAGAATGGCTAAATCAAGTAGCTTAAGCCATTCATTATATCACATACTTATTTATTTTAGGATAAGAACATTTAGAATATGGTATCTGAGCAATTTTCCAATCTACAGTATACTGTATAAACTGTAGTCATCATGATAACAGATCTGTTGAATTTATTTCTCCTAACTGAAATGTTGTATATTTGGCCAAAATCTTTCCAATCTTCCCATTCTCCAACCTCTGGTTAACACCATTTTACTATGTTTTTATGAGTTCAACATTTTATGATTCATATATAAGTGATATCATATGGTATTTGCCTTTCTGTGCCTGGCTTATTTCACTTAACATAATGTTTTCCAGGTTCACCCATGTTGTCATAATGACAGGATTTCATTCTTTTTTATGGCTGAATAGTATTTCATTGTGTATATACACCACATTTTTAAAAATCATTCATCTGTTGATGAACACTTAGGTTGATTCCATATCTTGCCTATTGTGAATAATGCTGCAATGAACACAGGAGTACCTATGATTTTGGAGTCATCCAAAAATAAAAATAAAAAATAAAAATCATTGCCCAGAAAAATGTCAAAGTTGTTCCCCTATGGTTTCTTCTACTAGTTTTACAATTTCATATCTTACATTTAGATCTTTAATCCATTTTGAGTTGATTTTTTTATATTGTATAAGATATGCATCTAATTTTATTCTTTTGTATGTGGATATCCAGTTTTCCCAGCACCATTTATTGAAGACCCTGCCCTTTCCCCACTGTATGTTCTTGGCATTTTCATTGAAAGTCAATTGACCATAATGTATGTATTTATTTCTGGGTTCTTTATTCTGTTTCTTTGGTCTATGTGCCTGTTTTTATGTCAATACTATGCTTTTCTTCTACTCATATTTTAGGTTCAGGAGGTACATGTGCAGGTTTGTTACATGGGTAAGTTTTGTATTGCTGCAGCTTGGTGTGCAAATGATCCCCTCACCAAGGTAGTGAGCATAATACCCAATAGGTAGCCTTCCAACCCCCACCTCTCTCCCACCCTCCCCACTAAAGCAGTCCCACTGTCTGTCGTTTTCATTTCATTTTTGTGTCCATGTGTATTCAATACACAGCTCCTGCTTTTATGTAAGGACATGCAGTATTTGGTTTTCTGTTCCTGTGTTCACTTAGGTTTTGTTAATTTTTTTAAAAATTCTTTATTTGTGTCTGTCTGTCTGATGATTTAAAGGAGCGCCCTTCAGGTTCTGAGATTCTTTCCTCAGCTTGGTCTATTCTGTTGTTACTGCTTCCAACTGTATTTTGAAATTCCTGTAGTGAATTTGTTCATTTCCAAAAGTCCAGTTTAGTTCTTTCTTAAAATGGTTATGTGGTCTTTCAACTCTTCGGATTGTTTTACTGTTTCCCTTGGATTGGGTTTCAACTTCCCCTTGTATCTCTGAGCTTTGTTGCCATCCAGGTGCTGAATTCTATGTCTGATATTTCAACCATTTCAATCTGGTTAAGAACCACTGCTGGGGAGCCAGTATGATCGTTTGGAGGTAAGAAGTCACTCTGGCTTTTAGAGCTGCCAGAATTCTTGTGCTAGTTGTTTCTCATCTGTGAGGGCTGATGTTTTGTTATCCTTTGACATTGCTGCTGATGGGGCTTTTTGGATGGGGCTTTTTGTTTTTAAACGCTCTTTATTGCCCTTGAAGTTTTGACCATGGTGCAAGTTGGTATACTGAATGCTTCATTTCTGGGTGCTCTCAGAGGTCCAAGGTTCAGATTTGCCCTACTGGGCTTTGTGCTCTAGGACCTGGGACTAGGTCTGTGACTTTGTCCTCTTGTCCCTTGAGGTCGAGCCCTGGCTGGGCTGGAGGGGCCAAGGAGCTACCAGACCCACCGGCAACAGCATTCTCTAGGAGAGGTGGAGGCAGGTGGGTGTCAGTGCTTCAGTGGGGGCTCCATGGAAAGGAAGCACACCCCAGCAGGGGTTATGGGGGCACTGTAGGTGAGCATTCTCTGGTGGGGTGGCAGTGGGGTCACCGGCAGATCCATTCTGGTGGGAGGCTGTCAGCAAAATCACTCCAGTGGGGCAGTGGGGTCCTCTGGCAAAAGCACTATGGTGGATGGCCCCTGCCAAAAGTGCTTCAAATTAAGGAGTAGCTGAGGCTGCGCTGCATGCAAGTATAGCCAGGCCAGGGACTCTAATAGGGGGCCAGCAGAGAGCAGGCGCACAGATCAGACTCCCTCTAGTCCCACAGGATAGACATCCCTGCTCTCTCTCCAGGTCTGGCAGATTACACAGGTCAAAGCCTCTCCTTTAGAAGCTGTTCAGGGCCTGGAATACATCTCAGTGCTTGGCAACCCCATGATTTACAGCATCCTCCCACTTCAGTCCTGTTGTCTAGGTAATCTCTCTAACCTCTCTCAGTGCCTTCTCTCAGATGATCTGTTCCAAGGATGCCAGTTTACTCAATATTCTGTTCTATCTGGGTGGAATAAGGTATTCCTGGCTATGTCTAGTGGGCCATCTTGCCTACGTCTCTATATTATGCTGTTCTCATTGCTATCATTTTGTAGTGGATTTTGAAATGAGGTAGTGTGATACTTCTAGCTGTGTTCTTTTTGCTCAAGATTGCTTTCGCTATTCAGGGTCCTTTATGGTTCCATACAAATGATAGAATTGTTTTAAAGGTTTCTTTGAAAATTGTCATTAGAATTTTTATAGGATTTCATTTAACCTGTAGATCAGTTATGGACATTTTAGCAATATTAATTCTTCTAATCCATGAACGTGAGATATCATTCCATTTACTAGTGTCAAGTTATTTCATCAATGTTTTATAGTTCTCAATTTATTGGTCTTTCACTTCCTTGGTTAAACTTGTCCCTAAGTATTTTATTTTTGTAGTTATTATAAATGGAATTGATTTATTGATGTCTTTTTGGGATAGTTTGTGTATGAAAACACTGCTGATTTTTGTGTGTTTATTATGGTATCTTAGAACTTGACTGAATTTGTTAGTTTTCAGTTTTTTAGTGATATCTTCAGGGTTTTCTGTATGTGGAATCATGTTGTCTGCAAACAGACATTTTAATTCTATCCTTTTTAATTTGCATGTCTTTTTTTCATAATTGCTTGGCAAGGACTTCCAGTACTACACTGAATTAAAATGGTGGTAATGGGTATTCTTGTCTTGTTTTGGGGTCTTAAAGGAAAAGTGTTAAACATTTCCCCCTTGAGTATGACATTAGCTATGGGCTTATTGAATGTGGCCTTTATTGGGTTAAGGCACATTCCTTCTATTCTTACTTTGAGAGTTTTTAATCGTGAAAAGATGTCAAATTTCATCAAATGTCTTTTCTGAATCTGTTGAGATGATCATATGGCTTTGGCCTTCCTTTTATTTAGGTGGTGTATCACTTATAGATGTGCGTATGTTGAACCCTCCTTGCAATCCAGAAATAAATCTCACTTGATTGCAGTGATTGTAGTGTGTAATGTGCTACTAAAATAGGTTTGTTAGTATCTTGTTGAGGATTTTCACATCTATGTTTATCAGATTTAGTGGCCTGTAATTTTCTTTTCTTGTAATGTGCTTGTCTGGCTTTGGTATCAGGGAAATGCTGACCTTGTAAAATGAGTTTGGAATTATCCTCTCTGTTTAATTTCTTTGGAATTATTTGCAAAGGATTTCTTTTTTAAAATAGGTGATAGAATCTGTATGGAAGCCATCAAGTCCTGGACTTTCCTTTAACAGGAGACTTTTTATTACAGATTCAATATCCTACTCATTATTAGTGTCTTCAGATTTTCTATTATGATTCAGTCTTGGTAGGTGATACGGTTTGGATATTTGTCCTTTCAAAAGTCTCATGTTGAAATGTGATCCCCAATGTTGGAAGTGGGGCCTAGTGGGAGGTGACTGGGTTATAGGGATGCATCCCTCACAAATGGCTTGGTGCCCTCCCCACAGTAATGAGAGTTCTCCCTCTATTAGTTCACACAAAATCTGATTGTTAAAAACAGTCTAGCACTTCTTTATATTTCTTCATTCCATCTCCAGTTCCTTCTCTCACCATGTGACATGCCTGCACCCTCTTCTCCTTCTTCCATGAGTGAAAGCTTCCTGAGACACTCACCAGAAGTAGATACTGGCACCACGTTTTCTTGTGCAGTCTGCAGAACCATGAACCAAAATAAACTTATTTATGAATTACTCAGTATCAGGTATTCCCTTTATAGCAATATAAAATGGATGAATACAGTAGGTATTATGTGTAGGTTTTATATTCCTACAAATTTATCCATTTCTTACAGGTTATTCAATTTGTTGATATGTAATTGTTTATAGTTGTCTCTTACAATCTTTTGTATTTCTATATCTCAGTTGTAATATCTCTCTCATTTCTGATTTTTAAAAATTTGGTTCCTCTTTTTTCTTACTGTAAGGTTTGTTGATTTTGTTTATCTTTGAAACAGTTCTTAATTTTGTTCATCTTTTCTAATGTTTTCTCATATCTGTTTCATTTATTTCTGCTCTGATCTTTATTATTTCCTTCCCCCTACTACTTTAGCCCAGTTTGTTTTCTTCTTCTAATTCCTGGAAGTATAATGCTAAGCTGTCTATTTGGGATATTTATTCTTTTTCAATGTAGGCACGTATTGCTCTAAACATTCCTCTTAGGGCTGCTTTCGTTGCATCCTTTTAGTTTTTGTGTATCGTATGTCCATTTTCATTTCTCTGAAGAAATTTTTTAATTTCTGTTTTTCCTTTGACTCATGGGTTGTTTTAGGAGCATGTATAATTTTCATATATTTGTGAATTTTCTGAAGCTCCCCCCATTATAGACTTCTAGTGTCATACCATTGTGGTCAGAAAAGGTACTTGATATGATTTCAATCTTCCTTGTTCAATTTGGTATGACTTACACTGAGGCCTATCATATGATCTTTTCTGGAGTGCGTTCCATGTGTACCTAAAAAGAATGTGTATTCTGTTGCTATTGGTTGGATGTTCTATGTGTATCTGTTAGGCCAATTTGGTCTAAAGTGTAGCTCAAATCCAATGTTTCCTTATTGATTTCCATCTGAATGGGCTGTCCAGTGTTAAAATCGTGTTATTAAATTCCCTATTACTCTTGTATTGTGGTCTGTCTCTCCCTCCCTCAAATCTGTTAATATTTGCTTTAAATATTTTTGATATTCTGATGTCAGATATGTATATATTTACCATTTTAATATTCCCGTGATGAATCGACTCATTATCATTATATATTGACCTTATTTGTCTTTTTTAAAGTTTCTCACTTAAACTCTATTCTGCCTTATATGACCATTGCTCCTTCAGCTATCTTTTGGTTTCCATTTGCAGGAAATATTGTCCCTTTCTTCAGTTTCAGTCTATGTGTGTCCTTATAGATGAAGTAGGTCTCTTGTTTGCAGCATGAGTTTGCATCTTGTTTTTTATCCATTCATTTACTTTATGTCTTTTGATTAGAGAATTTAATCCATATACATTCAAGGCAGTTATGACAGGTAAGTATTTACTACTGATATTTTGTTAATTGTTTTCTGGTTGTTTTGTAGATTCTTTCCTCCTTTCTTCCTCTCTTGCTAACTTCCTTTGTGATTAGATGATTTTCTTCAGTTGTATGCTTTGATTCTCTTTAATCTTTTGTATATTCTCTTTAGGTTTTTGGTGGTTACCATGAGTCTTACATAAAACATGATATTTATAATATGCTATTTTAAATGGATAACAACTTAACTTTGATTGCATAAAATACCACACTTTTAATCCACCCTTCCCACATTTTTGTCACAATTTACATCTTTTTATATTGTATATCCCTTAACAAAGTATTATAGCTGTTTTTAATAGTTTTGTCTTTAAGCCTTCAACCTAAAGAAATAAATGATATAAGTGATTTACACACCACCATTAAACCCTCACTACAGTATTCCATAAAATCATTACAGTATTAGGCTATCTTGAAGTTGGCTGAATACTTTCTTTTACCGGTGAGTTTTGTATTTTCATATGTTTTTGTGTTACTATTTAGCATTTTTTAATTCAGTTTGAAGAACTCCCTTCAGCATTTCTTGTAAGACAGATCTGGTGGTAATAAAATTCCTCAGCTGTTGTTTGGGAAACTTTTAATCTTTCAATTTCTGACACACTGCTTTGCCAAGTACACTATTTTTGGTTGCCAATTTTTTTTTTCCTTCATAACACTGAAAATATAATTCCATTTTCTCCTGGCCTATAAGATTTCTCTTGTGAAATGCACTGACAGTTATTGCAACGCATTTTTATGTGATCTGCTTTTTAAAGTTTTGCTGCTTTTCAGCAGTTTGATCATGTCTTAAAGTAGTCTTGTTTGGATTAAATCTCATCGAAGACCTTTGACCTTCCTGTACCTACTTTCCTTAGATTTGGAAAATTTTCTGCTGTTATTTCCTTAAATAAGCTTTCTAATACTTTTTCTTAAGCTCCCATAACTAGAACATTTGTTTTTTTGAAGTTATCTCATAAATTTCATAAGATTTGTTTATTCTTTTTTACTCTTTTGTTTTTCTCCTGACTATATATTTTTAAATAGCCTGTCTTCGAGTTCATAGATCCTTTATTCTGTTTGATCAGCTCTGCTGTGGTTGCTCTCTATTGTACTTTTTCATTTCATTATCTATTTCTGCTTCAGAATTTCTGGGTTTTTAAAAAATATAACTTCAATCTCTTAAATTTCTCATTTTGGTCATGTATTGTTCTCTTGATTTTTTGTTGAATTGTTTTTCTGTATTTTCTTGAAGTTTGCTTAGCTTCCTTAAAAACAATTATTTTGAATTCTTTGTCAAGCAATTCATACATCTCCATTTCTCTAGGGTCAGTTACTGCTGCTTTAAAGTAGTCCTTTAGTGACATGTTTTCCTGATTATTTTTGACCGTTATGGCCATGTGTTGGTAGTTATGCATTTAGAGTAGACTTATTTTAGTCTTTTAAAACTGGCTTCCTCTGGGAAAACCCTTCACCGGTTAACCAACCCAGAGATTCTGTAAAGGCTGTCCAGTGTGGTCCATAGGCAGACATGCTGCTGGAGGCCTTGGGCAGCCTAAGTTGTGCCTGGGTCAGCAATTTGACTTTAGTGGCCTCTGAATCTATGGGTTTGTGTCTGGAGCTGATAAACAGGCCCATAGGGTGGGACTGGAGCCTGAATTTACATGGAGCCAGCATGAGACCTAGGTCTACAGGTACTCCCTGGAACTAGGGCAGGCCTTAAGACTGAGTCTGCAGAGACCATCCAAGCCCTGGGATGGGCCTGGTACCTGGGTCCACTGGGACAAGCCTGGAACCTGGGTTCATGAGGGCTGGCATGGTGCTAGGGCAGGCCTGGATCCTGAGTTCCTGAGAATAGGCACATACCCAGGGTCCTTAGCAACTGGCCTGGAACCTTGATTTACAAGGATGGTCTGGAGCCTTAATTCTTGATGGTTGACCTGGCACCAGGTCCTACTGGAGTGGGCCTGGATCCCGAATCTACTGGAGTTTGGAGCCACAGGAAATAATCTGGAGCCTGGGGCAAGCCTGGTTCTAGGGCAGGTGTAGAGACTGGGACCATGAGGGTAAGCACATGGGATCTGTTCTGGAGGTTAGGTCCAAGAAGGCTGTCCTGGATACTGGATCAAGTTTGCAACCTGGATCCACAGCAGTGGTTCTAGAGCCTGGGTCCATTGGGGGCTAGCCCAGTGCTGGGATCTACTGGGATAGACCTGGGTTGACTTGAGTGTGGGGTTGCAGCAGGCAGCTTGGGAGCTCCCTAGGGCTCCAGGAACTGGCCTGGCCTTGGGAAGGCCTGGAGCCCATGTCCACAGATGCTGACCTCATCCTGAGGGCTCCAGGAACTGACCTGGCCTTGGGAAGGCCTAGAGACTGTGTCCACAGGTGCTGACCTCATTCCTGAGGCCAGGAGTATTGATGGAGACCTAATTCTGGGCTGTCTTAGAAACTGGAGTATGCTTGCATGCTGGGGCTGCAGGGGCAGGCCTGGCACTGAAAAGGCCTGGAGCCTGGGTCTTGAGGTAGGCCTGGTCCTGGACTGGGCCAGAAACTCAGGACCCCTGGAGCTGACTCAGTATTTTAGTCTGTCCAGAGCCTGGAGCCACTGGGGTTGGCTTGGCTTGTGAGACAAGCCTGGAATCTAGAATTGTGTAATCTGTCCTGTCACCAAAGAGGGTCGGAAGTTTGTGGCCAAGAAGATCTGTACTGTGCTGGGTTTTAGTTGAGCAGGCCCAGTATTGGGATCTGAGGCAATGTCCAGTACTCACTTTACTATCCTTCCCCATGCAGAGGGTCTCTCCATCCTGTTCTATCACTGGTTGGGAGAGGGGTGACATAGGTAATGTAAAACTGTTCTTCCTGCCCTCTTAAATGCGTATTTTCTTATTTTTCTGCTATGCCCAGGTGCTGTAATCTCTCATCTAGTTTCTTTAGCTCTTATGAAGTATTTTTGTGCATGAATAGATAAAATTGATGCTTCTATGGGAGATTAGAGCTGGAAAGCCCTATTCTGCCATCTCATTCATTAACATTCCCTCCTGATTATATTTTTTATACTTTGCTGTATTTTTCAAATTATCTTTATGAAAAGGAAGGATGGCTAAGGATATAATACAAAATTAAATTTTATTATTTGAAAGGTTGGGAGTCAGAATGATACAAAAGTGAAACCATTTATTTATTTATTTATTTATTTTTATTTATTTATTTAGTTTTGAAACAGGGTCTGACTCTGTTGCCCAGGCTGGAATATAGTGGCCCAATCTCAGCTCACTGCAACCTCCACCTCCCAAGCTCACACAATTCTCCCATCTCAGCCTCCCAAGTAGCTGCGACTACAGGTGCGTGCCACCATACCCAGCTAATTTGGGGGTTTTCTTCTGACCTTTTTTTGTAGAGACAGGGTTTTGCCATCTTGCCCAGGCTGGTCTCAAACTCCTAAGCTCAAGCAATCTTCCTGCCTTGGCCTCCTAAAGTGCTAGGATTATAGGTATGAACCTCTGCACCTGGCCTGAAACCATTTAAATGGGGCAAAAGAGTGCCTCCATACTCAATTCAAATAAATAAGACAGAATCAATTCCAGGTTAGGAAAAAAAAAGGTCTTTAAAATTCAATAACTAACCAGAGAACAATATCTTTAGGAAAAATGTTTTCTTCCTAATAAGAGAAAGGAATCATTGTCTATATTCAGAATTGGGATTTCAGTCTTTTTTTTTTTTTTTTCTAGTTACCTTGTGTTTCTTCTGACTGATGTCTACAACTCAGTGTTTGTGTTACTGAAGTCTGTGTCATCTACTCCATTGTTAAATCATAAATCATATTTGAGACCATGTTGTAACATGTTATATGAGAAACCAAGCACGGACAAGTCTTGAGACAGGCACCTGTATTCATATATTGCCTTCGGCACTTTTTCTGAATGTTAGCCAGTTTCTTAACTTCCATCTCAGTTTCATCTTCAAGATGTAGATTATAATGTCAAAGAGTTTTAAGATGATTAAATGGATAATTCTTGTAAGCTGGTGATAATCTCTTCCACTCTACTCTGAAACTGCACCCTTCCCACCTCACTGTCATTGCTCACGTCCAAATCCAGGCCCATCTTAATCCCTCTTTTTCTTTCACACCCCACATCCAACTTGTCAGCAAATTCTGCTCTTTCTGCCTTCAAAATAAATGCAGGCTCTGATCACTTCTCACTACCTCCACTGCCACCAACTGGGTAAAAACTGCCATCATCTCTTTCCTGGATTATTACAGCAGCCTCCTAACTATCTCCCTTGCTTCCTATGATAAATTATCTGCAAATAATGATGTAAGCCAAGTCATGTTATGCCTCCACCAAAATCCTTCAATGGATGCCCATTCTTGCTCAGAGGAAAAAGTAAATTCTCAACCAAGTAGTCTAGGAAGGCCTACAAAATCAGGTCTCTCACTCTCTCTGAGCTTAATTCCCACTAATTTTCCCTGTAATACTTTTCTTCAGCCACACAGGTATCCTAACAGTTCATCTAAGACAAAAGACACATCTTGCTTCAGGACCTTTGCACTTGCTGTTCTCACTCATGCCATGCTTCCACTCTAGATGGTCCCATGGTTCGCTCTCACTCCTTCACATCTTCACTCAAAAATAATCATCTCAACAAACCTTCCCTATTTAAAATTGCAAATCCTCCTTTTGAATGCTCCATCCCATTTCCTGGTTCTATTTTTCTCTTTAACATGTAGTATTCTCTAGCTTAATAATGTTATTTAAGCTATTTAGAATACCAGTAGAATACCAGTGGAATACTAGTGGTATTCTAAATATGGTAAGAATTTGATGTAACCCTTGGGCCTAGAACAATGTCTGGCATCTGATATTTAAAAAAACATTTTTTAATGAATGAATGAGCACATGCCCTCAGAACAGTATCTCAAAGATAGCAGGCACCATATAAATTTTGAACTACTTTCATGTTTTTTGTACAAGAAGAATGGGGTCAGCATCTGCTTCTGGTGAGGGCTTCAGGAAGTTCCCAGTTATGGTAGGTGGCAAAAGGGGGAGCATGCATGTCACAGGGTGAGAGAGGAAGCCATAGAAAGATGCCAGCCTCTTTTAAACCACCACATCTCACATGAACTAACAGAGTGAGAACTCACTCATTACCATGGGGAGGGCACCAAGCCATTCATGATGGATCTGCCCCCATGACCCAAACACCATCTACCAGACCCCACCTACAACACTGGAGATTGCATTTCAACATCAGATTTGGAGGGGACAAATATCCCAAAGATATGAGGGTTATAAATTTACCTACAAGCTGTCAAATTATCTCTCCTATAAGTTGTGGTTTTATTATTCAATTTCTGGCATAATTTAACTGAAAATTTCTCTACAGGTTTTCCCTACTGTTAGATTTAAGCAAGGAATCTCAACATCTAAATTGAGAAGCCTAACTTTATAGAAAGAATTACATGTGTAATTTGAAAAAATAGTCACACTGGGGATATCACATGCAATTTGTTGCATGGTGAACTAGAGAATCTAGATCATGTAGGATTTAGTTTTGACATAACATAGCCAGTATTCAATTAAGTTCCCTATGAACACTATCAATTGTGAAATCTTTATTATCACATTACTTTTCCATGTATAAACAGAAAAGAAACACAGGGAAAAGAGGGAAAAGGACAAGTGTTTCATGAAGAAAACAAAAAAACGAAAAGACTTGGTCCATGATTTTAGGAAAGGTTTCCACATCTTGGATGTCATCTGCTTCTGAGTAGAAACCTACCTGGTCAGTTTTACCTTGAGATCTGCAATGGGTATAAAGTTCCAAAAGTCTGAAGGTACCCTCTTGGGTTGAGAGATGCAAACCCAAGACTTGAGGCCCTGATGTTTTGCTGCAGTATCAGTGGTGAAAATCTGGCATGGCCTTCCAACAGAGCTCAAGGATAGTCTTTCTCTGGTGTCCAAAAGGCCCAGTCTCTGAGTACCAGATGATGAAAGTTCTGATTGTTCCCAGTTGGCGGCGGCTTTTAGTTGGTAAAAATACATTTTGGCATAGTGCATTAAAGCCTTCTAGTATTTAGTCATAGCAGAGATGACAAGCACAAGAGATACATGAGGTTCTATTACTAGGTACAGAAGTCTCCCAGTAAGTATTTTATTAGGCGTTAAATTGAATATTACAGTAGGAGTGGATCCAATTGCCATCCAGGCCATTGATAATAGCCAAGGGAATCTAGTTGATTTAGTTAGCTTTGTCAACTTAACATTTTTTTAATTTAGGTTTTTGGGGAACAGGTAGTGTTTACATGAATAAGTTCTTCAGTGGTGATACCTGAGATTTTGGTACACCCACCACCAAAACAATGTACACTGTACCCAATGTGTAGTCTTTTATCCCTCACCTCCCCCGCCCACCACCCTTTCCTCTGAATCCCCAAGGTCCATTATATCATTCTTATTCCTTTGAGTCCTCATAGCTTAGCTCCTACTTATGAGTAAGAACATAGGATGTTTGGTTTTCCATTCCTGAGTTGCTTCATTTAGAATAATGGTCTCCAATTCCAACCAGATTGCTGCAAATGCCACTATGTCATTCCTTTCTGTGACTGAGTAGTATTCCATGGAGAGAGAGAGAGAGAGAGAGAGAGAGAGAGAGTGTGTGTGTGTGTGTGTGTGTGTGTGTATAAACTCACATTTTTTAATCCACTAGTTGAGCACTAGTTTGGACTGGTTCCATATTTTTGCAATTGTGAATTGTGCCACTAAAAATGTACGAGTGCAAGTATCTTTTTCGTGTAATGACTTTTTTCTGCTGGGTAGGTACCCAGGAGTGGAATTGCTAGATCAAATGGTAGATCTACTTTTAGTTATTTAAGAAATCTCCACACTGTTTTCCATAGTGTTTGTACAGGTTTACATTCCCACTAGCAGTATAAAAGTGTTCCCTTTTCACCACATCCACCCAACATCTATTATTTATTGTCTTTTTGATTATGCCATTCTTGCCAGAGGAAGCTGGTATCACACTGTGGTTTTAATTTCATTTCCCTGATAATTGTGTTGAGCATTTTTTTCATGTTTGGCCATTTTTTATATCTTTTTTTGAGAATTGTCTATGTCCTTAGCTCATTTTTTAATGTGATTATTTGTTTTGTTCTTGATGATTTGAGTTCCTTGTAGATTCTGGATTTAGTACTTTGTTGGACACATAGATTGTGAAGATTTTCTCCCATTCTGTAGGTTGTCTGTTAATCCTGCTGATTATTTCTTTTGCTGTGCAGATGCTCTGTAATTTAATTAAGTCCCATATATCTTTGTTGTATTCTTGGTCATGAGGTCTTTGCCTAAGCCAGTGTCTAGAAGGGTTTTTCTTATCTTCTAAAATTTTTATGGTTTCAGGTCTTAGATTTAAGTCTTTGATCCATCTTGAGTTAGTTTTTGTATAAGGTGAGAGATGAGGATCCAATTTTATTCTTCTATTTGTGGCTTGCCAATGTCATTTCCCCACTTTGTTTTGGTTTCCCTTGTAGAAGATCAGTTGACTCTAAGTATTCGGCTTTATTTTTCCAGGTTCTCTGTTCTGTTCCTTTGGTCTATATGCCTGTTTTTATGTCAGTACCATGTTGTTTTGGTGACTATGGCCTTATAGTTTGAAGTCAGGTAATGTAATGCCTCCAGATTTGTTCCCTTCTCTTAGTCTTGCTTGGCTATGTGGCCTCTTTTGGGGTTCCATATAAAACTTAGGATTGTTTTTTCTAGTTCTGTATAGAATATTGGTGGCATTTTCATGGGAATTGCATTGAATTTGTAGATTGTTTTTGGCAGTATCGTCATTTTCACAATATTGATTCCCATCCATGAGCATAGGATGTGTTTTCATTTGTTTGTGTCATCTATGATTTCTTTCAGCAGTGTTTTGTACTTTTCCTTGTAGAGGTCTTTCACCTTGGTTAACTATGTTTCTAAGTATTGTATTTTTGCAGCTATTGTAAAGGGGGTTGAGTTCTTGATTTGATTCTCAGCTTGATCACTGTTGGTGTGTAGCAAGGCTACTGATTTATGTACATTAATTTTGTATCCTGAAACTTTGCTGAATTCATTAATCAGTTATAGGAATATTTAGAACTCCTAGGGTTCCAAAAAATGAGTTAAAGAACTCATCTTTTTGGATGAGTCTTTAGGGTTTTCTAGATATACCATCATGTCATCAGCAAACAGCAACTGTTTGACTTCCTCTTTTCCAATTTGGTTGTCCCTTCTTTCTCTTGTCTGACTGCCCTTGCTAGGACTTCCAGTACTATGTTCAGTAGAAGTAGTGAAAGTGGGCATCCTTGTCTTGTTCCATTTCTCAGGGTGAATGCTTTCAATTTTACCCATTCAGTATAATGTTGGCTGTGAGTTTGTCATAAATGGCTTTTATTACCTTAAAGTATGTCCCTTCTATGCTAATTTTGCTGAGAGTTTTAATCATAAACGGATGCTGGAATTTGTCGAATGCCTTTCTGGGTCTATTGAAATGATCATGTGATTTTTAATTCTGTTTATGTGAAGTTTATGTGTATTGCATTTATTCACTTTTGTATGTTAAACCATCCCTGCATCCCTGGTATGAAACCCACTTGATCAAGATGGATTGTTGTTTTGATATGCTTTTGGATTCAGTTAGCTAATATTTTAGTGAGGATTTTTACATCTATGTTAATCACGGACACTGGTCTGTGGTTTTCTTTTTTTTTTTTTTTTTTTTTTTTTTTTTTTGTTAGGTCCTTTCCTGGTTTTGGTATTAGGGTGATACTGGTTTCTTAGAATGATTTAGGGAGGACTCCCTCTTTATCTTTTGAAATAGTGTCAAGAGGACTGGTAGCAATTCTTGTTTAAATATCTGATAGAATTCAGCTGTGAATCTGGTCCTTGACTTTTTTTTGTTGGTAACTTTTTAATTACCATTTAAATATCACTGCTTGTTATTGGTCTGCTTAGAGTTTCCATTTATTCCTGATTTAATCTAGGAGAGTTGTGTATTTCCAGGAATTTATTCATTTCCTCTAGATTTTCTAGTTTATGTGTGTAAAGCTATTCATAGTAGACTTGAACAATCTTTTATATTTCTATGGTATTGGTTGTAATATCTCCCATTTCATTTCTAATTCAGATTATTTGCATCTTCTCTCTTCTTGGTTAACCATGCTAATGGTCTATCAATTTTATTTATCTTTTCAAGGAACCAGCTTGTTTCATTTATCTTTTGTATTTTTTGTTTCAATTTTATTTTGTTCTTCTCTAATCTTGGTTATTTCTTTGTTTCTGTTGGGTTTGGGTTTGGTTTGTTCTCAATTCTCTAGCTTCTTGAGATGTGACCTTACATTGTCTATTTGTGCTTTTTCAGACTTTTTGATATAGACATTCAATGCTGTGAACATTCCTTTTACTACCATCTTTGCTGTATCCCAATGGTTTTGATAGGTTGTATCACTATTATTGTTCAGTTCAAAGAATTTTTAAATTTCCATCTTTATTTCATTGTGTACCCAATGATCATTTAGGAGCAGGTTATTTAATTTCCATGTATTTGCATGGTTTTGAGGTTCCTTTTGGAGTTCAGTTCCCATTTTATTCCACTGTGGTCTGAGAGAGTACTTGATATAATTTTGATATTCTTAAATTTACTAAGACTTCTTTTGTGGCCTATCATACGGTCTATCTTGGAGAATGTTCCATAAGCTGATGAAAAGAATGTATATTCTGCAGTTGTAGGTTAGAATGTTCTATAAATATCTGTTAAGTCCATTTGTTCTAAGGTATAGTTTAAGTCCATTTTTCCTTTGTTGACTATCTTGATGGACCTGTCTAGTGCTGTCAGTGAAGTATTGAAGTCCCCCACTATTATTGTGTTGCCATCTATCTCATTTCTTAGATCTAGTAGTAATTGTTTTATAAATTTGGGAGCTCCATTGTTAGGTGCATATATAGTCCTTCTTAGTCCTTTTTAACTGCTGTTAAAGTTTGTTTTGTCTGATACAAGAATAACTGCTTCTGTTTGCATTTGGTATCCATTTTCATGGAATATCATTTCCAGCCCTTTACCTTATGTGACTCCTTATGTGTCAAGAGAGTCTCTTGAAGACAGCGGATACTTGGTTGGTGAATTCTTAATCATTCTGCCATTCTGTATTTTTTTTTTTTTTTTTTTTTTTTGATGTGATCTCAGCTCATTGCAGTCTCTGCCTCCCAGGTTCAAGCAATTCTCCTGCCTCAGCCTCCTAAGTAGCTGGGATTACAGGCATGTGCCACCACACCTGGCTAACTTTGCATTTATCATAGAGACAGGGTTTCTCCATGTTGATCAGGCTGCTCTTGAACTCCCGACCTCAAGTGATCTGCCTGCCTTGGTCCCCCAAAGTGTTGGGATTACAGGTGTGAGCCACCACCCCCAGCCTATTCAGTATCTTTTAATTGGAGCATTTAGGCCATTTACCTTCAATGCTAGTATTGACATGTGAGGTACTTTCCTATTTATTGTGCTATTTGTTGCCTTAATACCTTGTTTTTAACTTAAAAAGTTCCAGGATACAAGTGCAAAATGTGTAGGTTACATAGGTATACATTTGCCATGGTGGTTTGACGCACCTGCCAACCTGTCATCTAGGTTTTAAGCCCTGCATGCATTAGCTATTTGTCCTAATGCTCTCCCTCCCCTTGCTCCCACCTGCTGACTGGCCCCAGTGTGTGTTGTTCCCCTCCCTGTGTCCATGTGTTCTCATTGTCCAACTCCCACTTATGAGAACATGCAATGTTTGGTTTTCTCTTCCTGTGTTAGTCTGCTGAAAATGATGGCTTTCAGCTTCATCCATATCTCTGCAAAGAACATGATTTCATTCCTTTTTATGGCTGCATAGTATTCCTTGGTGTATATGTGCCCATTTTCTTTAACCAGTCGATCATTGATGGGCATTTGGGTTGGTTCCATGTCTTTGCTATTGTAAATAGTGCTGCAGTAAACATATGTGTCCATGTGTCTTTATAGTAGAATGATTTCTATTCCTTTGGGTATATACCCAGTAATGGAATTGCTGGGTGAAATGGTATTTCTGGTTCTAGATCCTTGAGGAATTGCCACATTGTCTTCCAGAATGACTGAACTAATTTACATTTCCACCAACAGTGTAAAAGCATTCCTATTTCTACACAGCCTTGCCAGCATCTATTGTTTCCAGACTTCTTAATAATTGCCATTCTGACAGGTATGAGATGGTGTCTCATTGTGGTTTTGATTTGTATTTCTCTAATGATCAGTGATGCTGAGCTTTTCTGTTTTTTTAATGTTTGTTGGCTACATAAACGTCTTCTTTTGAGAAGTGTCTGTTCATATCCTTTGCCCGCTTTTTGATGGGGTTATTTTCTTGTAAATGTAAGTTGCTTGTAGATTCTGGATATTAGCCCTTTGTCTGATGAGAAGATTACAAAAATTTTCTCCCATTCTGTAGGTTGCCTGTTCACCTTAATGATAGTTTCTTTTGCTGTGCAGAAGCTCTTTAGTTTAATTAGATCCCAATTGTCAATTTTGGCTTTTTTTGCCATTGCTTTTGATATTTTCATCATGAAGTCTTTGCCCATACCTATGTCCTGAATGGTATTGCCTAGGTTTTCTTCTAGGGTTTTTGTGGTTTTGGGTTTTATATTTAAGTCTTAATCCATCTCGAGTTAATTTTTGTATAAGGTGTAAGGAGGGGGTACGGTTTCAGTTTTCTGCATATGGCTAGCCAGTTTTCCCAGCACCATTTATTAGGTAGCAAATCCTTTCCCCATTGCTTGTTTTTTGTCAGGTTTCTCAAAGATCAGATGGTTGTAGATGTGTGTGTTATTTCTAAAGTCTCTTTTGGTACCAGTACCATGCCATTTTGGTTTTTGTGGCCTTCTAGTATAGTTTGAAGTCAGGTAGCAGGATGGTTCCAGCTTTGTTATTTTTGCTTAGGATTGTCCTGGTTGTATGGGCTCTTTTTTTGTTCCATACAAAACTTAAAGTATTTTTTTCTAATTCTGTGAAGAATGTCAATGGTAGTTTGCTGGGAATACCATTGAATCTATAAATTACTTTGGGCAGTATGGCCATTTTCACGATATTGATTCTTCCTATCTGTGAGGATGGAATTTTTTCCATTTGTATTTGTCTTGATTTCCTTGAGCAGTGGTTTGTAGCTCTCCTTGAAGAGGTCCTTCACATCCCTGTTAGCTGTTCTCCTAGGTATTTTATTCTTTGTAGCAGTTGTGAATGGGAGTTCATTCATAATTTGGCTCTCTGCTTGTTGGTGTACAGGAATGCTTGTGATTTTTGCATATTGATTTTGTATCCTGAGACTTTGCTGAAGTTGATTATCAGCTTAAGGAATTTTGGGGCTGAGACGATGGGGTTTTCTAAATATAAAATCTTGTCATTTACAAACAGACAACTTGACTTCCTCTCTTCCCATTTGAATATCCTTTATTTTTTTCTCTTGCCTTATTGCCCCAGCCAAAACTTCTAATGTTTTGTTGAATAGAAATGGTGAGAGAGGGCATCCTTTTCTCATGCTGCTTTTCAAAGGGAATGCTTCCAACTTTTCCCCATTCAGTATAATGTTGGCTAAGTAGCTCTTATTTTCAGATATGTTCCATCAAAACCTAACATATTGAGAGTTTTTAACATGAAGGGATGTTGAATTTTATCAAAAGCCTTTTCTATGTATTCAGATGATCATGTGGTTTTTGTCACTTTTTTTTTTATGTAATGCATTATGTTTATTGATTTGTGTATGTTGAACCACCCTTGCATCCCAGGGATGAAGCCAACTTGATCGTGGTGGATAAGCTTTTTGATGGGCTACTGGATTCAGTTTGCCAGTATTTTGTTGAGGATTTTCACATTGATTTTCATCAGGGATATTGGCCTAAAGTTTTCTTGTTGTTGTTGTGTCTCTGCCAGGTTTTGTTATCAGGATGATTTTGGCTTCATAAAATGAGTTACAGAGGAGTCCCTCCTTTTCAATTGTTTGGAATAGTTTCAGAAGGAATGGTACCAGCTTCTCTATGTACCTCTGATAGAATTGGGCTGTGAATCGGTCTGGTCCTGGCCTTTTTAAAGTTGGCATACATTATTACCTCACTTTCAGAACTTGTTATTGGTCTATTCAGGGATTTGACTTCTTCCTGGCTTAATCTTGGAAGGGTATATGTGTCCAACAGTTTATCCATGTCTTTTAGATTTTCTAGTTTATTTGTGTAGAGGTGTTTATAGTATTCTATGATGGTAGTTATATTTCTGTGGGGCCAGTGGTGATATCCCCTTTATCATTTTTTATTGCATCTATTTGATTCTTCCCTCTTTTCTTCATTAATCTAACAGTCTATTTTAATTTTTTTTTAAAAAAAAAACCAGCCCCTGGATTCATTGATTTTTTTTTCTTTTAATTTTGAAGGATTTATTGTCTCTACCTCCTTCAGTTCTGCTCTGATCTTATTTATTGTCTTCTGCTTTTTTTGGATTTGTTCTTGCTCCTCTCTTTTAATTATTAGGGTGTCAGTGTGAGCTCTTTCTAGCTTTCTGATGTGGGCATTTAGTGGGCATAAATTTCCCTCTTAACACTGCTGTAGCAGAATCTCTGTGTCCCAGACATTCTGGCACATTGTCTCTTTGTTCTCATTGGTTCAAAGAACTTTGTGATTTCTGCCTTAATTTCGTTATTTACCCAGGAGTCTTTCAGGAGCAGGTTGTTCAATTTCCATGTAGCTGTGTGATTTTGCATATGTTTCTTAATCCTGAGTTCTAATTTGATTGCACTATGGTCTGAGAGACTGTTATGATTTCAGTTCTTTCACATTTGCTGAGGATTGTTTTACTTCGAATTATGTGGATGATGTCAGAATAAGTGCTATGTGGCACTGAGAAGAATGTATATTCTGTTGATTTGGGGTGGAGAGTTCTGTAGAAAGATGTCTATTAGGTCCACTTGGTCCAGAGCTGAGTTCAAGTCCTGAATATCCTTATTAGTTTTTTGTCTTGTCTACTATTGACAGTGGGGTGTTTAAGTCTCTTTGTAGGTCTCTAAGAACTTGTTTTATGAATTTGGGTCCTCCTGTATTGGGTGCATATATATTTAGGTTAACTCTTCTTGTTGAATTGATCCCTTTATGATTATGTAATGCCCTTCTTTGTCTTTTTTTTTTTTTAAATCTTTGTTGGTTTAAAGTCTGTTTTATCAGAGACTAGGATTGCAACCTCTGCTTTTTTTTTTTTTTTTTTTTTTTGCTTTCCACTTGCTTGATGATTTTTTCTCCATCCCTTTATTTTGAGCATATGTATGTCTTCACACATGAGATGAGTCTCCTGAACATAGCACATCAATGAGTCTTGACTCTTTATCCAGTTTGCCACTCTGTGTCTTTTATTTGGGGCATTTAGCCCATTTACATTTAAGGTTAATATTGTTATGTGTGACTCTGATCCTGTCATGGTGATGCTAGCTGGTTATTTTGCACATTAGTTGATAGTTTCTTCATAATGTCATTGGCCTTTATAGATGTATATTAGGTCCACTTGATCCAGAGCTGAGTTCAAGTCCTGAATACCTTTGTTAATTTTCTGATAAGAAGCATTTACAATCTATTCTCTTTGAAGTCAGTCACCTGGAGGCTTTATGTGCATGACAAAACTTTGGTCTCCACAACCTCTTATCACAACCCAAAATTTCCTTTCTATGACCCCAGGTCTTTAGATAAACTCAACCAATTATCAACCTGAACATTTTAAATCTACCAATAACCTGAAAGCCCTGCTTCAAGTTGTCCCACCTTTCTGGACCAGACCAGTATACATCTTAAATGAATTTGATTGAAGTCTCATAACTCTCTAAATGTGTAAAACAAAGCTGTACACCAAACATCTTGGGCACATGTTCTCAGGACCTCCTGAGAGTCTGTGTCATGGCTACTCAGTTTGGCTCAGAATAAATCTCTTCAAATATTTTACAGAGTTTGACTCTTCATCAGCACAGATTACATAAACACATAGAAACTGATCTTACAGCTTTTATTTTAAAATTTTAGTGATGTGCCTGGTACAATAATATAAAGCTCACTAATTTATTAAATAAGATCTGAAGCCACATTGTATTTCTGGATAATCAAACAAGATTTCCTGATAGCTAAAACTGTTTACCAATATTTGTGGAAAATCATTTGTATTTGTCCAATTTCTAAATATCTACTTTTAGTTCTTCTAATGAGTCATCTCCCCTAAACTTAAATTTTAAAGGGATAGCTGTCAGGTCCTAGAGAAGGCAGTAGAACATTTACATCTCAAAGGCATAGAGCTTAGACTTCAGGCTTAAATACTGCCATTTGCCTAAACCATGAAACAAGAGTGTAGGTAAGGTCCAGTTAGAACAAGATGGACTGGGCACAGTGGCTCATACCTGTAATCCCAGCACTTTGGGAGGCTGAGGCAGGCAGATCACTTGAGGTCAGGAATTCAAGAACAGCCTGGCCAACACAGTGAAACTGTCTCTCCTAAAAACACAAAAATTAGCTGGGCATAGTGGTGCATGCCTGTAGTCCCAGCTACTCAGAAGGATGAGGCAGGAAAATCACTTGGAGACAGAGGCTGCAGTGAGCCGAGATTGCACTTCTGCCCTCCGGCCTGGGCAACAGAGTGAGACTCTACCTCAAAACAAAAATTAAAAGAAAAAAAAAAAGAAACAAGATAGCCAGAAAAGCATCTTTAAACCAAGGTTAAGACTTGTCATATAAATTTAAGCCAATGCTTTTTCCATTGAGTTTCTAGTGACTTAGTCTCTCTTTCTGCACTGGGAAGAAGACTCTGAAAGATGGAGATTTCCTTTATAGATGTAAATTTGTCTTGCAAAAGGGTTTCAAAATAAGCTAAAAATAGTTATAATGCTAGAAAGACAAATTTTAGAGACTACTTCAGCTGGATCAGTGGTTTCCCTGCCCAGCTTATGTTTTAACTATATAACTGAGTTCAGGGTTGAGTCTAGTAAAGAATAGGACAAGCATTTTCTATGCCTGCACTCAGCATGGATACTTCTAATCTTGCCTTATTGTCAGAGATGGGTTAACTTTTGTTTGGTTTGCAAGAGTTTTGGGGCATAGCAAAGGCAATGATAACAAGAAAGACAATGTTGGCAGAACATACCATTTGTCAGAGAGGTTCCCAGGGGAGAACAGGATTAGAGAAAACAGAGGACTAATTTTTACAAGTGCTTTTCTGAAAATGAACTTTATTTCTGCAATTGGGGTTTCAAATATTCTTGTTTTTTGTTTTTTGTTTTTTTTTTCTTGGAGGGATTGGTTAATTATTGTCCTGGGAACCAAGCCCTTGGGAGCTTCTTCTAGTGAGGAAATAGTCCAGGCCAAAGGAAGAATGTCTATCAGATGGCTGGTGTAAGCATGGACAATTTATTTTCCAGTGGCCTGGCTATTTACAATAAAGGAAGACATCTCAGGGCATAGGGCATAGTTTGGGACCGCTTGGTTTGGTTTAGAATGGTGGTCCCCAAACTTTGTGGCACCAGGGACAGCTGTCATGAAAGATAATTTTTACACAGATGGGGCAGGGGAATAGTTTCAGGATGAAACTGTTCCACCTCAGATCATCAGGCATTAATCTCATAAGGAGTGCACAATCTAGATCCTTCGCACGTGGCAGTTCACAGTAGAGTTCACACTCCTACGAGAATTTAATGCCACAGTCATTGACCAGAGATGGAGCTCAGGTGGTAATGCTCACTTGCCCACCACTGACCTGTGTGACCCAGTTCCTAACAGGCCACAGACTGATATCAGTACATGGCCTGGGGGTTGGGGAATCCTGGTTTAGAATGCATACATGGAGGTCCTCTTGGTCCCTGTGGCAGCTATAAAAAGACATGTCCATTTGCCTTTTGCAAGGAGTTTCTCCACTGCAATTCTAAGTTATCTTTGATAAGGTCCACCCATCTCACTAGAAAAGCATGTTTTGGGTCCATAGTTCTTGCACATGAAATTGGCCAGAGTTCCAGATTGAGGATTTATAGATTCCTTGGATCCAAATGACCCTGTGATTCCCTGTCTTCTAGTAACCTCCTTTGCTGAAGGTTTCTTAGTGGTCCCAGTCCATTTTCCTTATTGGAAGTCATCCAATCCTGAACCCAGTCTGGTCAAAGAATTGCCCAATAAAGTCGGAACACAAAACAGAAATTTGCAGAGCTTGAATCCAAGAAGAAACTTACCCATGACCTCTAGTTACTGTGAAAGAATGATAGGTCTAGTGGAAACCTTCACTGGGTCACTGGAAGTCTCCTTCATATCTCACTTGTGATGCCAAACTCTTAAGAAGCAACTTTAGAGAAATTAATTTTAGCATTATTTATTTGAACAAAGAATGATTCATGAATCGGGCAGGACTCAGGATCAGAGGAGGTTCAAAGAGCTCTGCACAGCAGAGTGAGCAACAAGCTTTTATAGACCAGACACAGAAGTAGAGAAATCACCTGATTCTTTACAGTTAGACATTACCTTATATGGGCACAGTGCAGTAAGTTGTCAGCATGTAATTGGCCAAAACTTGGCTCTTTGTTATATTCCTAACTCAGGTTGTTACTTAGGAACTCAAACCATGTAGATAGTCTCAGACTAATGATCTCCTACTTATTTAACATCTTCTTCCCAAGGACATTGTGAATACTTTTACATCCTCTACTTCACCCCAAAATGAGCACAGAAGTGGTCATACCAATATTAATTTTATCCAGTGTGGTCACACCATTATCTCATGTTGAATTTGTAGTCACATAAAATGTCGAAATCCTGCAATATTTTTCACATCAGCTTCTTTCAAGGTAGTTCTTTTTCGTTCCATTCTATGCTTTCCCACAAACATAGCCTAATCTCAATTGAGGCCCTATCCTCTTCAGTTTAAAAATAAAAGTCATTCCAGTGAGACTCTAAGGCTTTGAAAGAAAACAGCAAGTTAACTATCCACTAGAAACATTTGTGTGTATTTAAAGCATCACCAAAGAATTTCCATTAAAAATTTTCTTCACCATGTTATTTTCTGCTAAAATTTTCAGAATTTGCAGCTAAGATCCCATCTTCCATGGCATCCTCTCAAGCACCTCTCTCTCTGTCTACCACAAAATTCCAAGATGTTAAGAAAACTTTGAGCTGAAAAAAGTCTCCTAATGTAAAATAAAAATATTAAGTACAAACTTTAATTTGGTAAATAGCATCCCTACTCTGATTTTTTTGTAACCTCATTGCTCAATCCCTTTATTATTAAAAGTATGACCATAGCACAATATCTAACAACAGTAGAATCAGATAGCCTTAATGTGATACTTTGGAATGTATTTGAACTCTTCACAAGACATGAGTATTTGAGTTAAAGCATAAATGCAAGCAATTAAGAATTGTTTAATAGCAAAGCAAACAGCTTATTTCCTGTAAAAAAAATATGTTAGAATCCTCCCCAAACCAAGCCTAAAAATGGCTAATGGAAAACAGGCTTTATTCTAACCTCAAAACAAATTAGCCAAGAAGATGGCAATAGACGTGGTGCTGCTTCTGGTGTGTAGTATTTGCCATCAAAACAGATTTGTTGAACAGTTACCTACTTTGGACATGAAAGACATATATGTATACATACATTAAACCCTGCAGATAATGAAATGTTCATCAAAATGTCTTTCAGTGGCATGTACAGGGCTTTGGCTAAGATACAGTTGCCAGGTTTAGCAAATAAAATACAGAATGCACAAACCTGAATTTCAGATAAACATGAATAACTTTTAATATATGCATTTTTGAATAGTGCATGGGACATGTGTATATTAAAAATAGTTCATTGTTTATCTTAAATTTAAATGGATGTCTTGTATTTTATTTGGAAATCTTAGTCTAAGATCAAAGTAACATGACTGTCATTGGCATTCACATCAGTGTAACAGTGCATTCACTGAAAGTTTTGGCCCAGGCAACTAAAAGAAAGGAAAAATGTTTTTCCTTCTAACCATCTTAGGTTCATGCCTGAGGCCCCTCTAACAAAAGACAGATTAACAAGAAAAAATACATACACATTTATTTAATATAAGTTTTATGTGACACAGGAGCTTTCATAAGGAAATGAAGACCCAAAGTAACTATTAAACCTGAGCATTTTTTACAGAAGGTTTGATGAAGAATAGAGTGTTTTGGAACAATATGATAGAGTATAATCTAATAGTAATAACCTGGGGGAAACTTAGCAAGGCCTGCTCAGATTCTCCTTGGTAACTCTGTATTTGTAGGTTGATGCTTCATTCCTGTGGGTAGAGGGAGGGTACCTCTCATATGAGTGTTTTGTCTGCCTCAGGGGAAGGTCAGAAAATCCCTGGTAGGTTTTATAACCTGTCCCAAGAGGCAAAGGGGTAGGACTAAGAGACCTTCCTGATTTTGTTGTTTTCTCAAATCTCTTTAGTTTAAAATACTCAAAATGCCAAGGTGCCATATTTTGGGGTACCACATCCTGAACTTCATCAAAGATGCCAAAGCTAAGATTCAAACAAAATGCAGAATTCACAAACAAAATGTGTAAAAACTGATTTCATACTTGAGCTTCTGAGACAGACTAAGGATAAATTAAAAAGTGACAGTGTGTACAGAATGAAACAGAATGTTGTGGGGAAGGTTTCCATGGGAAAAGCTAGGCTTGAGCCTCACCTTTACTACCCAAGAAAAAGAGTTCGTTGCCCACACATCTCAATGCAAGTAAGGGCTTCACTTGGAGGGCCTGATATTCTCTGCAGGGGGAATAACATGGACTGAGAAAGTTAAATGGCTTGTGCAGGGACAATAGAGAGAAGAGAGGCCTGTGTTTGTGATGTAACTATATTTCCACTGGTAAAAATAAAAAGAATTTGTGTTTCGCATGGACCAGATGTGGGCACACTAGGGAGAGAGCTTGCCTGGAGCACAAAACGACTTGGATCAGCCCTGAGATGGAGAGGGTCTCAGTACCACGGCTGAGGCGGGAAGAGAGACATTATCTGTGCTGTGGGAGCTGCTGCTGGACAGGGCTGGTCATAGGTCTTCAAATACTCACAAGAAAAGGCATTAGTTGCAAATACCTGCAGGGTAAGAAGTCAGGTTTTGACAGTACCTAAATTTCTCCCTTCTTCCCTGGCAGAATCTAGAATTACAGCTAGAGAATCCAGGCCCAGGAAAAGGGTGCTAATAAGCTTTTCTTCCTCCTCTGAAAATCCCCCAAACTGCCATCTATAGAACTCAACCTTTTACTCTTGATTAAAGTGCTAATATATTTATCTGGATTTTTAAAAATTATGCATTAAGACTATTTCTTACAGTAACTACATACCTTAAGTGTGAGCATAAACATTTAGAATCTGCTAAATTTTCATCTAATAGAGGAAAGGTTTCCCCAACTAAAGTTAAAAGGAGTGATAAGAGATAAAACTGTTTAGATTATATCCAATTCCACGTGTATTAATGCATTGCTTATCTTGAGACAGGGATTAAAATGGAATGCTTTTGAAAACTTGGTTGGCTGGAACAGCTTGCAAGATAAACCCATCTATTTATCACAATCAATCATTAGCCAAAGCAAAATGAAAGCTACTGTACTGGCCACTTTTGCCATGCTACATTTATTTTAATGGCCAAATATAAAGCCAGTTTCAACTCTAGAAGTCTGTACACCAAGATGCTTTTCATGCACTTAAAAGCCTACCATTGAACACATTTTTTTTTAACTTGTGATTCTCAGCAAAAATGGAAAGGGATTATGAATAAAACTACTTATAAATTTGTCTGCAACTTTTCATACCTAGCAAGGTTTCCCTTTGAGTCAGTTTGTAGTTTCTTCTCCAAAAACTTCATTCAGCTCTTTAAAAAAAAAATGTGGCAGTTTTATTCAACTCTCAAGGATTCCTAGATTCCTTTCTGCAAGAAAAGGAACAATGCAAGGCAGATTAACCTTCAGAAACTAAGAACAAGAAAGACATATAAACGTATCTGGAACCAATAACAAAATCTATTGCAATAATGTATACCAAGAAACTCCTGACACAGCCAAAATGTGATATTAGCCAAACATTGCACAATGCTGAAGGCAGTGCTTAAATTTGAAAGTAAAAATAGTAGTGTCAGCATAGACACAATGTACAAATTCCCATGATATAATTATCTCACTGGGAATGCAGAAAAAGAAGAGCAAATATGAAATGACCTGATGATCTATTACATGTATCTATCTTCAAAAATTTTCAAAGGTCCAAAATGCATAGACAGAACTATCCTGTCATACTTTCTTTGATATTATCTTTTATAATAAATAACAACTAATTACACACTTGGAAAAGGGCAAAAGTAAATTTTACGAAAGTAAAATTACATATAGCATCTTGGGAGTCCATGGAATTTACATGTATATATCCAAGTATTTATTTTGTTTTCCTAACCTTTTAAAATATATATATAATACATAATCTGTTATATGTATTTTAAATATATAGAAAAATATTTTAGTGGGGGTATATATACATATATATGTGTGTGTATATGCGTGTGTGTGTGTATATATACATACGTTTATATATATGATATATGATAATCCCTTAAAAGCCTAGTTTTAGGACAACAACCGAAAAATGCTATTTATGGGGTTTTTAAACATTTCTGAAGAGTCATGCATTAATAACAACCAATCCTTCAGAATAAATTTTAAAAAATATGTTAGTGGATCACAAATTAGAAGCCCTGGCTGTCATCTCCTGAGAGAACCTGAAGAAACCTGGCGCAGGTGCACACACACACCATTGCTTTTGCACCATAAACAGTTTTGCAAAGGAATAGTTGTGCCAACAAATAATTCTACATTGGAGCCATGGCCTAGAAAAGTCTCTAATATAAAACGCTTGTCTCTAATTTCTCCTCACTTCCCACCCTCACCCGTTCCCAATACTAGTTTTTTTTCGGTGGAATAAGCAAGATGGATACAATCTAACCAAAGATTCAGGTTAAATTTCTGCCTACCCATGCAGGTTAATCAAAACAAAGTTTTTCAGCCAACTGATTCAAAATAAACCAAGCTCTGCTACACATCCAGAACATTTATTTATTTTAGGTTCTATTATGGGCTTTACTTTGAAAGCTATTCCTGTAACAGCTACAATAGGGGAACATTAAATTACATTTTGGAAGTTTGGGGACTTCACTTTGGCTTTAATTATCTTGGGTTGAAGGGTCTTAGGTTTGTTCATTTGTTTCCCTTTCTGAAAATGAAATTTACACGATTGTCATTGTATATACCTTCCTTAATTTTTTCATTTGAGACATTAACAGACATTTGAAAATTCACACAAGTAGAAACAAAGCAAGGATCAATTTTCTTTTTTTTTTTCCTTTTTTGTTCTTTTTTTAATTTTTTTTATTTTTTATTATTATTATACTTTAAGTTCTAGGGTACATGTGCATAACGTGCAGGTTTGTTACATATGTATACTTGTGCCATGTTGCTGTGCTGCACCCATCAACTTGTCAGCACCCATCAACTCATCATTTACATCAGGTATAACTCCCAATGCAATCCCTCCCCCCTCCCCATGATAGGCCCCGGTGTGTGATGTTCCCCTTCCCGAGTCCAAGTGATCTCATTGGATCAATTTTCTTATCCGCTACCTTCAACTATTTTTTTCTAACAACTGTGGTCTTTGTCTTCTAATCCTTTGACAAAAAATAGGTGCACTTCAAAGATATATATTTGTGTCTTTATAATACGTATCTTTTCACTTACCCTTCCATTAGTGGTTGACATGTTATTGCATAATCTTTGTAAATACTTTTAGTGGCATTTACTGTTTTATTGAGTGGATATACCATGGCTCATTTATTTATGATTGGATATTCTGTTTCCAGTTTTTCACAATTATTAATGGTGAACCTTTGAACTTCTTTGGGTATAAAGCTCTTTTCTAGATTTGGGATTATTTTATTACAGATTTTCCAGGGTGAAATTACTGTTCAGAGGACATCAGGTTTCTTAAGACTCTTCACAAATACTGATAAATTGCTCTCCAGAAAGGTCGTACTGGTAAACACTGCCAGCAGCAATAACTAGCGCATTCCATCACACACTTACTAGTGTTTTCATCCCAGGCTCACTAATATCTTTGTTAATTTGAAAGGCAAAGAATTGGATTCTGTTCTAACTTTTAGTGCATACTCTTTCGTCAGAGACATACATGCAGATGATTGAAGGCTTAAAAATCTTACAAGGACTTTTATGAAAAATGATAATCCCTTAAATCCCTGCCCAACTACTTCCCTACTGCACAGAGGCAATGTGTTCCGGCCAGTGAGACTGCCTTGTCTTTTCACAGTAAGACCACGTGTGTACAGGCCTGGAGCAGCATGACATCCTTCCCTCCCTATTCTGATTGCTGATCTGTCCGTCCACCTTGGCATGATAATGAGCCAAAGGCGTGTCCTTATGTTGGTGTGCACTAAAATGTCCCACACATAAGGTAAGGATGTTAAACAAGTTTGGTTTTTGCTCCTTAACATGTTTCACTGAATAGCCTGTCCCTGGGTCATTCTGCCAGCCTTATGCCAATAGCCCAGCAACCGATACGATTAATGACAGGTTCAATTGTTTTTACTTGTCTTTCCCAGCTCTGCTCACGGAGTGGATTTTCTCCATCTTCAGTGGTCCAAGTACATTCACTTAGTTACAAGATTAATTACTACTACCTTCCTCTAAAGCAGTGGTCGCTGCCAACCTTTTTGGCACCGGAGACCAGTTTTGTGGAACACAATTTTTCCACGGATTGTGCAAAAGTACTAGATCATATGTGCAGGGATCTAGTACTTACATCGCATGCTCTTATGAAAAACTAATGCTGCCACTGATCTGACAGGAGGCAGAGCTCAGGTGGTTGGAGACCCCTGCTCTAAAGACTATCTTGTGGGTATTGAGCTGCTCTGTTGCCTGCCTATACCAGGGTAATTTCTTCAGCAGAGCTGAAGTCAAAACAAAGAAAAATAGGAGAGAGTAGGGTAGAAGTTCTAACCTCTGTTACTCTCTAGTGTGACCTTATTGCCACTACTGATGGGACCTGGGGCAAATTCTTCAATCTCTCCAATTCCATTTTTAATGTGTAAAATAAAACAATAATAACACTTACCTCCTAGGATTATTGTAATGATAAAATGAGCTAGTATGTGTGTGTAGCACTTAGAAAATGAATGTCTCACACATAGATATACCATATGTGCTAGCTATAACTACGGTTTTATTCTACTTAATTCTTGCCATCTGAAATGAACATCTTGCATTCTGGTTTGTTTGCTTGATCCAGACTTTTCACACAACTTACCTATGTCATGCTTCAAAGCATGGTACAGAACCTTGCCATATCTATTAATTTGTTCCAGCCTTATGCTCCCACCAGGTAGCCTCAGGGATTCAGTGCGCAGATTTTCTGTGCTCTGTGGCGTACTTACTGTTAAACAATTCTTACTGATGTTTTAAGTTCTTGGGAGTATCCAACTGGATTTGTATCAGGACTATTAAATTCATAACTGCTTTCAGGGAGAATTGACACCTGTCCAAGAGTTAATCATCTCAGTTTACAACATTACATGTGCTACAAATCTCTGGCATCAGAAAGAATTCTATCAGAGAAGCAGAACCATTGCATGTAAAATAATGGACATGTTACCAGGATTGGATCTTACACAATCATAGGAGCTGGCTCAGCAGGGTTTGTAAGGCTGTTATCTTCCATCTGAGGCTGAATCTTGAAGTCTGCAGGGCAGAAAGTTGGGGACAGAAGATGGATGTAATGGAGGGGAGATCAAGGACCAACTAGAACTTACAAAAAGGAGCTGGAACCCATGAGGAAAGAATAAAACCCATGCCAGTTCTCACTGCCTGCAATCTTGAGGACGCAGTGTTCTGCACAGAAAGTTGGCACCTGTCATATAGCTAGACACATACCTGTCAAGAGGAGGAGGATCCATAGCTAGACACATACCTGTCAAGAGGAGGAGGATCCATAGCTAGACACATACCTGTCAAGAGGAGGAGGATCCAGGGGAAGGAATTAAAGCTGCAGATCCGTTGCTGTCGAAACCAAGATCTGAAACAGCCCCACTGGGTATGAACCACAATGGTTTTTGTTTAATTTCCATTCCCCAAACATCCTATGAACATTCTCTAGTGGGCCACTCTAACTGGAAATATACAAGAAAGGGAATTCTGGGAAATACTGTTGAGCCTAGCCAAGTTGACAGATTACAAACCCACCCCCTCTCTTAGAAGTTTTAATAGGTCATACATGTTTCACACTCATAATTGTTTATTAGCATATTGTCACCATTGACATGGTCTTTATATACCATACTTACCGTAAACACATATTATATCCCAATAACTCAAACTTCCTTGTCCAACACTGTTCTCTGTGCACTAAAGTAGCTGAATAAAACCTGAAACTATGCTGAACAGTCCAACTTTAAATTTATGAATAAAAATCTTAGGTAAGTCCTCAGAACTGCCTGCCAAACTTACTGTTATATTTCCCTGCTCGATTCACTTTACTATTCTCCTATATTACTTTTACATAATTTCTCCTCAAATCTCCAACATATCTTCTGTTTTAGTTTGCTTAGGCAACAAAATATCACAAACTGGGTTGCTTAAACAACAGAAATTTATTTTCTCACATTTCTGCAGATCAAATTGCTGACTAATGTGGTTCCTTGGTGAGGACCCTCTTTCTGGCTTGTAGACAGCCACACTCTACCTGTGTCCTCACATGGCAGAGAGAGGGCAAGCACTCTGTTTCTTCTCATAAGAGCACTCATCGAATCATGAAGGCCCCAGCCTCATGACCTCCCCTAAACTTAATTATGTCCCAAAGGCCCCATTCCAAATGCTATCACATTGGAGGTTAGGATTTCAACATACAAAAATCTTTGGTAGGGGTGGGGGTCCACAACTTAGTTCATAGAATCTCCGTTGCTGAATAAACTCTTCTGCTTTTTATTTTATGTAGAAAATGGAAACAAAAGAGAATGTGTACATCATCACACCTACAAATCTATCAACTCACCTACACCTGAATTCACATACTCTGTTCTTCTCCTGTTACAATAGCTAAAATAGCCACATTTTCTTGTGGGACCAAATGTTCCACTTAAGCACCAGACTTGCTTGTTCCCTGAAGAACCTCACTCCAGGAAATTATCTTCTTTCTCCTACAATATTGACTTTTCAATATTTTCTCTGCTGAATAATTCTCATGAGTATACCAAGATGTTGTAATATCACTAAAATTGATAAAGCCTTTCCCTTCACATTGCATCCTCCTACAAACAACTGTCTTTAAAACAAAATTCAGGAGTTGAGTATACCTACTTTCTCTGTTCCTTCTCCTGTTCTCTCTTGGGCCCATTCCAAACAGGCTTTCATGGACACCAGTGCACCAAAACTGTTCCAGTCAATTATATCAGTGATTCCCCAGCAATAAACCAAATCATTAGTCTCCATCATATGTGGTCTACTGGCAGTATTTAATAATATTAACTCCTTCTACAAAAACTCTTCACTTTTGAGACACAAGGTAGTACAAGTCTTTTATCTTCCTGACCAGTTTTTCCCAAGATCCTTTGCTAGACCCTCTTCATTGCTCCACCTTCTGAAGGTCAGAATGCCTTGATAACTCAGCCCTCAGTGCTCTGCTCTTCTCTAACTAAGCTCATTCTGAAGTGATATCATCAAGGCCTCAGTTTAAAAATATTTCATGATCTGGTGATTCCTAAATATGCAGCTCTAGCCCTAATCTCCACACTCATATATGCAACTATCTACTCAACTTCTGCACTTTGATGTCTAAAAAACACCTAACACTTGCCATGTTCAAAACTTTCTGATCCTCCTTGCCTTCAATATGTTTTTTTTTTCCCCAATATTCTTCTCAGTAAATGTCAATTTTATTCATCCTGTTAGGCCCAAATTTATAGCATTATCTTACCTCTTTTTCTCCCGTGCCACAATCTATCAATGAAACTCATTGGTTCTTTCTTCAAAATATTTCCAAAATGTACTCCTTCTACCCAGGTGGTAGCCTGCTCCAAGTCCTCTTCATCCTGGAAAATCGTACAACCCACCTAAATAACCTCTCTGCTTTCAATCTTGTAAGTCTAGAGTCTGGTTTCTAAAAACTCTTAGACTGGGCCTTTAAGTGTTAGATTATGCCAGACCTATTCTTAAATCTAATAGCTTCCCACATAACATACTGCTGTTTTGCATATTATACATCTAACCACTTAAATTAATTCACCCAAATTTTAATCTTTTGTGTTCTGATGCTTCTAGGTATCCAAGCATACCAATTTCAAATATTTCCTTATTTTCCTATATTTACTATCAATGTATGCTTTGCATCCTTTTTAATTGATTGGAACTTTTATAATAATGATCCTTACTGTTCTTTCCATCTCAGTTTTAAGAAGGATATATAATAGTGGCTACTGGAAAAAAAAGTATCAATTTTGAAATTTACTAGAATTTTTAATGTAAACAGTGGTCAAATAAGTTCTTTCTTATTTAACCTGGTAAAGTGGTAAGAGTTTGTGTGTGGCAGCCTACTGTTGCAATCTGAGCACACAAACCCTGGGATCATACAGACATAAGTTCAACTCCCAGCTCTAACTTCCCAGTCCAATGACTTAGAATCAGGGATTTAGTGACTTGTTCAATTATGTTCCTACTTCCTCAAAGGATTACTGTAATAATTGAATAAAACAAAGAAGATAATATACTTGAATTAACAAATAACCTAACAAAAACTATATACTACTTGCTACAAATGTTAAGTTTCTCTCTTCCCTTTATTTTAAAGAATCGTTTCCAAATTCTTATATTCATTTATTTGTCACATATGCATACAAAGTTTACTAAATATTAGCCATTAATCCAGCCACTGGAATAGAAGTTTCTCACAGTCTGGTAAGAGATATATCATTAAACACATAATTATAATGCAATGTAAACTGAGCAGGTGTTCAATTAATGTTTAGTAAATAAATGAACAAATAAGTAAAAAGTTTAATCTATAGTACCTATCTTTTTCTAGAGATTCCATTTTAAAGTTATATATCCTTTACTGGTGAAGACTAAAACTTTCAGTTTGAGTATATTAGCACAGTATTCTTCATGTATGTCTGTGGCTCAAATGGGGAAGATGATCTAGGCGATAGAGAGTATGTAGTAACAGTAGAATGACACTATGGTTTTGATGCCTCAAAGGTTTCAAAATAGACTGATCTTCAGTATTTACTTTCATAAATATCCAGCTCCATCATTACCAGTATATTCAAACAACAATCACATTAAAAAGTGCCATTAGCCCAAAATGAAGAAATTCATATGACTTCTAAATACCCTTCAAGTGTTTTGTTTTCTGAGTTTCCAATAAGCACTTAATTGTGAGATAAGGCAAAAGTCCAAAATACCACCCTGGTATTTTTCTAATTCCAGAAAAAAAAATAGACATCATTAAAGTTAAACCTAAAATATTACATTCACCTATCATCATCCATCTTTACTTAGAAAACAATAGTTGACTATCCAAACACAGAGTTTGATTGATCCTAGGTTCTCAAAACACAGATGAATGATTTTGGACAGATGCTTCATCAATGACAAATTGGCCTTGAGGGAAATCCGACCACCTTGGAAAAACGCCACATATCCAACTACTTTTAGTTCCAGCAGTACTCATTTGAAACTATTTTCCAATCTTAAATTTCTAAGTAAACTTTTGTTAAAATAAATATTAAGGAACTCCATTTAAATTAGATTTAAATAAATCCACTAAAGGCTAAGATTACAGCTTTAAGTAACCCACTATCAACCCTCCAATTTTTATGGCAATAAAATTATTGGCAAGATTTTGCAAAGCGGTTGATGGCATAAACCACAAAGCTCTGTTTATAAGTACATATTATCACATTAGGGGCACCCTGTTTTGATTTTTAGAGAATTCCATTGAAGTTCTGACCTTGAACGGATCTCATTAATACTTTTTCTTGTAGTGGTTGTATTTCATTTTTGACAACAGTCAGTGGGAACAGAGGAAAATTTCCACTTAAATTTAAATTCTCAAAGTATCTGTGATTAGCACTGTTAGCACCAGAAACTGTGAAATTATCTCCTAGATATTCTTCAGAATCTAGGATGGAAGAAATACCTGTAGTAGACTTACACAGTGCTTTCAAGAGGAATCCAAGAATTTCATAGCTAGGTAATCACTGATGACTAAGATGTTTCCGCTGAATTTATATTAAATGTTCTCTAATTATAGAATTAGATGCTCATAAAAAAATACCACCACCAAATACAATGAGGGCTCTTCATGCTATGAGATTGTTCTCAATCTACCCAGCCCATCTTTGTTGTTGTTTTTATTATTTCATTTTATGATATGTTTTCTAGTCTTCATTACCTTGAAACCTCTTTTAATGCCATTTCAAGAAATCAGTTGATCGAAGCTTAAATGCAAACAGCAAATGCAAAAACAATCAAGTATGTCTAAGATTCTCTTGACCTCATAAAAAAATGGGTTTATGGATATGTTTTCACACATACATAAACACTTATACACATGCATGTACACACGATGCTTCTTGGGTCAAATATTTGATCATTTAAATGCTAATGAAGATATAACAATTTCTAGAGAGCTTACCACTCCTCTTGACTTAAAAACTTTTATGTTTAATAGCACTTACAGAATATTCTCACAAATGACAGAGGATGGGTTGTGATAACTGGGTTCTCGCCCTCCCTACCCACTGGTTTAGAAACACTATAGCCTAGTAGAAATGACTCTCCTCACACACCTTGAGCCAGAGCAGGAAAGATTCTCTCTCCCCCTGCTAAAGGAGATTAATATTCCTACGATCTTACATTCAAGAAGAACACTATAAAAAGTCATGGACTGAAAGCTAGCAAGACCCTCAACAGAATCAAGTCCAACATTTTTCACTATTGTCCCAATCAATGACCCGAGCTCTCCTCTTCACCAGACCAATCCCTGGCCATCCTGTGAGTCTCTCTCTGGTTTCTGCTCTTGTAGAAATTAGATTGCCAAGCACCTTTCCTGTGATTTCACTTGGAATTCTTTGCACACCTCTATACCTCTCTCAGGGCATTTACCAAACAATATTATGTAATCTAAATGTCAACTGTTCCCTCAGCCCTGTGGTCAAATTACACATCTGCAAATAAAAAAGTAAAATCCCTATTTAAATAGGTTTACATCACACACTCTACAAATAAGTTGAAAATTCTGCTTTTGCATCTGTCTTTTTCAAAGTTCCCTTCTTTACCATTCTTCTTTTGGAAGAAGCATCCTGGCCTCCAGGATTCCCTGGTTCTCATCAACACAAAAGGATTCTATTTTAAGGCATACCAGATGGATTTTAATGATTGACAAAACTACGTCATGCAAATAACAGTATTTGCCCTCCCCAGAGAGCAATCACACATCAATCCAGTCTAGCATTTCTTGAGCATGCTCTTTGACATCTTCCCTCCTACTTGAAAAAACAAAAGTATTTCACCATCAGGACTTTGTAGTTCTTTAGTCCAGTGTTCTACTAATGTAATTCAACTCCCCTTCAGGTTTCTGCTTTGTCTCCCATTCTCCATTTCTCCAGCAATTGTCTCTTTGCTCTGTGCTGTCTGCTTGCCATCTTTCCACCTCAAGGTTGCTGCTAACTCATAGTATCTGCCTCCCTCAAAAGTCCAGCCTATACATTAGATCATCACGGCTTCTCAGCCTCTGCTTTCTATATAGCCTACTTCAAATATCCAAATTAAGAAACCTGATTGTCCCAGCTCATCTCTGAAACCTGGTCTTATCATAACTGTTTGCTCAACATATGTACTGACTGATCTTTGTTTGAGGCCTGCCCTGGTCCTCAAGCCATATATGGTTTTGATAATCCCATAGTAGCAAAATAAACATCCAGACCTACCCACTCTGTAGTCATTGCTGACAATTTAGTTCATGTTAGACTGGGCCAGAAGGAAGCAACTATCATGGTTGTTGTCTACTATGCCAATTGGAGGTCTTTTTTGTCTCTTGCAATAGCATGTAATCTATAACCCCTGTCCGCATTGTGAGGCAGCGCACCCCTTCTCAGTTCCTATGACTACGATTCCCTCCCTCCTCCAGGAACTGTCCTCAGCTGATGGGAGCTGCCTCAACCCACAGGGCATTGCCCTTTCCCCTCTAATTCACCTTCCCTCTCCTGCTTCACTTCCTCTTTTACAGATTTTTTTTTTTCCTGAAGAACACTCCCCTCAATAAATCTGCATCTAAATCCTTGTCTCAGGCTCTGCTTCTAGGAAACATAACCTAAGAATCACGTTACGTAAACCAGGCTTCTCTTGTAACTCTATTGGAAATAAGCAATTCTGCCAGTTACCTTTGATAGTAATAACTTTGCATTTATTTTTAAATGTCTAGAATTCAGATTGTTTTGACTTCAGACATAGTATCATTCAAAGGGGGACATATAATTGCATAATTCATCTATTGAAACAATTTCACGAGTTTGTGATGGTAAATGAAATGAACTGCAACAAGTTTAGAATTTGTATTTATATACATCATGTATTTTTTAAAATCAAATTTCTAGGACTCAAATTTAATGAAATAGGCTTGTGGGAAATAAAATTAAATCATTTATATTTAAAAAGACATTTAAAACATTGTTAAAGTGCTTTTAAAAAATTGATCAGAAGAGTTAGCCTTAGGAAGGAAACTTTCTTCCTTGATAAACAGACAAGAAAAAGGAACCAAAATAGAATTTCACCTTATACAGACAACAAAAGTTGGTATATTTAGACTTCAGTTCTCAAAAGCTAACTACTTCTTCAAAGATTAATGTTTTGTCTCCTGCACTCTGCTTTATAATTTTTTTAACAAAACTGTTTGAGATGGCTAGTTTAGAGTCCAAGTTAAAAATAATCCCAAGAAAAAAATCTCCCTCATGAGGTATACGTCCTGTTATTCCAATAACTTGTTTCTGGCAGAAATTGATTAAGGAGCACTTAGCTTCGGGCTTAAAGACCTTTACAACTTTACATGTTAGTTTTCATGTTGTCAATTTTAATTAGGTCATTAATGTTACCATTTCTGAAATCTCTAGAAAAGTTTTTCACTTTTACATAACCTCAGCCTTTTGTTGTTGTTACTTGGTATTTCCAATATTAATTTCTCTTCTATATACTTGATTAGCTTGCTTTGAGTTACTTTTATATTCCCTGAACTACTGATGGTTTCTTGGTTTAATCTGAGATACAACACAAGTCTAGCAGTTTTCAACAAGATATCCTTCCATTCTTTTCAGTTTCTCTGTACTATAAGGATGGTAGACCTTAACTTCTACACTTTGAGTCACTCTACATGGAGTCAAGGTAATTAAGACAAATTCCCTCCACTTAAGAGATCATTTATGAATTTAAGAAAACTTTGTCAAATACTATAACAAAAAACACAAATATTAACACCCATCCAGTAGGATAAAACACCAATTATCCAGTTGATATATTTTAGTGTTGTCTTATTCACATTATTATAACTATTTACCTAAAATTCTCCTCATTTAAATACAAAACACATCTAATGTGTTTACCGAATACCCCTCTGGTAAATAAGAATTGGCTTACCAGTCTTCTGTTTCCTCTACTTTCTAAAGTATGTTTTTGAGTCACAAGTACTGAAAAACTAAAAAATTATATTTCAAACTCCCTCGCAGCTAGGATCCTAGATGCCAAGCAGGTTCTACTCATGAGATCCACTCATGCAAGATGCAGAAAACAGAATTGGGTTGGAGGGCAACGATCTACTTCATAGCTGTCTTCTGTGGACAGCCATAGCCAGAGACATTGGGTCTTTCTGAAGTGGTGCTCCAGTGCCCAATCACTGCCACAGGGATGCCCAGCAGCAGTTGCAGAGTCCACTGTTGTAGCCTTGTGATTCCTATCCTTTACTGTGGTGGAGGGAGCCACTATGCTAACTCCTCAGTTCCTCAGTATTGTTCTGAATGAAGGTCATTCCTGTAGGACCTGCCTAGAACCTTCTCTTGTTTTGAATCCTATTGTCCTTCAAATAGCAGAATTTTTGTTTCTTGCAACGGTATTCTTACTGATACTGCCTGTGGAAGAATAGCTTAGAAAAGAGCAGCTGAGGTATATTTAAGGTAAATAATTTCCAGGAAATTAAGCCACTGAAGCACTTTGTTGTAGCCTTTGGTGGGCAGGGGCAGGTAATAACTATTGATCATGCTGATAGGAAGTATAGCTGGGTGCAAAAAGCAGAGTCTTTGAAGTCAGACAAGAGTGTTAAGTCTAGTAGGTTCGCAGTTACAGCTCTAGTTCCCAGACAGGCTGGCAAAAGAAAAGGTAGCAAAATCAAAGAAATGCAGCCTGTGGTAAAAGTTCCATGGTTGTCACTGGAAGATGAGTGTCCCAGGCCTGGGAAGGTGACCCACCCTAAGCTAGACCGGGTATACAGACCATAGCATAGTAAAGAAGAGTAAAGACTTTGGGTAGGCAACAGTCCTGATGTCTTCCATGAGCTTTGTTACATACTGGCAGCATGATCTTAGGCATTTTGCTTAATCTCTGTGCTTCGGTTTCTGCAACTTTAAATGTGGATTTAATACCATGCGCATATTTTATTAGAAATAAAGTATGCAAAGCTCTATACTGCTGGGCACATAACAGGTGTTCAGAAATAACTAACTATCCTTCCCTCAGCTTTTAACAGAAAATCCAGCCTTGTTTATACAGAAGCAGAAAGAAGAAACTATGAGAATTAAAACAGAAAAAGTAGTAAGATAAATAGCAAGAAATAGAGCCAGAAGGACTCACAGAGTCTCATGGGCTCTGAGACAGGGAAAAAGGAAACATTCTCTGATGGTGAGAAGAAAGGAAATAAAGTAGTCTGGAAACACAAAGAATCCAGGATAGGGCTCTCCTGCTGCATTAACCCTGGGTGACTACAAAAACATGAGGTCTGCTCTCAGCAGCAGAGGCATGCATAATGGTTTCTATTGTAACTCTGTTTTCACTCAAAACTCGCTAAAAATTTGCAGTATTTTCTACAGCACAAATTGAGTATTTGAAAGTAGCATTGAAAGAAAGTGGAAGAAGAGGCACAAAGTTGTACGATATCCTTACCTTGTAAAGTGTTAACTGTTAGATTGCCCGTCTGGATCATTAAAAACCACTTGCTTTTTTTTTTTTTTTTTTCATTGAAATTCAGCATATGAAAGGGCTTTACAGTGAAGGGGTCTGCACTTTTAAACATTCTAAATATGGACAATATTGACTAAAACACAAAATAATGTGAACTCCATGAGTCTAGCAACCACATTCTTTGCTTATTTGGACCAACATGGCTTAATGTACACTGTGTCCACAGCCTACATGAAACAATTTCTACAGCCAACACAGCACAAAAATGACTTGTTCATTCAGTAAAATCAAACTATTGCATAGTTCAGTGAAACCAAACATGGCACTTGTTTTACCATGCAAATCAAATTTGTTTGTATACAGACAGATCTATAATCTTCTAGTTAAATTAAATCCCATTTAAAAAACCATGTCCAAATTGCATAGTATACACATATCACTATTATAAACTCTTTAAATATGGATTTAACTATACTTTTTAGAATGACTGGTCATATTCAATAAAGTTCAATGTGGTCTGGTGCTATTTTTCTTTAAGAAAGTTTACTTTGGTCAGGCAGAGATAGGTCTGAAAAGTACCACTGTCTTGAGCATGACCCAGAAGTATGATGTTTCCTGGGAAAGCCAAGTGCTCTGGATACTTCAGGAGGGATCAGCAAGTGATACAGGTAAAACAGATACAACCTGGAGGTCTGGCTTAATTTAGGATGTGGTTCCATGCAGATATTTGAACAGAGTAGGAATTAGAGAATAAGGCACAGATACTGAACCTCGATGGCATTAAGTACCTGGTCACTGGCACTTCTTCAGATTAGCCATCCCTTTGAGGCAAGAGGAAGGTGCTGTAAAATCTCCTCCACTCATGGTGCTACCCCCATCGAGTACCCTGTGCTGATTATCATCAAGTTCAAGCACTCAGGAGAACTTCGAGCCAAGGATTTGCACTTGCCTCTGGTGGAAGCGATAGCCTTCTCCCTTTCACAAGCCAAGGTTTCTCTCCAGCCTGGCAGCTTCAGTCCATTGTTTCCCTCGAGCCACTCCACAGACCCTGGTGGTATATATAGCCCTTTAACAAGAATCCTCCAGCATCCCGTGTTGCCATTTTAAGCAAGAATGTCTGCCATTCTCTCTCCAGGGATTCTGTCCTGCCTGCCTCACATGGTTCTAGTAGCCAGTAGGTTTTACATGCAATTCATGCCATCCCCTCAGTCAGTCTACAGGCTACATGGCTGGCTTACAGGCCATCCTGACAGTGGTGAGATCATTGTTCTCTGTGGTATAGGCTCCATGGTAGCTATTACTTTTTCATTCATGGGGAAAAGTGACAAAAATACTAACACAATCATGTATTTTTGCTGGTCCTCCCCTCCCTTCCCCCTTCTTTTCAGGTCTCCTTATCAGCTTTCTCTCTTAACCGTCTAATCCATTCTAAAATCCATTTTGTATCTTAATACAAAATTAAAACTTCAAAAACTTGGTTTCATCCTGATTCTACTCTATCAATTTTTACTTAAATCTTAGGTCCATAACATTAAATTACATTTAGACTGGTGTAGACTGGAGAGAAGCCTTAGGTCCAAAACATTAAATAGTTCACAGAATATATCTATTGTGCCCCTGAAGTTGTAATTTGACTTGAGAATAATAGTAGTAGTAAAATACATTTGGTATTTACTGAATTCCAGATACCATGTTAAGTACTTTCCATACACAAAGATGGTATAGAATAATGGTTAAAATCTTCAATCTAGTATCAGAAAACATAGATTTAAATCTCAGTTTTGCCATGTACTAACTTTGTAATCTAGGCAAATTAATATTCCAAAGGCCTTCAGTTTTCTTCTCTATAAACTGTAAATGCTACCAGTATCTGCTCCAGGGCTATTTTTGTTACAGGTAGTTAGACAGGCATGGTGCGGGCAAGAGAAGGCTCTCCCGGCATTAGGAATGCCAAGCAGTGATGGTTTGACAATTATCACACTGCCTCTCTGAAAATGATAATTTGCCAGCCCACCCAGGGATCCAGGGAGAGGCCATTTCCTGATGATCCACAGCTACTAACATTAAAGCGTTGATTGAATGCAGGTGCCAAGGAGAAGAAACTTCCTGGGCATGCCCAGTCGGAGACAAAACGGTGAAATACGACTTTCCCGGTACATTCCTCAGGAAAAAGGGGGAAAAAAGCCTCAGATAGGCATGCATACAACTTCCTAAACACGCTGTGCCTGCTCAATTCACAAGGATAAGCCTGCTCAATTCACAAGGATAAGGAAGGCACTGTGCGTGCGGGAAGTCCATCCTAAGGGAAGAATCACGGGAAAGAGGAGAGGCTATACAGACCCAGGATTAAGGTTAAATGCCTCTTTTATTCTCTTTAACCTTCACATGCCTGCCTGGGTCTCTTCCAAGTGCACCTTCCTTTCTTTCCTGTTCTAAAGCCTTTTTTTTTTTTTTTTTTTTTTTTTTTTTTTTTTTTCTTTTTTGAGACGAAGTCTCGCTCTGTCGCCCAGGCTGGAGTGCAGTGGCGCAATCTCAGCTCACTGCAAGCTCCGCCCCCCGGGTTTATGCCATTCTCCTGCCTCAGCCTCCCGAGTAGCTGGGACTACAGGTGCCCGCCACCATGCCCGGCTTTTTTTGTTGTTTTAAGTAGAGATGGGGTTTCACCGTGTTAGCCAGGATGATCTTGATCTCCTGACCTCGTGATTCGTCAGCCTCGGCCTCCCAAAGTGCTGGGGTTACAGGGGTGGGTGACCACACCCTGCCTCTAAAACCTTTTTAAATAAACTTCCACTCCTGCTCTGAAACTTGCCTCAGTCTCTTTGTCAGCTTTATGCTCCTCATAGTCTTTCTTCTGAGGAAGCAAGGACTGAAGTTGCTTCAGACCCACACAAATACTGCCACCTGTAACTCGGGGTAACTTGGAGCCCCTCTAGAGGCAACATATCAAGGATTAACTGAGAGATATTGCATGTAAAACTCTTAGTGAATGTCTGGCACTTACCAAATCAGAAATGCAGTGTGTGAGCTGTTGCTGACACTAGTATTTTTTTTTCATCAAATGATGATGTCATGTAACCCCATTATGTAAATGAGGAAACTAAAGCTCAGAAAAGCTAAGTAACTTGCCCAAGGTTATGCTGCTGTTAACTGGTTGCAATGGAGTTTATTTCTAGTCTGCCCACAGAACCTGGGCTGTGAAACAACATATTTTTGGTTCTTGCCTCACGTTCCTTAAAACTACAGCTGCCCACGTGTACCCATGGGGATCCACATTCATGAGTTTGCTGCAGCTACTCACAGGTGGCTTCTTGTTATTACTTTTTAGTTTAACCAATAATATTGATGACAGCTACACAATGTACACTGCCTCTCACCTATAAAAGAGCACCAAAGCCTTCCTCATGGTGTGCTTTGCTTAGGATAAAATGAAAACAAGTATATGAAAACTACTTAAAGTCTCTTAACACCAGCTTCATGTCAAGAGTGATTATTTTCCAAATTATGTAAATGGACAAACGTAATTCATAAGGATAAATGCATCAGAGGAAATTCTTTGTTGGGCAAAAGACATTGCACCTGGCAGAAGGAAAGCTCTGAGTAAATTATACTCTGACTCTGAAAATTCAGGAACTTTTCAGGAGATGTTAAACAGTTGTTCCCTGGGACAGAACAAGAACCTCATCCCCTGGGGTGAGTCCACTGTGCCCCCAGCTGATCTTTCCATGAGGAACCACCTGCTGCTTTGACTCTGCCCTCCTTACGTCCATTGCTGTGACTCCTTCACCCCAGTCCATCTTTTTCCTCTCCTTTCCCACTGCTTCATTAACTTTCCTCCTGGAATATTTTAAGTTTCCAACTATGCTCCTCAACCCATCATTTCTACATACATACCAAAGTTCTGCCTAAAATTATTTTTCCTAACTAAAGCCAAGTCTCCTTAGTTGGCTAGTCAAAGATATCTATGAACTGGTTCTAGCATTAACTTTCCATTTCTTTCCCCACAATCATGCCCCATGCTTTCTTTCCACTCTCTGCCATATTTCCACATGGTCAAGCCCTGTTCTGATCTCTGAGTGGAGTTCCAAAGCCAATTTCTCCACAACTTTTCCGGTTCCCACAAGCAAATATGATATCTCCCACCTGTGAACTCATGCCAAGTGTTATTATTCTATTCCTACTAATTTTATGGCAGTATAGGAAAGGAAAAAAAATATCTGCCTCTACTCATTTTGGGTTCTCCAGCTTAGAGGACTATAAATTGAACTGGGCAAAGACAGATTAATAAGAGAAAAAAGAGGAAAAAAAAAGTTCATTAATATTTGTATCACACAAGTATACAGGGGAGCACCCAGCAATGAGTAACCCAAAGAGGTGATTAGAATTGTGATTGCACCACTGCACTCCAGCCTGGGCAACAGAGCAAGATCCTATCTCAAACCCAAAGAGAGTATAACAATAATAAAATAGAATAATTACAACAATATACTGTAATAAAAGTTACATGAATGTGGTCACACTTTCAGAATATCTTACCATACTGTACTCACCCTTCCTGTGAGGATGTGAGATAATAAAATGCCTACGTGATAAGCTGAGGGGAAGTGAATGCTGTAGGCTTTGTGCCATAGCATTAGGTTGCTATTGAAGTTCTGATACTATATCAGAAGGACATCATCTGCTTCAGATGATCCTGGATCACTGAGCCTCAGTGATGTTGATGACCAATGGGCAGGTCACATCTACAGTGTGGATGCGCTGGAGAAAGAGACAACTCATGTCTTGAGTGGGACAAAGCAGGACAGCACGAGATTTCTTCAGGGTACTCAGAACGATGTGCAATTTAAAACTCATGAATTATTTCTGGAGCTCCCCATTTTATATTTTCTGATCACAGTTGACCATGGGTAACTGAAACCACAGATAAAGGGGAGACTATTGTATCTGCAAACATCTCATCTTGCCTAATATTACTATATGTGGATCATCCTGACACATATTAAACTTTAAAAGTATCGTTCTTGCTGAGACCGAGAGGGGAGAAAGATTTCAAAAGGGTAAAAGAATAAGGAAAAAATGAGTCCTACCTTCTTTGGAGAGGCTGGGTGGGTGACTGGGGTGGGAATCCTGCACTCCAGAAACACCAACTCATCACTCATATTTTCCAGAGAGAAAAGTGCTTGGAATCACTAAAAAATCATTTTACTTAACAGAGATTGGTATTGACTGGGTGACCCCACTCTCCTTGGGGAGGTCGGGGGGAAAGAAAAAAGCAGAACTAAGCCTTTTCTATTTTTTAGTTTAAAATCAGAGCAGCCCCAGGACTGGGACTGTTGGTTCTGAGCCTGGGAGTTGGAAGAATAGATGTGCATCTCAATCTTGACGCACACTCTGATACTGTCCTGTAGCCAGGGAAGTGACAGAACCACTTTAAAGAGGCATCACCCCCAAGCACGTGATAGTGTCCTCAGCAAAAGACTCAGCTCAGCCCCTAAGCTCCCGAGTACCTGACGACCCTGCCCTGGAGCTCCAGAAGAGGATGGGCCTTAGCACTCCCGGGGACCACAGGCTCTGCACATCAGAATTTCCTCTCTGAGGCACCTTCCCATTCCCCAAGGGCAGCACTGGGAATCTGGCTCTGATTATTTAGCCCTAGGGGAACTCTGGAAAAAAGATGATTTTGGATTTGCTGCTACTCTTAATAGACGAGGAGAGGAATGTCAATCATCTTGTCCTATATTCATAGTAACACTCCTGAATATTAAGAGAAGACTCACCACAGTTACAATAATAAAACCACTTTAGTAGATGATCTCTGTCTTACAGAGGTTCAGTAGCACCTTGCACACCACGTGTTAATGCTTCCTGAATAAAAGTTATATAGATACATTTTGGTAATTGGTGTTTTCTTTTCTTAGATGTGCAATTCATCTCATTTGGATTTGTTGCTAATAAGTATAAATGGCAAGTTTTATATGATAAGATATTGCAAAAGTCCTATGGTTTAGATAACTCTAAGACATTATTTTTGCATTCCTTCATTTAATAAAAATTTGAGCTCCTAATATGTGTAAAGAACCATTCTTGATACTAGAATAATCAAGATGCAAAACCACAGCCCATGAGCCTAGGCATTCACTAAACATTTACACATGCAACTTCTATTTATTTGGGGAAAACAGAAAAAAAAACAAAACAAACAAAAAAAAAAACAGAGCATCTTCCTTACTAGGCCCTATTGACACAGTCCTTCGCTCAGCATAGCCACTGAATAAGTAAAGAAAAATTTAATATATAAATATAAATCTTGATGAGCACTATGAAAAAAACAAATAAGGTAAACTAACTGGAAATTCCCCCACATAGATAAATGACACACGATCTCCATGAAGAGAGAAGGTTTCAGCTGAAACCTGAAAGTCAGGAAATAATCATTTATGGGAACATCACCCCAGATACAGAATAGTAGGCTGAGGGCTTTAAAGAAATACCTTTTAGACTGATCCAGCAAGACATGATGAGGGGTTAAACTGGTACACTATTAAGAATATTTGTATTCTTTTCAAGTATCTAGTGAGAAAATACAATGATCTGGAAATACGGTGGTGAATACAGACACAAAATGTTTGGCTGTCCTGGAACTTATAATCATGTGAGAAAGATGGACACTGAGCATGTATTGAGGCTCAGAAAATGATCCCCCAAAGCGGCGGCCTCAAAAGCAAAGTTTCTATCTTTGCCCTCCTGTCTCTCACCCCGCATTCTCCACAGAGGCTAGCCATAGAAACTATAATTCCTCTTCCCCATGGTGAGCCATAAAAACCAGAACCCCTTTTCCCCAAAGCCAGCCATAAAACCTAAAAAATATGACTCCAACTTTCCCCTACCTTTCTGTGTGAGAATTAGCCATAAAGAAATTCTCTGGCCTCCCTTGTTTCACTGCAGGTCGTAAGACCCTCCATTCCAAAGAGGGCACTGCCCCATGCTCAGAAGGAATGCTGCACAGAGAAGAATCCAAACAAGCAGGGCTTGCTGGGTTTCCCGCCCCTCAGTCTATTACTATTAGATCACATCCTTTTTGTTTAATCATATTTCTACATGGCTGGTCATGTTTCATCTACCTAAGCATAAAAATGGATAGTTCACCCTGGGTCTTTGGGGTCTTCAGTCTGACGCCTCCCATGTCATGTAAAACTATGATCAAATAAATTTGTGATGGCTTTTCTCCTGTGAATCTGTCTATTGCCAGTTTATTTCAACAAACTGCAATCTCAGATCTTCAGAGGGAAAGTTTGAACTTACCTACACATGTAATTACAGGCGTGATGAGGGCCATGTGACAGAATCATATGGCTGTAGGTAGCATGTGGATCTTAACGAGCCTAGAAGGACTGGGGAGTTCTTTCAGAGGAAATATCTAAACCCCAAATTTTGAAAAACAAGTAGGCATTGATTCGATAAGAAGGGCTGGAATCTCAGGAAATTGTCTGAGACTGTCCTTATCTGCTGGTTGAAGAATCTCTGAACATGGGAACAAGCATATCTGTTATCTCAGGTAAAGGATTGATAGGAGTTTAGGGGCAGTTTAGCTCTGGATGAAAGAGAAGGAGGCAGTGAACCTCCTTTGTTGAAAACGAAAGGGAAAAATTGCCACTTATGGCTGGATAAAGAAAGGAGTTAAGCACATTTGAGCCTGATGGCCCTTTAGTTTTCACTGAAAACCACTTGTGTAAGAATTAGCCTTACATATTCTGTTATCCAGTTACTATTGTATACTTCTACCTCTGAAAACATGCTATTAATAATAAATTTAATTCTTTTCAAAATTTCTGTCAATAGGGCATTGGGCTCCTCTCCTTAAGGTATAGGTTTTCTTTTCACTCAGAGTAGATTTCCTTGGGGAAAAACATGGAGCAGATTTTACGAGAGCTAAAGTATGTCACAAAACATAAACACAAACAAACACAAACAAACACAAAACAAAAAAGGTATGTGTTTTCTCCCAAAGACTTCTAAAGTAATTTTGAACTCAGAACATTTCTGATTTTTTTCCTGTCCACAGCATCAGGCATTCATGAGAGTGAGAAAAAGGTTGCAAAAGGTGAATGCATTCCTTTAGTGGAGAGCACAATTTGTGGGAAATACTAAAATATTTATTGCTTTTCTAGGAGCTTTACCAAAGGATGGAAAGGCCATAAGATTACTAAACAAGATTTTACCATTGTGACACTGGATTGTCAAAATACTTTAGTTTTTCATTTCAGAAATTGCTGTTCTAAATATAGTTTCGTGGCATGACAAATTGTCCAGTGATCTATGGAACTTACCATACTATGGAAGTTGTATTATACGAGCATAGCTGAATGCCACTTGTAGAAGTAACAGATAGAGATCTTGAGCCCTGTGTCTCCTACTCCATGGAACCTTCCCATCTTCATTGGAAGACCTGATACTTTCTGTACTCAGCCTTTCATTCCAGCAGTTATAATTGATTGCAGTTATTGTTCACATGACGATCTCCCTTGCTAAACTGAATCATCAAAGGCAGGGACTATTATTTGTCTAACTGCAAGAACTTGCATATAGTAGATGTTCAAAAATCTATTTTGCAACTATAAATGTAAGTGAAGTTTCAAGATATATTATTGAGGAAATCAAAAATCAGATTTTTGTCTTAACATAGATAAAACCTAAAAGGAGATATTCATTTAAGGAGACTTCCTCTCCCCCACAAGTGAACCAATATCCAAATATCCCCTCAGCCATTTTGACACCTACTTCTTTTAAATGTTTCCCTTCCTTGAATGTATTCACTTTCATGATCCAGTGAGCCTAGGAAATGCAGCCTTCCTAAAACATCTGGGATTCATCAGGCTGGTTCTGTTAATCAAAGTTTTCTAGATCAGTTCCAGATGTTGACTAAAGTTACACAAGCATTGTTCACATTTTTAACTACAATCAGATCTAACTTTCCATATCTTGAAGGTGGCTTAATTTGTATAGGTAGGAGTGACACTCTGTCTTATTTTTAAAAATTAACTCTTAGTACAGAGGTAAAGCTGATAGGTTATCCTAGAAGTAAATAAAGATCAATAAAAAATTCAAGATATATTTTCAGAAATGTATGTGACATCTAGTCACATAAACTCATAGATGTCATGAGAAGGAAAGAAAAATTAATCCTGTGCAAGTATCTACTATGTGCTGGACACTATGATGGGTAATTCCACATGCACGATATTGTTTAATTGATTTAAATCTCATAATGACTGTACAAAATCGAAATTATCCCATTATACAGATGAGAAAACACAGGCTCATTGGAGTTAATTACACTGTTGAAAATCATATGCTTAATGTCTAAGCTGAGATTACAGACTAGTTTTTCTGATCCCAAATTCAGTATTTTTTTCCACATTTCCTTTCCCTGTAATCTTAGATAATATGAATTTGGAAAAGAAAAAAATATATATACAAGTATGCTGTAAAACATTTTCTCAAGGAAGACTATAAATGTAAAACCTATATCTACTTTTCACATAATTTAATATTTTTGTGCATATTTTATTAAAATAATTAGTTTAATTATCTGACAACATAATTGGATTTTCATGAAGCCTGAACAAATCTGGCAGGCAAGGAAAATAAAGTGAATCAATCTAATTCCAGTGCTGGAAACTCCATAATAAACACCTTACACCAATCCAGAGATGCTGCAGGGCTCTAGAAGAAGCCAGTGTGCAGTCAGTAATAATAATGGGCTGACTTCTGCTGTTAGTAGGATTATGAGATACATGTTCCTAATGGCCCATGGATGGCAATGCAATTTGATCCTGCATAACTACAACAAACTTATTTTTTAAAGCAGTGTTGGGGTAAAAAAAAAAAAAAAAAAAAAAAAAAAAAAAAAAAGACAACAACGACAACAACAAAAACTTGTAGAAATCACCAAAGATGAAGACAAAGAAAAGATATTGGAAGGAGAAAGTGGAGAAAGAAGAAAAGAAACAGGGAGCTATACCCTGAATTATGCCAGTAAGCAAACACAAAAGCCAAGTTTCCCTGATTCTAAGAACAGTCCCTGGCTCAGGAGGTGCCTCAGCCATTCTTCAAGGTCAGGATGCCTAGTATGAAGGTAGGATCCTCCACAGAAGTTAAAGTGACTGTAGATCCGTGTTCCTTTGGCTCCAGTAAAAGTAAATGTACATCTTATGTGGCAGAAAGCTATTCTACACATTCGGCCTTCTGAATTCTCAAAGATTATGTGTAGTTAAAATAAGCCAAAGGATTATAAATCATGCTGCTATAAAGACACATGCACACGTATGTTTATTGCGGCACTAGTCACAATAGCAAAGACTTGGAATCAACCCAAATGTCCATCAGTGACAGACTGGATTAAGAAAATGTGGCACATATACACCATGGAATACTATGCAGCCATAAAAAAGGATGAGTTTGTGTCCTTTGTAGGGACATGGATGCAGCTGGAAACCATCATTCTTAGCAAACTATCACAAGAACAGAAAACCAAACACCGCACGTTCTCACTCATAGGTGGGAACTGAACAATGAGATCACTTGGACTCAGGAAGGGGGACATCACACACCGGGGCCTATCATGGGGAGGGGGGAGGGGGGAGGGATTGCATTGGGAGTTATACCTGATGTAAATGACGAGTTGATGGGTACTGACGAGTTGATGGGTGCAGCACAGCAACATGGCACAAGTATACATATGTAACAAACCTGCACGTTATGCACATGTACCCTAGAACTTAAAGTATAATAATAAAAACAAATAAATAAGCTCAAAAATTTTAATTTGCCCAACCATAAATAAAATAGGCCACCATGAGTGGGAATCAGCTGAAACCACACAAAAAACTACCAAATATTGGAGACATTGGAATTAGCTGATGGTAAATAGAAAATGATCAAATTATAAAACATCTAGGAAATTTTTAAAATAATAAAAGCGAGGAACAAGAAATTATTAAAAATAACCAAGCAAACTGATTATAGAAAGATGAAGTAGAAATTTTAGAAAAAAATAGATTTATTGAAATTAAAAGCTCAGTGGTGTATTAAATAACATATTAGAGATGAAGAGACAATGAACTAGAAGTAAGAGCTGTAGAACTTGCAGCACTGAGAGACAAGGACATGAAAATATAAAAAGAGCTACTGAAGACAGAATAAAAATGAGAAGGTCAAACATACATGTAATTGTACTCTAAAAAATAATAGAGAATGGAAAAGAGGCAATATTGGGAAGACGGAGACGTAAGCTGAGAATTCCCTGAGTTTTTGGATAGGCACACATCTACAATACAAAATGCACAATATATACCAAGCAGACCAAGCAAAAAAATCCATAAAACATAGTAAAATTTCAGAGCACCAAAGATAACGTATCTGAAAGAGAGCCAGAGAAGAAACCAGAGTGCCTAAAAAGAGGATGATTTCGTCTAACAGCAGATTTTTCAACAGCTTCAATGGAAACCAGAGTTCATAGAGTAATATATTCAAAATACTGAGAGAAATAACTATCAACCTAGAATTGTGTTGCTATAAAAGTTATTTTTCAAGGACATTGTCAAACACATGTCCAAAATTAAAACCCGAGTTTACCACTAGCAAATCTTTACTAACATACCTTCTAAAAGATATCTTTAAAGAAGGAAAGATTGTAACAAGTTCTAAAATGCAAGAAGAAATGTTGATCCAAGAAATTGTTAAATATGTAAATTAATCTAAAAAGAAGTAATATAAAATACATAATAAAATGACTAAATTCTGAGTTCATAAAGACAACAAAAATACGACGCTGACCCTGTTCAATACAGAATCTACTAGCCACAAGCTGCCATTTAAATTTAAATACAATGAAGTTAAAAAATTTAGTTCCTGAGTCACACTGGCCACATTTCTTGTGATCAATAGACATATACTAATAGAGGCTACTGTTTTGGATAAAACAGATATAGAACACTTCTATTATCACAAGAGGTTATATTATACAATGCTGCACCAAATATATACTTGTAATTTGGAACGTATTAGTCAGAGGTAGATGGTTCTAGGGTCCCCTGTGTTCTTTAGAATAGTTAAGATACTGGCTCTCTTTAAGACTTTTAAATCACCAATTATGCCTGGTAAAATGTTTATAATAATCATTAAGGAATAAAAATAGAGTAGTAAGGTGTGGAAAAATCAAATAAGGAAAAAATAAACCCAACGTAGAAAAAAAAAAATAAATGAAAGTGAAACAAATAGAAAACACCAAGGAAGGTGGTGAAAACAGTTTCAAATATATTTGCACACAATAAAATGTAAATAGACTGAAATTGCTAGTGATGAGTAAAAATATCTGTCAAGATTTTAATAGTTTGTTTTTTGGTTAAACATAAGGGGTTTAATTAACTATGTAATACTATGAACAATTTTATAACACAAATTTGAAAACTGGGACAATATGGAAAAGTTTTGATAGCAATGTAACCAAATAAATGTGACTAAAACCCAAATATTTACAAATAAAATTTGCCAAACTATATGCTATCTAGTGCTGAGTAGCAAACCACTCCAAAACTTACCGAATTAACATTTATGTTGATCGTGGTCCTTTAGTACTGAATTAACATTTATGTTGATCGTGGTCCTTTAGTGTGAGCAGAGCTCAATGGAGCTCATTCCTCTCTGTTCCACTCACATCACCTGGAGCAGCTCAAAGGCTGGAGGCTGAAATCCAATCAAAGTTCAATCATTCACACATCTGGGGTGGGTGCAGGCAACTGTCTGAGACCTTGATGGGGTCTGTCAGCCAGAACGCCTACATATGCGACCACCCCATATGACTTGGACTTCTCAACATGGTGGCTTTGTTCCCAAGGTGAGCATCCCAAGATCATCCCTAGGGCATGACGCTTGACGTTTCATCACTTAGCCTTAGAAGTCAGGACACATCACGTCTGCCTCGCTCTGCTTGTTGACTCAGTCACAAAGTTCCACCACGTTTTAAGGGAAAGGAAAATAGACCTCACCTCCTAAAAAGAATAGAAAGGTTCTGGTAGAAGTTGTGGGACTGAAAAATTGCTGTGGCCATTTTCAGAAAGCACAGTCTGCCACATGTTTCAATGATTTACAAAATTCATCAGAAATTAGGGAAAAAAAATACTTTCTTAACCGTTTTTTGAGTCTAGTTTTACCTCGAATACAAAAATCATGAAAATCTAGTAAAAGTAGAGACCAATCGCATTCACATGTATGAGAAAATATTAGTAATTCAGCAGCCAACCCACTACTGGGTATGTATATCCAAAAATAAAATCTATGTCAGAGATATGCACACCACCATGTTTATTGTAGCATAATTTGCAATAGCCAGGATATGGAATCGACCTCAGTATCTTTCAGTGGATGAGTGAATAAAGAAAATGTGGTTTATATACACAATGGAATATACAATGGGATATTCAGCCTTAAAGACAAAATCCTACCATTTTTGACAAAATGGATGAACCTGGAGGACATTACGTTCAGTGAAATAAGCCAGGCACAGACAGACAAATACCCCCATGATCTCACTTATTTGTGGACTCTAAAAATGTTGAACTCATAGAAATAGAGTATAGAATGGTAGTTAGCAGAGACTGGGGATGGGAAAGAGATTGGGAAAATATTGATCAAAATACAAAATATCAGCATGGATGACTAATGTCCAGAGATCTATTGTATCATATGGTGACTATAATTAATAACAATGTATTATAATCTTGAAAATTGCTAAGAGAATAAGTTTTAAGTGTTCTCACCATGAAAAATAAGTATGTGAGGTAATGTATTTGTAAATTAGCTCAATTTTGCTATTCCATAATGTGTAAATTTTGAAGCCATCATGTACATGAGAAATGTATAAAATTTGGTCAGCTTACTTTTTAAAAGGTAAGAAATTACTAGGTATCCAAATGTAGTCAAGTGTTAAAAAAGAGAATATATCATGAAGAGGTTGTTTACTCCAGTAATCAAAGGTGGCTTAACATTAAAATTTTATAAGTGTAAACCACTATATTTCCAGGTTAAATGAGAAAAAATATAATCATCTCAATAGATGCAGAAAAAAAAAATTTTCTATAATCCAACACTTTTCCAAGAAAACTAAACTAAATACTTAGTAAAACAGGAATAGAAGACAGTTTTCCTTATCTGCTAAGAAGCATTTACAATGAGAAAAATAACCCATAGCAAATATTAATGACGTAGCAAATATTAATGATGTAATGCGGGCATTCAATTTAGTACCATGAAAAAGAAAAAGATAGATACCCCAAATCACTACCTCTATTCAACATTATGCTGAAGATCCTATCTAGTTTGAAAGAGAAGAAAATACAATAAATATGGAAAGAAACCAGACTGTCACTATTAAAAGGTGATTTGATTACCTACATAAGAACCCCATCTACTAACAAAATGCAAGAATTAATGAGTATTTAGCAAGGTGTCTGACTATAACAATATGCAAATTTTATTGTGTTAATATACTACAACTAGAAAACACTTTAGAATTACATATTTTTGTTATTACAAAGAATATAAGTACAATGAATAGATTTTTTTTTTTTTTTTTTTTTTTTTTTTTTTTGAGATAGAGTCTCGCTCTGTGGCCCAGGCTGGAGTGCAGTGGCACAATCTTTGCTCACTGTAAACTCCGCCTCCTGGGTTCACACCATTCTCCTGCCTCAGCCTCCTGAATAGCTAGGACTACAGGCGTCTGCTACTGCGCCCAGCTAATTTTTTGTATTTTTAGTAGAGACAGGGTTTCACCGTATTAGCCAGGATGGTCTCGATCTCCTGACCTCATGATCCGCCCACCTCGGCCTCTCAAAGTGCTAGGATTACAGGTGTGAGCCACCGCGCCCAGCCAATGTTTTTAAGAGGATATGTAAGAAACTAAAGAAGAAAGACTTAAAAATTTTTGAAAGCTATTTTTAAAAGACATAAATATGAAAAGGGAAATATGCCATGTTCATGGGATGGGATAACTCAATACCATAAAAATGTCACCTTAAATTGAACTATAGATTTAATTTGTTTCCAATATCATAAACAATATAATAAAAATGTCTCCTGGGCCGGGCGCGGTGGCTCAAGCCTGTAATCCCAGCACTTTGGGAGGCCGAGACAGGCGGATCACGAGGTCAGGAGATCGAGACCATCCTGGTTAATACGGTGAAACCCCGTCTCTACTAAAAAGTACAAAAAACTAGCCGGGCGAGGTGGCGGGCGCCTGTAGTCCCAGCTACTTGGGAGGCTGAGGCAGGAGAATGGCGTGAACCCGGGAGGCGGAGCTTGCAGTGAGCTGAGATCTGGCCACTGCACTCCAGCCTGGGCGACAGAGCGAGACTCCGTCTCAAAAAAAAAAAAAAAAAAAAAAAATTACTTTAAGTTCCGTGATACATATGCAGAACAGGCAGGTTACATAGGTATATGTGTGGCATGGTGATTTGCTGCACCTATTGACCCATCTTCTAAGCTCCGTCCCCTGGCTCCCTACCCCCGACAGGCACTGGTGTGTGTTGTTCCCCTCCCTGGATCCATGTGTTCTCATTGTTCAACTCCCACTTATGAGTGAGAACATGTGGTGTTTGATTTTCTGTTCCTGTTAGTTTGCTGAGGATGATGGCTTCCAGCTTCATCCATGTCCCTGCAAAGGACGTGATCTCATTCCTTTTTATGGCTGCATAGTATTCCATAGTGTATATGTGCCACATTTTCTTTATCCAGTCTATCATTGATGGGCCCATTATACCACTTTTCTAAGCAGTTAATGATTTCCAACCCATGGGATTGGGAGAACCTAGAACTACTAGGCTACTAGCTCTATCCTCTTTTAGCTATTTTTCCATAGAAGATCAATGAACACTCCAATTCTATTATGGGAGCCTTGAATTTCTTAATCTTATTCGAATAAATGGGATTCTGAGCACAAGCAAGGGTCAAAAATCTGAAAAGCATAAGATTCAGCCCACATAGCTCTATCAAGTAACTGAGATGGATTTTAGCCTGCACAATATTTGTATGATTTACTTATTCTAGCACCAAGTAATAAGAATCTTCATGCAAACTATGCTTTTCTCTCACCTGTGTTCTGTATTGTGTTACTCTGCATAATTAAGCAAACTCTTGAAAATGTCCATTTAATTGATTAATACTTGAACCCTTTCGCTGTTTTTACTAGCCCCAGTGGTATCTTGCAAACACAGTTCTAGTCCCTCTAGTCAAACTATAATTTCTTTCTTAGGATGAACAAGAGGCTCTTTACATCTGGGTAGTGTGTAGCTGCAGATTTTTGTCAAACACTATTGGAAAACAAAAGGGTCACAAATCCTTTTCTCAATTGAAAATACAAATCGGTTCCTACTTTCTATCCAGGCAGACAGCCAAACCTAAAATAAGGGAAGGCATATGTCCATATTTGAGAGAAAGGTGCCTACATAAGTAAGGATTTCCCCCAAAGAACAAAGTTAACTTTTTTGATGGTTTTTGGTGGATGATGGAAATGTAATGGACAGATGACAAAACTTTAAAAATATTTTCCAAATAGCTCGAGGTAGTTTTTGAAGAAGAAACAGCAAGATAAAAGAGCCATAACCTTCATCAAAACTGATTAATGCAAAGAAGGCAGCTAAGGTATTTAAAGGTTCACCAGTTTCCTTATACTCAGGCACATCTGAAACTTGTTCCCAGTTATTTTTATTCATGTTCAAAAGAAGAAAAATCTCTGACTAAACAGGAGAGAACCTGTAAAACTATCCATCCTTATCCCCTTCCTGATCTTCATCTGTGCTTAAAGATGATTTTATACTTCCATGTACTTCAAGTAGATTGGTCCTAACATCTCCAGGTTGGGACAAGACTAAAGCTCTTCCAAACAAGTGGCTCTTAACTGGGAGCAATTTTGCCCAGAAACAATTTGGCATGTCCAAACTTTCCAGGGACACAATAGGATTGGAAGGAGGTACTAGTGGCATCTAATAAATAGAAGCCAGGAATTCTCAAAACATCGTATAACACATGGGACAGCCCCTCACAAGAAAGAATTCTGGCCCAAAATATAAGAGTAAAGGCTGAGAAATGCTGTTCTAAAACAATATCCCTGGATCAGCCAATCTGTGAGAAAGGATGGTCCCCTGAATGGATTGATTTCTGACCTAGGAGGCCTGCATGATAAGCAGCTATTTAGAGCCACATTCCTCCTGTTGTGTATGCAATTTGTGCAATTTCTTTTCCTGTTTCCGAGCTGAGAGGTCTTCCTTGTAAGTAAATATTTGAAGCCCTTAGCATGCACAACCGCTCTCTTCTAAAGTTTCTGGCTGTCAGATCCTGTCCTGCTGTGGCCTAAAAAGAAAGGCAAAGAAGGGAGGCTAGAGCTATATTATTCAATAGCTGCTGTTTTTTGGCTTTTATCAGCCCACCTAGAATATTCTAAATTAAGCAAAAAGACAGAATGTGCTTCCACCCCTAGGTCAAATAGTATGTTTAACTGACTCTAAACAAAAATAAACTTCAAGAAAAGCTTAGCCGGGGCACAGTGGCTCGTACCTGTAATCCCAGCACTTTGGGACGCCAAGGCCAGTGGAGCTCCTGAGCCAGGAGTTTGAGACCAGCCTGGGCAACGTGGAGAAACCCCATCTCTGCAAAAAAAATACAGAAAAATTAGCCAGGTGTGGTGGTGAGCAAAAATTAGCCAGGTGTGATGGTGAGCAAAAAAATGCAGAAAAATTAGCCAGGTATGGTGGTGAGTCCCAGCCACTTGGGAGGCTAAAATGAGAGAATCACCTGAATCTGGGAGATCGAGGCTGCAGTGGCCATGATTGCACCACTGCACTCCAGCCTGGGCAACAGAGTGAGACCCTGTCTAAAATAATAATAGCTTAGACTGTTGGATTCTATTTCACATTATATTATTCTACGCATGAATTCCCAAATATATTTGAGAATACAATTATGTACCACATAACAAAACATAAAATGTTAAAAAAAAATTGTCCTTATCTGAAAAGATTTAGATATATGCTTTAAAAAATATCAGGCCAAAGTGGCCAACTTTTTCTTGAGGCAAAAAAAAAAAAAAAAAAAAAAATTCTAGGATGATATGCTTCATTATTTTAATGTTAAAATGTTACTTATTAAATGACAGTGGAAAAGTGGAAATAGGAATTGTCTTTTTTATTATTATTGTGACAACCTTCATTGCAAAATAGTCAGTTGGAAACTCTATTCTTTAATTAGAGATGTCACCCAGTGTACACAGGGGATTGGTTCCAGGACCCTTATGTGTCCCCCCAATCCATATGTAGTCAAGTCCCTACAGAACCTGTGGATATGAAATATCAGCCCTTGGTATATAAGGGTTGTGTAATGTACTAATCCTGTATTTCTGATTTGCACTGGAATATAAAAAATCCCCATTGGGATGCAAAAAACCCATGAAGTTCGAGGGTCAACTGCATTCATTTGGAGTTTTGCTGATCCATGAAACCCCAAACTCTGGAATCACTGTCCTAGTCTACATAATAATGGCTAATAGTCAAGGTTTTTGCTTAGGTTTTTGTTTTTCCTCCAGTGGTGAGGAATACACTGCTTTCTGAGGAAAACCACGTGGTATTAACCCAGTCCTATTGGAAAGTTATTCTTTATGTTGACGTAAAACACAACCTTTGCAAGTATTTGCAATTTTCATCGCTTGGCTCTTGTTCTACCCTTCAGGTCACAGCAAACAGGCCCAGTTTTACTCATACAGGACAGCAATAAGTAATGATGGTTCCCACGTCTTCTGTGAACCTTGTCTTCTCTAAGGCAAGCATTCCCTACTGCTACACATGACACTACTCTGAATTCTTCTCATCATTCTGGCCATTGTCCTCTAAACAGCTTCCAGTTTCTATAAAATTGAGCAACATAAGTTCTGATTGCTACAGAGTTGAGTAGTACTATCATTTTTCTATTTTAGACACTTCACAGATACTGTTCAACTTTAAAACAAATTAAATTTGTTGGCAGGCCTCAGTAGTGTTGACACATGAAATTGTAGTCAAATCAAATCTAGATAGTTAAACAAATTCTTCTTTTAACCCACATGCCCCCTACTGTGTATGCATCCAACTGGTGGAGTTTCTATTTGATTCAAAATTAGGATTTTTTTTAAACTCCCTCCCTCTTAAATTTTAACTTGTTATTGTCAGCACATTGTTCTACCCTGCTGAGATTTTTAACAATATTTTGCCTATAAAATATTCCAAACATATGGAAAATTAGAGAGACTGATATAATGAAAATTCATGTGCCCAAACCAGATTTAATAAATATTATCATTATACCATATTTTCTTTAATGTTTCTTTTTTAGAAAACTAAATGTTAAACTACAGTTCCAGTCCCATTGATGACTCTGAAATCTCCTGTCCTTCCCTCTCTCCCCAGTAAAACCACATCTTAAAGGAGCTATCTGTTCTTCTCATACAAGATTTATGTGTCTAAGCCTATATAAGCAGATAGCATAAACTGAAAATAGTATAAAAACTTTAAATATGTGTTATCATAGTTATGAATCATTCTGTAACTTTTAAAAAGTTTACTCAATTTTCATTTTTAACACTTATCCTTGTTGAAACATGAGCCACAGTTCTTTCTTTTCACTTGTCCATTTATCTACTTTCCTATTTTCTCTATTTCAAACAATGGAGTGAACATTCTTACACACACCACATCTTTGTGTAACAATGGCTCTAGAACAGACATCTAGAAGTAAAGTTTCTGAGTTATAATCATGTATCATCACTTTGAATAGGTATTATCAAATTGCTTTTCAAAGCAATGGTAGTAATTTAGGTTCTCATCAATAATGTATGAGAGTTTGCATCACTCTACACCCTAAGCAATACATGGTATTATGAGTTGAACTGTATCCTCTTCCAAAATTTATATGTTGAAGTCCTAACCCCTCATCACTCAGAATGTGACCTTATTTGGAAATGAAATAAAAGGAAGTTGAAATTGAGAGGGCAGTATATTAGACAGGGTGAGCCCCTAATCCAATATGACCAGTGTCCTTATATAATAAAAAGGGAGAATTGGACACAGACATGCACAAAGGGAGAACACCATGTGAGGATGCAGGCGGAGATCAAAGTGATGCAGCAAAACCCCAGAAACCCCAGAAACTGCCAGCAACCTGCCAGAGGCAAGGAGAGAGGCAAGAGACAGAATGTTCCCTCACAGCCCTCATCAACAACCAGTCCTGCTGAAACCTTGATCTCAGATTTCTAGGTTCCAGAACTATAAAACAGTAATTTTCTATTGTTCAAACCACCCAGTTTGTGGTACTTTGTTACAGAGATCCTAGAAAGCCAATATATTTGATATTGCCTGACCTTTCAAATGTTTGCTAATCTGAGGGATATCAAGCAGGATCTTTTAATTTTAATTTCCTTGAAGTAAAAATAGTGAGTTCATATACTAGTTGGGTTTCTTCTTCAGAGAACTACCTTTTAAATTTGTATTTACTTTTTCACTAATTTACCATTTCACTAATGTTCATATTAAATACGAAAATTTAATATTTTCCTATTTTCTTTTATATATATAATTTTAAAAATTATTTCATGTTTCTTTATGTAACGGACACTTAGTATCATGATTAAAGTTATTTTCTGCCCTGTGGCCTTAAATATCTTCTACAAATTCTTGTAAAAATTTAAAGTTTTCAAAATCTGTTGTTTAATCTACCTAGACTTGGATTCTGTATGGGGAATGAGATAGGAATTTAATTTATTGCTTTATCTATCTATTTGGATAATCAATCGTCCAAGGACCATATATAATTATCAGCTTTTTCGTTAATTTTTATTTCCACGTGTCATAATCTATGTTCCCATATATGTGGGATCAGGTTTCTGGGCTCTGTATTCCATTCTCTTTGTCTATTTGTCTAATGCTCTTCCAATTCTATAATGTGTTAAGTATTACAGATGTGTAGTAAGCCTTTCTACATTTTAATGACACAAAAAAACTATCATTTTCTCAACTTCTAATACCATTTTCTAAATATCATCGAAGCAATTCGTAAATAACTGATGACAGCCCAATCACCACATCAAGGACAAATATGTAAAATTTAAAAGAGGTGAGAAGAGAACACTTCCATGGCAAAACTTTCTAGAGTATTGTAGCATTTTTCCCCTCCCACACAGAGGAAAGAAAGAGATGCTCACCTTATAACTTATAAGGAGCTTTAAGAAACCATTGGTGAGTTCGATGCCAGTGCTCTGGAGCTCAAATAGCAAAGTTATTAGTGGAAAGAAATGGAGATTTACCACTAAAGGCAGCAGAAGCTGGTGTGGAGGGAGCAAGCAACAAGCAGCCAGCCAAGGAGGCGCTGCCTACATCAGGAAGCTAGAGCCAAATGGAGACTCTCTAAGAAACCCTTGGAACTACCCTCAAGAGAAACGTTCAGATGACTTAAAAAGAGTTAACACAAACCCATCTCAAACTCTTCCAAAAGCTAAAAGCCAAAGGATTACTTTCCAACTCATGTTACGAGGTCATTATTATTCTGATCCCAAAACAGATGGATAAGAAAATTATACAGATTAATATCCTTTATGAATAGAAACCTAAAAATCTTCAGCAATTACTAGCAAACCAAGTCCAACAACATATAAAATGTACTATACACCATGGCCAAGTGGGATTTATTCTAGGAATGTAAGTTTGGTTCAACGTGTGAAAATCTAACCACATAATATACCATATTAGTAGGAAAAAAGACAAATCCAGCACTCTTTACTGTCAACAAACTAGGAATAGAAGGGAACTTTAACCAGGACATCTATGAAAACCTCACAGCTAACATTATACTTAATGGTGAACAACTGAGAACTTTTCTCCTGAGACTAGGAGCAAGAAATAGACATTTGCTCTCATGATGTCTATTCAACTTTGTACCAGAGGCTGCAGCCAGAGCAATTAGGCAGGAAGACAATATAAAAGGCATCGAGATTATCAAGAACTCTTACAAGTCAACAATAAAAAGACAAATAACCAAATTAAAACATGGGCCAACAAATTAGACATTTCTTCAAATGGGAAGGAAAAAGCTGAAAAAGTTCTCAACAATATTAGTCATTAGTGAAATAAAATTTAAAATCACAGTGAAATACCACTTTTCACCTACTAGGATGGCTATTAAAAATAGGTTTTGGCAAAATGTAGAAGGTTCTAATGTGAATGAAAAAGGTGCAGCTGCTTTCAAAAAATTTGGCAATTTGTTAAAAACTTCAAGAGTTACTTTACGACTCTGCAATTCTGCTCTTAGGTATATACCTAGAAGAAAGCACATATACATGCAAAAACTTGTATCCAAATGCTCATAGTGGCATTATTTATAATAGTCAAAGAGTAGAAACAACTCAAATCTTCATCATTATTCAGCTACATAAAGGATTGGAATGCTGATACATGCTACATCACAGATGAACCTTGAAGACTTTATGCTAAGTTAAGCCAGACATGAAAGGCCATATGTTGTCCGATTCCATTTATATAAATTCCCAGAATAGGCAAATCCACAGAGACAGAAAGCAGCTTGGTGGTTGCCAGGGACTGATCAGAAGGAACAAGGAGGAATAACTGACTAATGGGTAGAGGGTTTCCTTTGGGGGTGATTAAAATATTTTGGAACAAAATTAGAGGTGATAGTGTCACAGATTTGTGACTATTCCAAAAACCACTTAATTATACCCTTTAAAAGGAGAGAATTTTAGGTACGTGAATTATATTTCATTAAAAGATGATCAATGTATTAGCCCACATGAAGCAAGGAAAAGTAATGTGATTGCTTCAATGGAGGGAAAAAAAATTGAAAAAAATCCAGGTTCATTTATATGGAAAAACTGGCTGGGTGCACTGGCTCATGCTTGTAATCCCAGCACTTTGGGAGGCTGGCGTGGAAGGATCACTTGAGGCCAGGAGTTCAGGCTGTCTTTACAAAAAAGTAAAATAAAATAATTTTTAACTAAACAAAGAAAAACTGATCAAGTAGAAATTGAGAGAAACTTCTTTAACTTATTAAATTTCACATTCACACACAAAAAGAAAGAAAACCAAAAATACAACTATGTTTAATTATATACATAAAGTGGAATAACTTTTCCATTAAGAATATCCACCACCACCAATGTTATTTAACATAGTACCAGAGCTCCTGCCCACTATGATAAATAATGATAATGATGATGATGATGTAAACCTTATAAAGGAAGATTTTTAAATCTTGCTTACACCATCAACCTAGAGAAAAACAACTACATTAGCAAACATTAAGAAGTAGTAGGACAGTTTCACAAGATTACCAGAGATAGAATCAATATATTTATCTGGATAAATGGAGAAATATTCTGTGGATGAGTCCACTTAACATTATAAAGACATAAGTTCTCCCCAATTTAATCTATAAACTCAATTGAATCCAATAAAAATTGCACTTATAATTTTTAGAGAAAAATCTCTAAACATATTCTGAAATGCCCATAGACAAAGAGAAGTATACAAATAACTGTCAGCCTGGAAAAATGCTTTAAATGGATAATCATCTCATGTGATACTGAAAAGACAACTGATTTTTATCTTGCGTAATTCAACAGTTAAGAGAAATTTTTGTTTCAAAAGGGAATCAGTAAGGATGCCTATTCTGACCATCACTATTTGTTTTCCTAAACATTCTGGCCAATTTCAATAAGAAATTAGAAAACATAGATGTAACAACATGGAAAATACAATAAAAATAATTATTTTCTGATTTAAACAATTTTTTACTGATAAAGCTCAAGAAAATTGACTAAAAGCTTACTAGCATTAAAAATTCACTTCAGTTAAAAAATCCAAATAAAAATGAAATATTCCCAAATGAATAACCATTCTCATAATTTAATGAAAATAACAAAAGTATAAGATAAATATAAATGACCTCAAAGATATGCTATATTCATAAAACTAGTTTCTCTAAAGAATAAAAATTTATATTAATGACAGTGCCAAATATTGTAAAGATATACATTTTACTAGAATAAAATTTTAGTTAAACCCAAAGATAACAAAGAATATATTTAGATATTTCTTGATACATTTGAATTTAAAACATCTAGATAAGTGTTTTACCAAAAAAAAAAAAAAAAAAAAAGAAAGCTAATTAAAAAGGGATGCATCCTACAAGGTATTCAAATTTATTCTGGAGTTATAGTAATTAAATAATGTAAACTTAAACTCAAAAATCAGAGTATATGAAGTTTTAATATGTGATAATCATTGTACAATGAAGAATAAATGAGTTATTTCAAGGGAGTTGAAAAAAATTGACTTGTAGAAAATCAGTTAGGTCACACTGTACCCCCAAATAAATTTCATATTAAATGCTAAATATTAAAAAGAGTAAGTCAGAATAAAATATAGGAGAACAGTTTTACATGATAGAGGAAGGTTTTTCTATCTGTGCTGAGCCAGGATAAATGGAATAAAGAAAAAATGTGTCTAAGACCTCTGAGGGAATGCCCAGAAACTAAATGTGGGTTAGATAATGGATAATTTTCCACCCACCATGCACCTTTTCATAAATGTGGACTTCCTACCCCCGACCCAGAGACTACACCAAATTATGTCAATTTCCCTGTGAATCTCTCACATCTTCTTCCAATGACTCATTTAATAAATATACACAGCAGAATACACAGGCTCTGACACTGATGAAGAAAAACTTCTGGCTTTTCGGGGTTGAACTGAGGCTCTCAAAAAGGTAGCTCATGGAGGAGATACCCCTACTTTTTACGAGAAGTTTGTTTCTAAAATGTTCATAAACAATCCAGTATTTGAGCAACAGGACCCTAACAAAGGTAAATTTTGAATATATGGATGTAATAACAGGGCAGTCCATTATAAAGAAATAGCAATGAAAAAAGGCAAAGAATTGGGAAGGTTTGGGAACACAGATGGGGATATCGAGAGATGAAATGAGTGAAAAGATGAGGAGGTATGTTCATCTGCCAGGACTACAGTTACAAAACACCAGAAACTGACTTCAACAATAGAAACTAATAGTCTCACAGTTCTGGAAGCTAGAATTCCAAGATTAAGGGATGGTCAGGGACATGCTTCCTCCAGAGGCACTGCGGAAGAATCTCCAAATCTCTCTCCTAGCTAGGTAGTTGTGGCAGAGCTTGGTTTGTGGCAGCATATTCCAATATGTTCAATATTCGCATGGTGTTTTCCCTATGTGTCTTTTTTTCCAAATTTCCTCTTTATATAAGGACACCAGTCATATTGGATGAGGGCCCACCCTAATAATCTCATTTTAACTTGATTACCTCTATAAGATTGTTTCCAAATAAGGTCACACGCTGAGATATTGGCAGTTAAGACTCCAACATACTTTTTTTGTGGGGAGTGGGAGGCACAATTCAACTTCTATAGTAAGCAACAGACCAGGGGGACCTTTATTTCATGGACTAGTGGGTGAAGTACTGATAAACAATATGTGGTAACAATGTAAGTTAAGTGATTTTAGTTTGAGGAACAAATGAAAATGGGAGGAGGAAAAAAAATCTAGTCATCAAAAGCAAAAAAGTTAGTGCAGGTAACAAGGTCAGAATAAGCTGTAAGAACTTACGTAGGCTTTGTCATTTCTTTTGGAAATTAGGAATTTGTAGTTAAGGTCAGGGAAGAACTACACCAAAACACAGATTTTAGCAAAAAAGAATACTGGAGCTACCAAGAAAAGTTGAACCAACAGTCTACCAAAAAACAAAAAAAGGAACATAAAGAAATCTGCTGGAGGATATACAATCCCAGGAATTTTGCACGTCCTAACAATGAACAGCAGATGGTACTAAGTCCAAAGAACATCAGTAAATAAAATAGCCAATGGTTTCAATCAGTTGAAAAACTGGAATGTTAACTCCAAATCCTACGTAAACCAGTTTCCACAGAGAATTTTTTTTTCTTTTTAAGTGAAAACATATTTACATTTTGATGGCACATTTCTTCCATGGCTTTCAAAGCATTTCCATGGGTAAGTGTTCGGCTTTATGAGTCAGCCAGGCCAGATCACTTTTAAATTGGTATTGTGGAGTTGTTTTTGTTATAAAGGGTGTATTTCAGATATACTGTAGTTTCTAGGGTTTGGGGATGGCTTTCCTGGGAAGGGAACCATTTATAACAATGTTTCTATGTGAAAATGAGTAGAACTATATGAATAAAGGGCAAACTACGTAAGTATAAGCAAACCAGAAAATAAGGGACTTACATATAGCCATAAAATGCATCCAGCTTAGTACTAAAGCTGTTTGCAGAATGTAGAGATGTTGGCACAAATCCGTGAATAGTAACCAATTATGCAAAAATTAATCTCACCCATAGAAAACAGTTCACATTAGCATCACAGTGAAATCTCTAACAGGAGTTATGTTCCAAAATGAAGTACATGAAAAAAATTCATATTGTCCTAATTACCTTCAATAAGCCCCCAAACCACCCATAAAGTACATTGTGTTTTTGTACACTCTCCTGATATGGAATAAAACTGCTATTTTGTTTCTGCTTTTTTTTTGGGGGGTGGGGGTGAGCACCAAGGAAAGATACAGTAGCTAATATAGAAGGTCCTTATTTAATAGATTTTTAAAGGTATATATCTATTATTTATGTGGAGTGCTGTAGTTGAATTTGGATAAGTGATATGGCTCTACTTTCCCCTTAAAAATATTTTTCATGATTAGGGTTCACTTCATTTTTACTCAAGTCAATAAAGTATCCTTAGGCCATGACCTAACACTTCTCTTCCTCCCTCTTATTTTCATTGTCTGTTTCTGTTTCTCAGGGATGCCACAGGTCCAACCAATTCTTGCGGGCATAATGGGAACAGCAGCAGTACTGGAGGCTGTGTCAGCCTTAACCAGACTCTGCCACTTACTAATTTTGAGGTCGTGGATCACTAAACCTCTCTGATCATTAGCATAAAGTCACCATTAGCATCTAATTTATATGGTTTGGGGAAAATAAGATATCATTTATAGACAAAGAGGTAGCTATATGTGTAAAATGGCACCCATTTTACATATGAGAAAACTGGAACTCAGACATTAAGCCCAAGATATTCTGATATGAAATTATGATTGACTATTTTAATTCAAGCTGTTATAACTACAGAGCCAGAGTTCTTCAACACTCTATGTTCCCAATACAAAAGCCATAGATCCAACCGAACATTCCTCAAGATCTGAAATACTGCAGTCGGACTCTTACATATTCACCTAACAACTGAGAAACCCAGTTTCTTTTCTCTTCTGCATCTGTCTATTTAAATATGAAGAATCTGTGCCAAAATTGCCACATTCTGCAAATTCCCCTAGATACTTCAATAAGATGTGGCTCATAGAGAATATTTGAGAAAGAGCTAAAATATACCACATGGTGAATCAAGATTTCAACTTGAACATATGAGATGTTTAACTCAAATGTATTAACAAAAACAAATCAACTATTTGTTCCACATCTTCATCATAGAAGTGCCAAGACAATTTTTTATAAATTCCCTTAGTATGCCTTCTAAAGGGGCTTCATATAAATTCTGTTATCTTAAACATTCTCTTTCTTTAGTAAAATGAAAAGTATAAGAAAGTGATAAAAGTCAGAATAAAACTTAAGCCATGTCCTTAGTACTATTAAGCACAGATAAAAATAAAACAAATGCATGCCAGAAATCAACTTAGAAAAAAAAAAACAACAAAAGTGCTAAAGAAAAAAAGGAATAAAAATTGAAATGTACTATTTCCTTTTCATTCCAGCTAGCTTACTTTTGCTTATAATAAACTTTTAGAATATATACAGAATTTTCCTGGGGCGAAGATGCATTCTGAATCTAGCAATTTCACTTTTCAGCCTTCATAAATACATAGCAAAGAAACATAAGATGACAAATATTGAGATGCTGGATGACCCTGAATTAGTAACACTCTATACCCCATTTGTTAGTAGCATTCAGTGTTGATCCTTAGTCCAGATATTCACAATTCCAAACATTAAAAAGAGTCACTAAAACACATTTGTGAATTTTTTTTCTGATCACAAGATGAATATGCATGCCCTTCTTGAAAAATTATACATTAAAAAATATAGCAAGAACAGTAAAATCTTCCATACCCCCTTGAGATATCCTCTATTTCATTTAAAAATGTAAAGTATTATGGCTAAAAAAATAAATAGGCAAATACTTGATTAAATTTGGTTCTAAATTGCAACTCTCAAATTTTAGAGAAGTCTACATAGAAAATATTTGTTTAGGTCATCAGTTAAGATAGAGGTACACATTATTTGTTCTACGAATCTTTATCTGATCCTTTATTCAACAAATTCCATTCAAAATATACTAAATTCAAGTACTTTCCACAGTGATAAGAATGAACCAAACACATGCAAATGTCTGCCTTCACAGAAAAATTACATTTTATGTAAAGGGGATGAAACCAAATAATAAATATCTTTAATAGTATTTTACAAGAAGCTAAATACATTGGTAAAAAATAGAGAAGGGAGAAAGAGCCTGCCAAGGAGCAAACAAATGCTGTAACTTTAAGTAGGGTGGTTAGGGTAGGCCTCACTGATAAGATGATGGTTGAGCAAAAAGCTGAAGATGAAGAAAGGAGGTGTGTCTATCTAGGAAGTAGATTTCAGGCATATCTCACATGCTGTCATGGGATCCTTGGGGTGTCACTTTGCCAGCCAGAAACCTCTGCAGCCAGTGGCGCCTTCTGCTTGAGTATAACGCATGTCCTCTGGGTTCATTCCTCCCACTTGGCCCAGCAGGCTGTGCTCAGCTTGCACTACCAGCTGTAGCTCTTCTCTCTTCACCCACAATGTGGCAAGTGGGGGACAGGGCATGTTTCAGCCTGGTTTGTTACAACTCTTTGAGTCCTGCCATTCAGAAGGTCCTGAGTTCTTGTTCCACGTCCAGGAAGAATGAGGTACACAGACAACTGGGAGGTGAGCAAGGCAGAGAAGAGCTTCACTGAGAGAAGAGCTTCACTGAGTGACAGAACAGCTCTCAGGAGACCCAAATTGGGTAGCTCCTTTCTGTAGGCAGGTCATCCCAGTGAACGTCCAGCTGTCAGTGGAGAAGAGACCTGCAGTAGGTAGCTCCTTTCCACAGGCAGGTCATCCAGACAAGTCAAGGAGAGCCAAAGTGGATAGCCTCTTCCAGCAGCTGGTAGTCCTGATATCTGTCTAAGTCTGACTGAGTCCAGAGTTTCTATAGGCTCAGAAGGGAAGAAGTGCATGTCTATTGGTCTATGGGCGGCCATGGGTGGGCCTGGAAAAAGCAACATAAGTTCTCACTCTGGGCCGCAGACTCCACCTGGAACTGGCAGTTCAGCCCCCAGGCTTCAGGCTGTCCTTGGCTTGAAGGTGGGGCTTCACTGGAGACCCATTCCTTTCCACCCAGAAGCCTGCCTGCCTCCTGCCGCCATCAATATGCCATCCATGGCACCCAAGCTATTCATTCTGAGGAGCACCTGCACCAGGCTGCCCTCAGCCCCTCCTTGGCCTCCTTCCTATGCTCGTTGGCACCCAAAGTCCAGAGGAGACCAAGGCAATAGGGGACTGGCATGTCAGCACCACTCCAAGCACACACATACTTGGCCAGGTTGCAACAGCACCCAGGCTTGGCCACAGCTTTTCTCCACCCTGGAGTAGGCACCAGGAGTGGGGAGAGGTCAGGGAATAAGAGCAGGCACTTCCAAGCCTGGACAGTAGCTGAAATTGGCATCCTATCTAGTCTTGCTGGCAAGAGAAACATTCTATTCTCTAATACTCATACCAATTACCTCTTAATGGCTCATATGAGCGGCCTTTAGAGGAATCCTATTGCTAGCTTATGAGAGACAATATCTGGAAGATACACAGGCTCTTCTTAGTTATAGTAGCTTATTTAATTTAGGTTTTCCCATCAAGGGGATGTACAATATTGTTTTCAACTTTTCTGACAAGTTTTCACTCTTAGCCGGGATAGTTCTAAGAAAAATTTGGGGACTTACCTACCCATATACAAACTGCAAAAGAAAAAAAATAAAACCTAAAAAATACAACAGTTCTATAACTCTCCACCCTTCCCGGGGTCATAATGTATGCACCCAACAAATCAAAGTTCTTTCTTCATGCTTGGGGATGAGCCAGACACTTTGTTCTTTTTCTGGAGCAATGAGCTCTACAGGAATTCAGGAATAAGCATTTCACTGCAAAGCATGACTTCAGAAGCAGAAGAAAGTAGCCTTAAAGCAAAGATGAGGTTAGAAGTACCCTTGCAGTCAGCTTGACTATTAGGCGCCAATAGTAAAGAACATTCAGATTCATGTCCATTTAATTGCCTTCAACCAACGTCCAGTTAATACCAGTTTTTTTTCCATAGAAGATACGCCTTATGAGTATACCCTCAATAATCTGGTCTTAACTGACCTCCTGTTTGACCATGCAAATGAGGTCATTAGCAATAGCTCATTAGAACACACCTTAGATTTCAGCCCACTGAGAAAGGGCAGGCAATACTGGGAGCTACCAGAATTTCCAATTATGCTTGATAGCTGCCGGTCATTGACTGTGACCACTTCATCAGGGAACCAGTTTTACTTGTCAAGTCTTAAAGACAAAACTCTTTTTGAGCTAGAACTTTAGGAAAAACAGCTAATGTAGATATTTTTCTTTCTAGTAGATGGTCAGCTATTACAGCTGGAATTAACTGAGTCTGGGAGAAAAGGTGGCATTAACTGAGTCTGAGAGGACAGATGGAATTAACTGAGTCTGGGAGGAACGGTCTTATTCCTTGACTGGATGTACCATTTTTATTTCACAATACAGCATCCTCAGTTTTGTTCTAACTTATGAGACTTCGACTCAGAAAGTACTTATTATCAAATAGGAATGTGAAATTGAAGAGTCAAATTTTCCTTTAATGAGGAAAATCTCTCTCCACTAGACCTGAAAAGAGGTAAATAGATGCCAACACTTTTATCACCAAAGACACCAGCCAACCAAGAGTCAGGTTATGTATATCTGCAAATACTCACTTTGAATGACCATAGCAGGTCTTGGTATCATAGGAAGCTCCTACTGGTGCATTCAACATCAACACATCGGGCCCTACTGAGGGTCTTCTACAGTATAAATTCCCTTTGCCAATTATGCAGTCTGACAAAGGAACGGCTATCATTTTCCATTCAAAAGGTGAAAAAATATCAAGTAATTATGATCTGGGCTTATGAGCAATGCCAAACACTAATCTCAAATCAAGAATAAAAAAAGAATATTTATGTTGTAGCTTCTCTGACACATGGGTAAAAGTTACCTGGGGTTTTTAATCTAGTAAAAGCAGGAATTTCAAGAGTTCAACACTTACGGTGATTCTCCCTGGGAGATACAAGGACAAGACCTCAACACCAGTGTTTTCATGTGAAAGGGCTCCCACTCAGACACCAGGATCAATTTTACAATATGGTGCTGAAAGCAGCAAGAGTTTCCTCCATGTGCTCCACTTCAGTACCACCAATGTAAATGAGATTGGTTTGACAAAGTCTTTAGCTTATCTCTTGGATGTACTTCCAAAGATTCAGGGATTTGAGGGTCATGCATGGCTAACATCAAGGATGAGAACAAACAATTCTAGTCTTTAAAGGGATCTCCCTTTGTCTCAATCTTCCAAAGGCTCCCCTTCTACAAACAAATTGCTCTAGCTCACAGATTAGTCTTCTTCATTATATCCTGTTAGTCTGTTCCTTGTACTTTCTTTAGCTTCCTTTGGGTCTCCATATATGAACAAGCTACCTTGCATCTACAAGTTTGAGAAGCCATCATTTCCTCTGTGTCCATCTCTTTGCATAGGAGCATGAGTCACATTTTTTGGTGTGACTAACTCATCTTTATTTCTTACTGTTTTGATACAAAAAATGGACTCTTTTTGAGGATCCTTTGTCTCCATTAACTTCTTGATGCAAGTCATCTACCAGCCTAGAAGAATCATCCCATCCACATTTAGACACCTATTCCAGGTATATTAAGGTCAAGCAACCAGGTGGGGCTTCATCATGCTGTATTGGTGTTTCCCCCTCAGGGCAGATTTGCTACTCCAGGGCTGCAGTAGTCCACAGACAAAGACCCCTAATCACTCCCTTGCTGGCATCCCAACACAGCCAAGTCATCCTCCATCATGTCCAAAGGGAGATATTTCTCCCATTTGGGGGTAATATAACACCTTGGACACTTTGTAAAGGTTGTACCATCAGGACTAGTGGGGCTTGTCCTTCATTAGGTGCCACTGGAAGTGCAAGTAGAAAGGGCAGATATTACAACCTATGTGCAGGCTCACAGAAATGTATACCTTCATGGGTAGCAGGAAAGATGTGGTTTGACATCCCAAGGTGAGGCACACTTGGTCAGCCATAACTAGAAATTTAGTGGGTTTCCTCCAGGAAACAGACATATATCCTTGCCTCCTCCCACTTACATGGGGGAGCTTGGAAGGGACAGAGCAGGATCATCTGAACAATCTGGTCTTGGTGGCATCCGAAGTTTCCTGTTTTCTCATACCAATGGCATGGAGAGGGGAGTTACATACGAGAGGTCTGGCACGGTGCCTTACTGAGCCACAAGGCATCCAATGGACATATTTCTGTCTCTCTTGAGTCCACATGCTGGCCCCAGTGACTCTGGAAACATAGCTTTCATATCAGAAGACATATTAGTTGCTAGTATTGTGACTTGTTTGCACCCTGAGCTATTGCCTGGCATGAATCTGAGAGGCTATTTAAAGGAGCTTCTCCGTAGCTCTAACACAAGGTGAGAAAGAAAGGATCATTTGCCTTGTAACCACCACATGCTACTACTTGCTTTCTGGAGCTGGAAAGATTCACTCCAAAATCTGTAGCCCACGGTATGTGGGGGTGGGTGCCAGGTTTCTTGGTCCTTGTCTGTCATTCACTTGACTGGGTTATGTCTAACCCCATTATGTCTCTTATATGGGATGCCAAAATTCTGGGAGGTGATGTATATTTTGATAGTATGGCATTTAGAGATTATGCCAGATTGTGTCTTTTCTGGTATTTTTCCTATCCCTTGCTTAACAACCCTAGAAAAGATAAAAACTACTTTGCATGGTTAGCCAGGGAAGGTCTCAGGCAGAGTATTCCACAGCCCTGGTGAGGTCCAGGAGCAAAGGTGACTGGTAAGCTTAAATGGAACAGTAAGGTAGCTAAGTAAACACAAAGTCTGAAGAAGACTTGTTAGAAGCAAGAGATACCTTCCTTATGATATATGTGGACTATCCTGGACCAATCTATAGAAAAAGATGACTCGGCCAGGTGTAGTGGCTCACATCTATAATCCCAACACTTTGTGACACCAAGGCGAGTGGATCACCTGAGATCAGGAGTTCAAGACCAGCCTGATCAATATGGTGAAACCCCGTCTCTACTAAAAATACAAAAAGTAGCTGGGCGTCGTGGCATGAACCTGTAGTCCCAGCTACTCAGGAAGCTGAGACAGGAGAATTGCTTGAACCCAGGGGGTTGCAGTGAGCTGAGACTGCACCACTGCACTCCAGCCTGGGCAACAGTACAAGACTCCATCTTGAAAAAAAAATGAAAAAGGTGACTTGACAGATGCCATCTCAAATAGAGAGAAACGTAGTCCAGCCTTCTTCAATGTCCATGGGGAGATTTATACAGATTGTAACCCAGAAACAACACTGGAAGAGTAGAAAAACTGAACTTAGTTTTTGCCACCATGTGGGATGGGAGTTGAATTAAAAACCAACTTAGCATAAATAAAAATAAAACCAGTGGGTTCGTTTTCTTCTGCTGTGTAACAACCACAAATTTAATGACTTAAAACAAGATCCACTTATTAAGCTATAGTTTCACAGGTTGTAAGTCTAGCATGGCGTGCCTCGGTTTTCTGCTTAGGGTATCACAGGCCTGAAATCAAAGCATCACACACGCAAAGGTTTTGTCTGAAGGCTACAGGAAAAAAATCCACTTCTAAATTTATGCTTATTGTTGGAAGAATTTCGTTCCTTATGGTTGTAGAATCGAGGTCCCTTTTTCCTTGCTGACCTTCATTCAGGGGCCTCTCTCAGTTCAAGAATACTCAAGTTCCTTGCCACTTGGCTTCTGCTAACTTCAAGCCATCTTCCTGTGTCTCAAATCTATGACTTCCTATCTCTGATCCCCAGCAACAGCTCTAAAAGGCTCATGTGATTAGATGAGGTCTACCTGGATAACTCCCTTTCTTAAATTCAATGGTTCCATGTTGCATAACTTAATCATGGTTTTTCTATTCTATCATATCCACAGTACTCAAAGATCTTCCCAGGCATGCATGCCAGGGGATGTGACTTAGGCAGACTTCTAAGAGATCCTCCAATCACAAGTATATACTTTCTGTATCCTTGATTTAATGAACTGAGAGAGAGATGTGCTACATGTTTATCTAAGCTGGTAGGCCCTTGGGACCAGCAACTGCCTCTATAAACAGTAAAGTAGATGTTAATAACTTATAGTTCAGGGATAATTTGGTCACTTGAATATAATGCAGGTACTCTAGGTAGGTAGCGAAAAACACAGCAGCATGTTCCACTATATACCATGAATATCTCTGTAAAGTTTTATTCAACTTTTAGTTCCTTTTGTGCCTCCTCTCAGCTTTGTCTCACTTTCCTACTTCATTTCCTTTTTAACCTCTTCATTCTTCCTTTATTTTCCCTTCTCTCATGTCTGCCTAAGACCCATCATCTGTGGATTGGAATCAGAGGACCTAGCCTCTACATTCTAGTTCTGCCAAAATATGGGTGGCCTTGGGAAAGTCTCTCAACCTCTCCATGGTTTGATGCCTTCATCTGACGGTTGTAGGGAGAATAAAGAGGGGGTACATGATATTGAAGTATATAATAGGGAAGCTATAGAGTAAAATTGAAAGGCTTCTCTATGTAAGTTGCACAAAGTCATACAACAAGTGGGTTGCAGAGGCAAGATCAGTAGGTTGTATGACCTTGTGCAACTCACATGATCTAACTAGTCCTTAGCCTCCCAGTCATAAACTGAAAATGATAGTACCTCAACTGTCAGGAGTATTTTCATTATTATGTACATAAGGCACTTAACACAATGCCTGTCACATACTAAGTTACCAATAAATGATAGCCATTATTTTAATTAACATATAAATATACTTTATTATTTTACCTTTCTGATTTTATTCATAGCTAAAATTAATGATACTCTTCCTAGATCCTTTGCAAAAGATCCTTAGTAGCTTTGGGAAAAAAACACATCACTTTGGAGTTTCATTTTTCATTTACCACTTTGCATTACCACCATGCATTCAATGTCATCTTCTTTTGGCAATTAAGAATTTCTGCTGACACTGGCTTTTTCTTTTCCTCCTTGTATCTGATTAGCTTATCTTTCTCTTACTCATGACTGATTAGGTTATCTGCTCCTTTGGCAACTTGCAAGATTATATGTTCTCAAGATCTGTTGGCTGTGTAATCTTTCCCTTGAGTCAATCTAATACATATTTAGTAAACTCCTGTAGCCTCAATAAAGTGAGGGGGCAGAGTAGACTAAATAAAGCACTAGAATGTCATTTCTGTCTGTCTTTAGCTGCAGGAGACCAGCTAAAGGTAAGTAGCCACGAAAAGAGGAAGGAAAAAGAAGAAACGTTAAAACATGGGGTAAAATACAACATAGAAATAGAAGTCAGGTCAAAAAAGTAGACAAATGAAAGCTGTGGTAGGTAGAATAATGCTCCCTCCCCACGGATGTCTACATCCTAGTTTCCTGAACCTGCGAATCTGTTACATTGCATGGCTAAAGGCACTTTTCAAATGTGATTAAGGTTCTTGAGACTGGCAGATCATCCTGTGTGATGCAGGTAAGCCCAGTGTAATCATGGGATTCCTTATAAGAGAGAGAGGTAAGACAGTGACTGTCCAAGTAATACAGCCTGAGAAGGACTTTTCCAGCTATTTCTGGCTTTGAAGATGCAAAGGAGCCATGAACTAAGAAATACAGGCAGCCTCTAGAAGTTGGAAATGGCAAAGAAACAGATTCTTCCTCAGAGCCTCCCAAAGGAATGCAGCCATGTGATACCTTCATTTTAGCCCAGTGAGCCTCATTTCAGAACTCTGATCTACAAAACTGTAAGGTAATAAATTTGTGTTGATCTAAGCCACCAACTGGGTGGTAATTTGTTACAACAGCAATACAAATGAATACTAAGAAGGTATCTAATAACTACAGTGACACTTAGATGGCAGCCAATTCAACAAGAAAAATCAGCGTAGGCATTATAGGAGACATTTCAGTGCCATGTGTTGTTTACTATCCCCCATCTACTGTGTTGGGTTCCCAAAGGCAACTGTGGTTGTAACATTTTACTGCCACTCCTGTTTATTACAGCAAGAAACAAACACCTGATCAGATATGGGCCAGTCAGGATCCATTTCCTAGAAATAAGAAAAGTCTGGCTTTGCAGTGCACATTGTAATATATGAACCTGAATGCCATCAGTGATCATTTCCTTCTTACCACCAGTATTGATAAAGAAAACTAGCCTGTCAAGAAAGAAGACTTCAGCCCTGCAGGGAGGAGGAGAAAGGAGGGTGGGTGTGTATGTATGTGTATGTATGAATTTGAGAGAGAATATTCTCCCTAGGCTTCCTACTCACCTCCTAGTTCATGGCTCAAATCCATTCTAAGGACAAGCTGCATTCCTGCCTTTCAATTCTATGCAAGTTCTCATTCATGAACAGTTGCATATGCCAACTTCAGGTGGTTTCTTTTAATCAGAATGCAAAAAGTCTTAAATATTGCAGAAAATAAAGAATACAAAAGGAGAAAGGATGGATTAAGACTTGTATCTAAAAACTGCAAGCTAATGAACTATAGCCAACTTACTATGTAAGAAAGGATTGGTGACCTGGATAGCAAAGTATGTAACAAGGTGTTATATTTCAATTTTGTTGTACACACATACATATAATTTTGTATGTCACTTTTAAAATTTTGAAAAGTAAATATTTGAATAAGTCACAAAGGTAAAAAAATAGAAATTTACAAAGGTAAAATGTCAAATGGAAATGCAACGCTTAAAAATAATCGTCAAAACTTAGTCCAAGATCCTTTGGATATCATGGGCAGAAGGAGGATATAAAAGAGGTCAAAGTGGAAAGAGAATATGATTTTAAAGAGATACTTCTGTGAAGAGGACTTTCAGAGCATGCCCCAGAAGGCGAAGACCTACTCCTTCAAAGGGAATACCTCACAAGCTGGCAAAGAGGGATTCCAATAAGACTCCATGGAGAGCTTAGTCTGAAGCCCTTGAAGCTTAGGGCTTAGTGAATTAGGGTGCTGACAGAGATAAAAGACAGCAGAATATGGGGCAGAGGGCTAGACACTATTTTATGCAGAGCAAAAACTAGAAGGTGTAAGCCCAGGTGACTTAGTGCTTTTGGTTGCAGAGCCAGGACAGTTGTCTTGTCACTGGGATTGGGGACATCCCCAGAGTTTGTTGAAGCAAAGAATGTGCGTTTCCCATGTGCCATGAGTGAGAAAGAGCTAGTGAGGGGTCACCTCTGGTGTTCTAGAAAGGTCAAAGAGATCTTTCAGCAAGAGGCTACAGATGAACATGAGTTCCTGAAGGCCACAGAAGGAAGTTCAAATGACTATTTAGAATGGACAATTTCCTGGGTCAAGGAACAGCCAAGTGAGAGGTCCCTTATTTGAGATTTTCAAAAGAGCCTAGGGAAGACACCACAAGAGAGAGAGTGGGCATAAACCATGCCAAGCCCAGAGAGAATAAAGCCATTCAGCCCAGAAACACTTGTATGCATTCTGACCTCTCTTCTCTCCCTAAGCCTCACCCCTGGAGGGGTATAGAACATCCACTAGGGGATAGAATAAGAAAGGGTGCAGGTAGTCAGTACACCCCAGACCTTAGCTGGGAGAAGGTGAGAGGTCATATCTTTCAATAAAGACAGAAGTGTTCACTAACAGCTTGGACTAGATGCTCCTAACTCTTGAATTATGACTGTATTTTGTGACATAAATTGACTCTGGGACAGTCTATTATTTCAGTAATTCTATCAAGGAGTTGAGGAAAGTCCTCCTCCACTGAATGAAGTTGAAAGGGACTTCGGGAGACAGAGCTCTTATCCATCTTATGAGTCATACATTCAGTGCATCAGTTACACATACCTACTACATATAGGTAATCTTCATTATAAATGTTGTGCTTTTCACATTTTAAGACATCTGTAAATAATTGGGCATGCTTAATTTAAATGCTGTAGATTTGATCTTATCCATACATTTAGTATGTAATGAGCTCTCAATGAGGAATGGATGCTTCTAAGTCTGCACAGAGATAATGCACCCAATGTAGCTGTTGTCCCACCTCCTAAGCACTGAACCCCCCTCTGAATTCACCTCCAGGTGAGGGGAGAAGATCCCTGCAGGCTGATAGTTTCCCTACTCACAAGGGTGCTGTATCATTTAGTCATACAGAGACAATTAGCAGGAAAATGTAAAGAGAATTTGTATAAAAAGGGAAAAATGGTTTCTTCTGGGGAATAGGATGGGATAGAGAAAGGAGAAACAGGTGATGGCTTTCCTTATGAACACCTATCTCCTTTAAAAAACAATTATTTAAAGTATTTATCTATGTGATATGGTTTGGCTGTGTCCCCACCCAAATCCCATCTTGAATTCCCATGTATTGTAGGAGGGACCCAGTGGGAGGTAATTGAATCAGGGGGGCAGATCTTTCCCTGCCCCTGTTCTCATGATAGTGAATAAGTCTCATGAGATCTGATGATTATATAAAGGGGGGTTCCCCTGCACAAGCTCTCTTTGCCTGCCGCCATCCAGGTAAGATGTGACTTGCTCATCGTTGCCTTCCACCATGATTGTGTGGCCTCCCCAGCCATGTGGAATTGTAAGTCCATTAAACCTCTTTCTTTTGTAAATTGCCCAGCCTTGGGTATGTCTTTGTCAGCAGAGTGAAAACAGACTAATACACTGTGCATACTTTCCAAAAGGAAAGCTACATATTAACTTACAACTACAAGGTGCAACAAATATAAACCTATCCAATTTCAATAGAACTAAACACATGCATACACAGGCACATACACAAACATACTAAGAGGACATAAAATTTTTTAAACTTCTCTTAAAATGAGCCAGTTTCTTTTGTTTCAACTTGACAGCTATTATGATCCAGAGAAAGTCAAGGCAGGACAGATGTTGTCATAGAAATTTCTTCCAACCCCAGAAGATTGTGGGGAGAAAAGATTAGTGGGGAGTGGTCAAGACCTCCTCTTTAAGCCAAAATCTTAAGTTGGGGTAGGAAGCATATTAGAAGGTTGAAGAGAAGCTGAAAGTGGGAGGGTTTTTTGCCAGTTTCCTATTTTGTCCTGTGGGAAGTTTTGCATGGAGTGGTCACCACACAGTAAACACATGGACATGGTGCCGTGAATGAGAAGTCAGGTGTGAGTTTATCTTTCTAGAACTTCCGCCAGCAGTCTGCACACTATGCAGAAAGTATCCACAGTTCTTAGGTGCCATGTGGAGGGAGGATGGGCCTTAACTGGTTCTGTCTGAGAAGCAGGACTGGAAGAGGAAGATGAGGGAAAGTATGGCAGAAAAGGTTTGGGCAGGAAGAGGAGAGGAGAAGCAGCTGATCCTAGTCTCCTTACAAATACTTTTGTACAAGTGAGCTTTTAATATGCTCTCCAGCCACAGGTTTCAGCAGGCAGGGCCAGCAGTGACCTCATGAACAAGAGTCACCAGGCTGCAGAGTCCAACAGGGAGCCAGAAAACAACTCTGGGACTCTCCTGCAGATCTGAAGCCCTTCCTCCTAACACCCCCTCCGCCAGCCTCTGACACATGGCAAACTGCCCTAAGACTACGTCATCAACTGGGGAAGGAGAAAAGGTAAGACAGTCTGAAAAAGCAAGTATTTCCTCATGAAGGGCTCTGGTACACAAAAACGAGACTTACAACTACCATCAAAATTTCACAAAATACACCCAGAGAAGTTTTTTGGGTTTTGTTGTTGTTGCTGTTGTTTTCAAAAAGAAACTGTCAGAAAACGAGTCCAAACATGAAACATGAGTCATGAAAACACAGTGTGAGCTGTGAACTTTTTTTTTTTCACCAAGACAGTGTAAAATGTGCACAGGTTTTGTTAGAATAAAATGGAAAACGAAGAGGATGAAGTATCCTCTTAGGGGGAAGACCTCCCACCCACTGCCTCCTGGGAGCCACTGGCCCTCCCCCACCCCCAACCTATGTTGTCCCAGATCATGCATGCATATTAGAGTTAGCTAGTGTGAAACTAATCAGAAGCACATAAGGTTTACATCAGACTAATTAACTTCAAAACAAACATAAATCTTGAGAGTACATTACACATAATGGCAGGAGCAAGTGGAATAAAACATTGTGACCAGGGCCCCAGTTCCAGCTCTGTAACACCTCACACAGCCCTGCCATCGCTAACAGAAGATGACCAGGTTTTACTTTAAACTGTTATTTTGACGGGGCGTGATGGCTCACCACTGTAACCACAGCCCTTTGAGAGGCCAAGGCAGGCAGATCACCAGAGGTCAGGAGTTTGAGATCAGCCTCGCTAACATGGTGAAACCCCATGTCTACTAAATACACAAAATTAGCTGGGCATGGTGGTGCACACTTGGAATTCCAGCTACTTGAGAGGCTGAGGCAGGAGAATCCCTTGAATTCAGGAGGCGGAGGTTTCAGTGTGCCGGGATCGAGCCACTGCACTCCAGCCTGGGCGACAGAGTGACACTCTGTCTCAAAAAAAAAAAAAAAAAAAAAAAAAAACAAAAGTTATTTTATACTTGATGACAAAACAATGACCTGAAAACAAAGATACACAGTAAGTCAATGAGCCACTTCTACAATGCTAAGCTTTATTTTTAGCACTCTTTTTCTAAGTTGAATGAACTGAAGATGGTTTCAGCATCACAGACACCCCTGAATTGAGTTAGAATGAGAAAGCCTGTCCCCGCTCTCGTTAGAGGGGCTGCTGCAGAAGGGTGTACAGGTTTTAATGAGCCAAGAGTGATTTTCTTATAAAATAGGACCTAGAGGCAGCTTTGCTTGGAAAAGAAGCCACATCTCTGCAGCACAACATATTAGAAAGAGCATGGACTTTGTAGACAAATAGGTCTTCATTAAACTCTGATTGTATTTCCTCCTTGATGAAATCAGATTAATAGTATTAAATGACTTAGGTTCTTAGATGCAAGCAGCAGATGCTGACTATGGTTTCTGTTAGGAAAAAAAAGACTTGATTTAAAAGATACTGAGTGGCTGACAGGATTGCAGGGAAGACCAGAGAACCAGGCTTAGGCTAAGGAACTCCACCTGGCAGATGCCTCAGCTTGCCTCTCAGATACCATGGCCACCTCTGGAAAATGGATGTCTCTTTCAATCCCCACTGCTTCCATCAGTTACCAGCAGTTTTATTTTGTTTTTCTACGGTCCCTGCTTCATCAGGACACTCTCTTCCCATTCAAAGTCTGAGGCCAATGTGCCCACACCTTAGCTAGGAAGGATGCTGAGAAAATGGAGTTGAAAATAGACCCTGCTCAGTCAGTCAACTACAAATCCTTCTTTGGAAAAGTTGCAATAAGGCTGAAATTACAAAGACAGGTACAAATTCCATAAAGGAGGAGATCTTGACCCCTAACTTAAGTCTGGCACATAATGAATTCTCAAAAAGAGTTGCTAGAGTAATTTTAGAAAGCAAGGAATGGATGAACAATATGGGTAAAATTCTTATTCTGTGTGGATCGTCATAGAGAAGTAAGGAATGTTTTTTCTTTTTTAGTCTTATGTTACTAACTTCACTGGAAACCATATTCTATACATTCTTTATATTTGGCAAGGAGAAAATAAGTTTTCTGATACATGTCTTAGTATGCTTAAACGGAAACTATACATTACCAAAATTATCAATTTTAAAATAACTAGAATGAAATAAATGCACTTATTGCCAAAAAGTTTTTTTCATCTTCAGAAAGTTCTATGGCGGGTGGGCATCGTGGCTCATGCCTATAATCCCAGCACTTTGGGAGGCCGAGGCGGATGGATCACCTGAGATCATGAGTTTGAGACCAGCCTGGACAACATGGTGAAACCCTGTCTCTACTAAAAATACAAAAATTACCTGGGTGTGGTGGCGGGCACCTGTAATCCCAGCTTCTCAGGAGGCTGAGGTAGGAGAATCGCTTGAACCTAGGGAGGTGGAGGTTGCAGTGAGCCAAGATCACACCACTGCACTCTAGCCTGGGAGACAGAGCAAGACTCCATATTGGAAAAAAAAAAGAAAAAAGAAAAAAGAAAGAAAGTTCTATGGCATTATACACTGGACATTATTTGTTATATCTGTAAGTAATATTCTGATAATGAAAGTAAATGTCACATAATAGACTTCAGAATTTTAGATTGCTTCCTAATCAACTTTTAAATGAATAGTTTTCTTAGTGACTATAATTTTAAAAATTATATTAAAACTGTAAAAAACATATCATAAATGCCTAGTGGCTTTTTTTAAACAATGTCATTTCATTTTCAAGAGAAAGAAATGCTGTTTTCAAACATGCAAATTCGTTTTTAATTGCCTCACTTATTGTCCTTCATTCACGCTATGAAGTGTTTGTGTCCTCTAAACACAATTTGCTTTAGTAATGAAGAAATCTTTATGATGGGCCAAATTCTCACCCTATTCAGTTGTCAGAATTCAAAAATTTTATTATAAAGACCTTATCATTTTCTAGGCAAGGCACTGAAAAAGTGGAGGGGAAAGTAATTTACTATGGTAACTCTGAATAATTTTATCTTTCTACCTCTGAAATTTGAAGGCTTATAAAATTACAAAATAAATACAAAAGTAATTCAAGATGTTCTGAACCATGGTAAATCAGAGTTAAACAGACCATGCAGCAAAGCTATTTACTCAGCATAGAATTTTGGCCATCTGGATCATCTTTAAACTAGACCAGGCAAAATGATAAAAGACACAGCAGAAGGACCAAAGCCACATGTAGCAAAGCCTCTACCTCTCACCTACACACTATGTGTGGCCCCATTGCTAGAAATGGCCTAAAACCAAAAGTTTCAAAAACAAACTGACTTTCAACAAAAAGTCTTGTTTTTTAAAAAAAAATCAAATCAAATATATGTTAAAGGAAAATGCAAATAAACAAAATAAGAATTAAATGCATTATAATCCTACCAGAAGTAATCATTAACATTTTTGCATATTTGCTTCTAATTTTATGTGCGTTTATGTGTACGTATGTGTGTTTAGATATATATGTGCATATTCACAAAAATGAAGTCATATTGCACCTACTTTACATAACTTAATTTCCTCACTTATCAGTATGTCCAGTCTCACAATATTTCATTGCATGGAACTACAAAATTATTGACCGCATCCTCTCCTTGGATATTTAGGTTGTTTCTAATTCTTTGTCAGTATAAGTAGAATTATGATGAATATACTATAATAAAAAATCTAACTTCCTTTCTGATACTATACCACTGACCCCTTTCAAATCCCATCCCTTATTTTCCCCCAGTTGCCCCACATCTGGTCAAGCCTATAAGGAAGCCTGGCGCTGCTACTCCTGGCACAGAGAAGAACTTCAAGCCGCACAAATCCTGCAGGAACCCTCACCCAAGCTCCAATCTCCACCTGCAATAAAAATCAAAGCCAATTTTTCCTTCTGTTTTGCAAACCATTTTAAATGATCCTATTGCTTGAGTATTAAAAACTTTTCCTATCCCATTACCGCATGTGTGGCATCATCAGTCTCAGCATCTGAACCAATTTTGAGAGAAGGGTTAATCCCACCATCCACCGGGAACCACAGTACAATTGGCGCTACAACCAGGAAGTTTCAGGTGATGACTCCTACTTCCTGGGTCTTTCTTCTTTTGCCTTTGGCTTGCCAACTGGATCATCTGTTGTTACAAACATGCCCTTTGACCTGTTGTCTGCTGACTCACGCGAGCTTTGAGCTATGTGGCTGTCTGCTGTCAAGCTTGTATTTTGAGCATTCCCATGTTCTGATCCACTTATAGAGTCCTACTCTGAACATCTGTTACAGACTTAACCTACCTAAGTCATATGTTTCAATAATTAGCATTTAGGGACAGGAGTATGAAATTGAGGCCCGCTTTATAGTGATTCTGGGTTGTATGTCTTGGCCAGGACCTATTATCTGTCTCAGGTTGAGTCATGTCTCATTCCCAGCATCATCAGTAAATTAAAGTTGGGTCATTCATGTCATCACTGACAAATTGCCCTATTTTGAATTGGGACCTCTACAAAAAAAAGAGGGGGCAGGTAGGGGCAGTAGTCTCTAGAACCCATCCAGATTGCTATGCAATAGGAACTCCCATTAGTGTTGCCAGAGACCCCTTCCTGTAGAGGCTTTGGCAACTTCCTCTCGGGCCTCCTGGAGCCACTGGACCATCCACAATGGCCATAGTTACCCATATGCTTCTGATGCAAGAAACTGCCCTTCTCAACCCAATGCCACATTCCAGTAGAGCAGCAATTTCTGGCCTCATACAAGACCCTTCGGAGATGAAGGCTTCCACAAGCCCTGAGCCTATGACTCTCCAAACTCAGCTGATTGTTATGTCTCGGGTTGTAGGGACAGAACCCTGAAGCCTTGGCATGGTCAATGACCTCCTAATTAAAATGGAAGTTGTGCTTCCAGATAGACCCAAACCTGAACCCTCATAGGCATATTCCACCTATGAGAGGAAGAAGCTTCCCCTGTCCTCATTCCCTTGTCATGCACAATGACACCAGAGGAAGGTCATCCCTCTTTGGACCCAATGACCACTTAGGAAGCCCACAGGAGTCCATTGGGTGATCAGAAAGGGTGTTAATACACTTTACAGATATCACATGTGTTGAAGCTCCCTGGAGAGCTTTTACTGTCTATCCCCCAAATGGGATATCCCTGATCAAAGACAAGATCTAAGGGTTACAACAACTGACCAAACTTCAGGTAATCGCCTTAGCACTAGAAGACGACTTGGACAATAAGAAACTCTTTCTGCACATTGTTACAGACTCTTGGGCTATTGACAATGGTCTGGCTAACTGATCCAATTAATGCTAACAGCAACAGTTCCTTCTCTGAGGTTACCCCATTAGAAAGAACTCTGGGAATTCTTTGTCCCACAGATACCTAAAATACACACCAAAGTCACACCTGTCTCTCTGTGCCCTGATGCACGATATGAGGCCTCACTAAGACACTCCTTATACCCTTCAGTTCTAGATATTTTTGATGGTGACCGAGGCATTCATTTTATTTCTCAAAATACTGAGTCCTTCACCAAAACCTTTAATGGAACTTTTACATTCCTTACCAGGCTCAGGGTGCAGGCCTCACAGGATGCCAGGATAGCCTACTTAAATTCAAATTTTATTAAATGGCACGTGGCACATTTCCATCATTGATCAGGTATCAGGAATGAATTGTAATAAAGAGTCTGACTCCAGTTTTGGTGTTTGTTCACTGACAGTTTTAAGGCCCACTCCTCCTCTTGCCCCTTTTGCCCCACATCTGGGCAGGCCCATAAGAAAATCTTTTGGTGCCAGCAGGAAATTCAAACCACACAAGTGGCTGGCCCTGCACAAGAACACTCACCCCAACTCCAATCCCTAACCACAATCAAAACCATCACCTCTCACCTCTCGCTTCACTCAAGCCTTTGCAGATTGGCTTGGATTTCTGCCATGCTCTCCCAGAAAGTCCTGTTATGTGAATTAAAAACCTTTCCATACCATCTTGGTGTGTGTGTGGCTTTATCAGTCTGCACATTCAAAACTATTTTGGGTGAGGGGTTGATCCCACTCTCCGGTGGCAAACACAAAACATAATCCTGTAACTTTGGGCACTTGTCTAATTATTTCCATAGGAAAAATTCCTAGAAGTAAAATACTCATGGCTTATAATTTTTAAAAGTTTGCTCTTTACCTAGCAATGTAAACTGAGTATGTTTCTTGTAAATATCAAATAAGATGCGCTTTATCCTTGCCAGTCTCATAGATGAAAAGTGTATCTTATTGTTTAACTTAAATTTTATTTCTTAGTGGTGTTAAACATGTTTTCCGAATTATTTCCTGTACCATTTATCTATATTTTTTATTTCATGTACTTTCTATTTATATAATTTGTCCTTTCTTCATATTGAAGCTTTTCCTTTTTAACTCTGAGGAAATTTATATGTTGATGGAAATGTATATGTTGATATTATTCCCTTGTATATACTTACACACATACAAATATATAAAAATTGTATATACAAAATATAAACACAAAACACACAAAATAGAAAAATACAAAAAATATTCTGTGTTACAAATATATACAAAATAATGTTTGTCAACTGTCTTATTTAACTATATCTATGGATTTTTGCAATAGAAAGGTTTTAAAGTTTTTATATTAAATCCAAAGTCTTCTAGTGTAATTTACTGATACCTTGGTAACCTACCGAGAGATTTCTTTTTTATAATGAGTAAAGAAAATTTTACGTTTCTAATTTGTAGGAGGAGGAGAGATGGTATATTTGGATTTACTGTGATTGCTCCAAATTTCCTTTAACTATTGAGCAAATGAGATATCATACAAGGAGAAGAGATCCTTAAATATGCAAAAAAATTCTCATTGACAATATCCAGTTTTTAAAAATCAGGATCCATTGAATTATAGAAATATTGTATGATTTCTCTTTCTCTCTCCAATTTATACTCAAAATAGCAGCCAGAGTGATCCTATTAAATTTTAAATCAGATCTGCACCCTGCCCTTCAAAACCTTTCAGTGGCCTCTGGTATCACTTTGAGCAGTGGTTCCCAACTGTGAGTGGTTTTGTCTCCCAGGGTATATTCAGCAATGTCTAGAGACATTTTATAATTTTCACACTGGGGAAGTGCTACTGTAATCTAATGCATAGAGGCTAGAGATGCTACAAAACCTCATGCAATCCCCAGGACAACCCTGTAATAATATGTCAATAGTGTTCCAATTGGGAAGCCCTGAGTTAGACAAACAGCCAAAGTCCTTGCTACTTGACTTGCAAAGTTCTACAGTATCTACCTCCTGTCTCCAACTGTTACTCTCTAACTCATCTTGATCTTCCTCTCCCTTGCTCTACTCCAGCCATGCTGGCCTCCTTGCCTTCCATTTCACTGGAAGCCAAGGACAGAAAGGTACAGAAACTGCAATGCAGAGGTACTGTCAACATAGTACTCCTTCCCTCCCAGCATCTCTCCTCAAATGCTGCCTTCTCAACAAAGCCTTCTCTGGCCATAGGCTCTAAACTGTCTTCCTCCAATGCTTTCTTCTTCTTCTCTTTAGTGATTACCACTAACAAGCTATGTGTTTTATAGCACATATTGTCTTCCTCCGTAATTAGAATATGCTATGGTTTGGTTGTGTCCCCACCCAAATCTCATCTTGAATTGTAGCTCCCATAATCCCCACATGTCATGGAAGGAACCAGGTAGGAGGTGAATGAATCATGGTGGAGGTTTTTCCCATGCTGTTCTCATGATCATGAATAACTATCACATGATCTAATGGTTTTATAATGAGGCATTCCCCTGCACATAGTCTCTCTCTTGCCTGCTGCCATGTAAGATGAGCTTTTGCTCCTCCTTTGCCTTCCATCCTGATTGTGAGGCCTGCCCAGACACATGGAACTGTGAGTCCATTAAAGCTCTTTTTCTTTAAAAATTATCCATTCTCGGGTATATCTTTATTAGCAGTGTGAGAACAGACTAAAACAGAGTATAAGCTCCAAGAGAACAGAAGTATTTTTGTCCATGTTTTTTTTTTTTTTTTTTTTCCCTGCTGAATCTCCAGTACCTAGAACACTGCCTGGTGTACAGCAGGTAGTCAGTAAATTACTGTTAAGTTAATGAATTGAAGAATTTCCTAAAATATTTGACACTGTATATTTGCTATATCCCAGGAACTCTGTACCATCCACAATACATAGAGGATATTTTTGTTTTGTTTTCCAGTGTTAGTTTAGGTGATAAGAGAATTTAAGGAAAGTAATTGAATTATTTAACTGCAGAATCCAATTGTGCTTCAATTATTTGGCTATATCAGACAAAATTTTGTTTTTACCTCAAAACAAAGTACTTTAGAAACTATAAATTTAAACAAAGTATTGGGGCCAGAAAAGATGTAGAGAAACCAACATTCCCACAAATGCCTTTCCTAAATCTACACCAAAAATTCTTTGAAGTTTTCTAACCCTTTTCTAAGAAGACAATTTCTTTTATAATTTTGAAGATTGAGCATATAACAATTGCTTTACTTTGGATAAATTATTTTAACTATATTACTTTATTTCCCAAGACTCATTTTCTACCATTCTGTTCAATTCTAAGCTACTCCTTAGCATTCTGCAATATATAACTTCTAAAAGTATTCAATCCCTACAGATGTCAAAAAAAGGAGATAGGATTTGCTATACAAATATAACCAACTTGTATACTAGCTTCAAATCTGCACTTATATTCCTGGGTCTAAAGTAAAATACTATCTACATGAAGCAAATGAAGTAAGAGCCACAATCAAATAATCATGTCTTGATTCTAAATAGAGTTCTCCCTGGACTATGTCAACAGATAAATATTACAGACTACGTACAGCTTAGAAAGCCTGTGTCTATCAAGGACTTCCATCTCTGTTGACCTATCGTAGAATGGATTGAAAAGACAACTCCCAAAGCTACGTATGTGGAAAATTCGAGGGTGAAAAACATTCTGTGGACTTAAAAAAAAAAAAAAAAAAAAAAAAAAGTAGATTCAAAGCAAAATGTGAATCTGAATCTCATAAAATTGTCTGCCTTCATCAGCCAGCCAACAGATCAAATAAAGTGTACACCACCCCTCCCTTCTCTCTGATTTTAGGTCATCAGTTTATTAATGCAGGTAGAAATTTTGCATGGCTCAGTGATTTGTACAAATTTGATTTAAAAACAGGAAAAGGGCCCTAGTTTCACTTTGGCAGGAGGACTGAATATCAAGTAAAATACTCATATCTCAGTCCCAAAGTCCAGACTCATAAATGTGAAGGAAAGTTTTATAGAACCAAACTGAGCTCTCAAAGATACTTGTCCAAGTATCCTAAGTTCACAAAGCTGTGTACTGCTTCTTAAAATGTAAATTTTAGTCCACATTCTGCTAATGCTATTTTTTTTTTTTTTTTTTTTTTTTTTGAGATGGAGTCTTGCTCTGTCATGCAGGCTGAAGTGCAGGGGCACGATCCTAGCTCAACCTCCGCCTCCTGTGTTCAAGCAATTCTCGTGCCTCAGCCTCTCAAGTAGCTGGGATTACAGGTACGTGCCATCATGCCCACTAACTTTTGTATTTTTAGTAGAGACAGGGTTTCACCATGTTGGCCAGGCTGGTCTCACACTTCTGACCTCAGGTGACTTGGCCTCCCAAATTGTTGGGAGTACAGACATGCACCACTGTGCCAAGCCAATTTTTATTTCGTTTCTTTGGGAGGGGTGGGGAAGGGATACATACAACAGAAAATAGTTGTGAAAGTAACCTCCTCATACCACAAAAAAAAAACCGTTTTAGTTCAAGCTAGGGACCCAGAGATGGAATTTAAAATCTTCTCCCAGTTAGGTAGGGTTGATCACCAGTGACTGTCAAGAGAGCTGCATTGGGAAGGGGTCTGAGACTGAGGGGAAGTGCATTTAAGTCATCCAGTTACATAAGCTCTCAGTTGTGAGAAGGCTTTAGAGTCAGAGAGATGTGGGTTTGAGGCTTGTTCCTGCCCATTACTAATTTTTAACCTGGCCACGTCATCTGTAAATGGAGATAATGTTTCCTACATCAAAGGATCTTTGTGAATATTACATAATTTCCATAAAATAGGTGACAAGCACTCATGATGAGTGTGCAAAATGAGTGAATACGCACTCAATACAATGACAGCTATTATTTTAGGTTGGTCAAGTCCTCATACAATTGTTTATTGATAACCTGTCTTGTTCCCCAAAGGACAAGAGAACATTTCAGAATGATATCCTAAGTAGTGGTATAAATTTACCTTTGAAAAGAAAGATTGGAGTAAGGGCAAATCATGATAAGAAGATAAGTAAGAGGAGGTCAGTAAGAGGGATTAGCTCCCAGAATATATATAAAAAGTTTTTAATTTTGCTAAAGTTTAGAGAAAATAATTGACTTTAAATCTTCTTACAGGAAGCATGAGAAGGAAACCTGAACACATCATAGATTCACAGGGCCCAAATGTAAAAACACGTTAGTTGTTCAGATGAAACAAAGCCATTCCTAATTAAGCAGTAGAAACATTCATATGGTTAATAGCACAATCAGTTTCACATAGGTCTGCTTCTGAAAATACCTTTCAAAATAATTCAATGTCATTAATGCTAATTCATTTATATATATACACACACACATACACACATATATACATATATGTATATACACACATATATACGTATATATGTATATATGTAACATATATACATATACACATTATATATACACACACACATGCATAATTCTTTCTAAAGGAATTTTTTTCCTCACATTCTAAAGTGAAGAAACAATATATAAAGACAAATATAAATATGCAAGTATGGTAGCTAATTCTTCCCTCCTTTGATTCTCCTCTCCTTGGACAGAGGCTGGACTCATGGATTCACTTCTAATGAGTAGAATAAAGTTAAACTGATGGTAAAAGTATTTCAGAGATTAGGTCACAAAAAGGGAGGCATTTACTAGTTCTCTCTCACTTGCTTTAGAAGCAGTAGCCAGTTAGCATGATGTCAGCTGCCCTATGGAGTTCACATGACAAGGAACTGAGGTTTACAACCAACAACCAGTGACAAACAGAGGCTTCCTATTGACAGCTACATGAATGACTCTGAAGTAAATCTCCTAGCCCCAGATGACTTTCTGGTAACTGCAGCCCTGACCAACATCTTGACCGCAACGTCATGAGAGGCCCTGAGCTACAACTTCCTAGCTAAACTGCTCTCAAATTCCTAACTCACAGAAATGGTGAGATCATAAATGTTTATTGTTTTTAAGCTGCTAAGTTTTAGGGTACTTGCCTATAGAGCAATAACCATTGTGACTACCTTGAGAGAGAAAGACTTGAAGATTTAAGCTATTTGTAAATTAGTAGAGAATCACAAATTAGTTTCCTACAGATAAGTTTTTTTTTAAGATTTTGATTCTTTCAGCAGGATAAGAACAAATGGACTACAAGACTTTGCAAGCTTCCACTTGTGGAAAAATACAGATATATGCAATTAAATGAGTCTAATTCAAAACATTTTGAGTGGCTTTTCCAGGTCAAAGTGTGTTGTTTTTTCAAGTTCCAATTTTATTTTGAGAGTCGCTTACAGTAACCAAACATATTAGAAGATGATTAGATTAAAATATTTGGTTAAATGTCTATTTTAAAAATAATACATAACAGTTACACAAAGAGAATGACTTGTATGCAGCCATAAATCTGTTGGAAAAAGTAAATGCACTAAATGGTCAATAGACATCCCTCATTGGTTTATCCTTTTAATAAAAATCTTTTATTGATTCTTACTGTGTCTCGTGTTGAGCTAGACAACCCTGGTATAGACATAAAGTTTCAAACTTGGATCAGCTGTTTTTTTTTTTTTTTGAGACAGAGTCTCGCTCTGTCACCCAAGCTGGAATACAATGGCATGATCTCAGCTCACTCCAACCTCCACTTCTTGGGTTAAAGCAATTGTCCTGCCCCAGCCTCCTGAGTAGAGGGGACTACAGGCACCCACCATCATGCCTGGCTAATTTTTGTATTTTTAGTAGAGACAGGGTTTTCATCATATTGGCCAGGCTGGTCTCGAACTCTTGACCTTGTGATCCACCCACCTTGGCCTCCCAAAGTGCTGGGATTACAGGCATGAGCCACCATGCCCAGTCAAATCAGCTGATTTTTAACAAAATACTATGAACTAGCTGAACTGCTCCCTTGCCTATAATATTATTCTCAATATCAAAGAGGTCATCCCTACTTTTAGACCTTAGTTTTTTGCCTGACTGTATAGCATGCGATAGCTATGGCCTTCAGTATGTTATTTTGGCATTTGTCTTATTGTTCCAACTGGACCATACATTTCTTGAGTCCAAGGAGAATATCTTACTAAATGTTTAAGACAGAATAGGATTTAAGTAATTTAATATAAACCTAGTATTTATATAAGTTAATAACTGATGCTGTTTTAACACTATATAGACATAAATTAGAGAGAGAGTGGCAAAGGAAGATAGCAAGATAGATAATAGTGAGATAGAGATATATAGTGTATTATATTTCTTCATTTTCCTTCTAGATAGGCTGACAGTACAATGGAAAGAAATTTAGAAAATTACTTCAGGAAGGACTATTGTGATTTAGCACAGATTGATAAATAATACCTAAAATCAGGAGATAAAGAATAGTTAACACATCTGGGTCTGAATTCTATTGCCTCTACTTACACCTCTGTCACCTAGACACAATAACTTCTCTGAAACGTCGTCTCCTGACTGGCCCAAGAGAGATAAAAGAAATCTACCAATACAGCTGCTGGAAAGAATAAAGAGATGGCACATGTAAAATATTTAGGCTAACTCCTGGCACAGAGTAAGTGATTAATAAATGCTAGCTGATGTTGGTCCTCCCCTGTGATGATACTTTCCAAATTGCATTTAGAAAAATTCAAAGATGGAAATGCTCAGGTGGTGAGAGCTCTCTCCTTTTTGCTTTGGGCTCTGTTTTTTCCAAGATTCCCCACAATTATATCTACTAATCTCCTTGACTGACAATTCCTTGAAACAGGAAGTACTTAAGCCCTATCTTGAAGGGATTATAGCATTAGGTTATCCCCAACATGAAAAAGTGGCATCCCATTATTCTCAGCAAACTAACACACAAACAGAAAACCAAACACGCCATGTTCTCATTCATAAGTGGAAATTGAACAAGGAGAATACATGGACACAGGGAGGGGAACATCACACACCAGGTCCTGTTGTGGGGTTGCAGACAAGGGGAGGGAGAGCATTAGAACAAATACCTAATGCATCTGGGGCTTAAAACCTAGATGACGGGTTGATAGGTGCAGCAAACCACCGTGGCACATGTGTACCTACGTAACAAACCTGCACATTCTACCCATGTATCCTGGAACTTAAAATAACAAAGAACATTTTTTTTCCAAAGAAAAAGTGACATTGCCAGGCTTTCTTCTGATTTTCAGCCTGTTCATTACTTTTTGATGCCCATTCATTTAATTATAGGGCACTTTTGCCTGTCCTCCTGCGACTACATCATAGAAATTTACCCAGAGTCACATCATTGTACTTCTGATTCCATGTTCCACTTCTAGAAATCTCTCCCAGGAGTGTAATTCCTTGACCATGGTACCAAGTCTCTGAGATTGTCTTCACTCTCTCCCAGTGTTCCCTGGCTGTAAGGGTTTAGCCCTACTACACTTGGAAAGTCCATGAATGACCATGCTCTACTCACCTGTGCTCAATCTCCATCCTGCCACCTCTATGAACCGGGACTGCCCACAGGTGAATACAATTTTGAATGTTCACTGTTCTCCAAACAATGCATATAGTTAGCACAGCAAATTCCAATCTGAGGATTTTAGTTCAGTACCCTCTTGCAGACCTAACGCACACAGAAAAATAAGGAGTTAAGGTAAAATTATTTCAGCAACAAGTACAGATGAATCAGAACAGTTTGTTTTTCAACTTTGCTTATACAAGATTCATCATGCATTATATGATTCTACCACTCCAAGTTTAACACCTCATCAGCTAAATATCTACACAGAAGATCTGTCCTGCCTCAGTCTAACTAGCATGTCATTCTGAATACTATCTTACTAGCAGCGCTCTCTCTATTCCCTGAAGTGTAGTGTTCTGAAGCAGGTCAGAGAAATGGTTGTGGCAGTGAGGCAGGGATTGTATAGTAACATGTAAGTGCTGAGTCAGGACTAGGAGTTTAGCTACATAGAGTAAGTCCTAATGTTATCTGAGATAGATGTTCAGAGACCAAGCTGAGTGAGGTCAGAGAATCTCCCAACAACAGAAAGATAATTTTCTATCCACTCCTTACACAACCATCTATGGAACTTTCTAAAACGCAGACACCTTGGCCCTAATCTCAGATATTCAGAATCTGTAACTCTGTCAAGGAGGCAGGAAATGATTGCCAGGTTCTGATTTAAAAAGAAAGTCAGTCTGTTGCCCATACAAAATCGTCAATATCATTGCACTACAGATTGAATATTCATTATAGGGCAGAAACGATCCTAAATGTTCATGGAAAAAATTAAAGCTTGCCCAAAATTGTGCAACAACCCAAGGTCAAAGCTGAGATTCTAAAAATGAAACTCCAAAATACAAAGCCATTTTCAATTCCTACTCTACACTACCTTTCAGTGTTTCTGGCTCTTGGCTGCTGCCATTTACACAATTTAATCTTTGGGATCTGGCCAGGTGCACTGGCTCATGCCTATAATCCCAGCATTTTGTGAGACTGAGGTAGGCGGATCACTCGAGGTCAAGTGTCAGGGGAACCAGCCCCCAATAATCAATGTAGGTTCTTTTCTATTTCACTAAGTGTCAGCCGGTCTGAGAAATAAAGGGAAAGAGTACAAAAGAGAGAAATTTTAAAGCTGGGTGTGTGGGGCAGACATCACATGTCAACAGGTTCTGTGCTGCCCCCTGAATCATAAAACCAGCAAGTTTTTATTAGTGATTTTCAAAGGGGAGGGAGTGTAGGAATAGGGTGTGGGTCACAGACATCACATGCTTCAAGGGCAACGAAATATCACAAGACAAATGGGCAGGGCAAGGTCACAAGGTCAGGGAGAAACAAGAATCACTAATGAACTTCCATGTCCCACTGTGCATGCATTGTCATTGATAAACATCTTAATAGGGTTCAAGAGCAGAGAACCGGTGTGACTAGAATTCGCCAGGCTGGAATTTCCTAATCCTAGCAAGCCTGGGGGCACTGCAGGAGACCACAGTGTGTTTCCTCCCTTCTCTGCAATTGCATAAGGCAGACACCCCTAAAGTGGCCATTTTAGGGGCCCCCAGGAATGCATTCTTTTCCCGGGGCTGTTAATTATTAATACACCTTACTGGGGAAAGAATTCAGCGATATTTATCTTACCCGTTTTTAGTAATAAGAGATATATGGCTCTGTCCTGCCCGGCCTACAGGCAGCCAGACTTTAAGGTTATCTCCCTTGTTCCCTGAAAATCGCTGTGATCCTGTTCTTAAGGTGCCCAGATTTCATATTGTTCAAACACACATGCTTTATGAACAATTTGTGCAGTTAATGCAATCATCACTGGGTCCTGAGGCGACATACATCCTCATCTTATGTAGATGACAGGATTAAGAGATTAAAGACAGGCATAGGAAATTATGAGCATTGATTGGGGAAGTGATAAATGTCCATGAAATCTTCACAATTTATGTTCAGAGATTGCAGTAAAGACAGGCGTAAGAAATTATAAAAGCATTAATTTGTAGAACTAACAAACGTCCATGAAATCATCACAATTTATATTCTTCTGTCATGGCTTCAGCAGGTCCCTCGGTTTGGGGTCCCTGACTTCCTGCTACAGTCAAAAGTTCGAGGTCAGCCTGGCCAATGTGGAGAAACCCCATCTGTACTAAAAATACAAAAATTAGCCAGGCGTGGTGGCATGAACCTGTAGTCTCAGCTACTTTGGAGGCTGAGGCAGGAGAAACACTTGAACCCCGGAGGCAGAGGTTGCAGTGAGTCGAGATTGCACCATTGCACTCCAGCTTGGGTGACAGAGTGAGATTCTATGGGGCAAAAAAAAAACATCTTTGGGACCTTAGAATCAAAACAATTCAGCAGAAGGCTCAGCTCAACCATTTCTCCAAAAGTACTTGGCCTAAACATAACCAAGACAGGAGACAAAGAGTATTAGATCACGAACCTATTCAATTCTTTCTCCATGTCAGCTTGCAGTAGAGAAATAGACTCAACATGAAAAATTAGTCCAGTGCTGCTTTCCCAATAGGATGCTGACATTTCCCCATATTTCCCATAACATTCTTATAGCAGCCACATAAAACACTAGAACAAAATGTTCTGAAGCTCAAACTAGCTAGGTTTGCTGACATTGTGTTACTGTGTATGCATATGAGCGTGTGTGTGTGTGTGTGTGTGTGTGTATTATAAAGGTATTTTTTAACCTAAAGCAAATTTAAATCCATAAAATCAAGGCAATGCACCACAAAGAGCTAAAATTGGAAGTAGAATTTGCCATAATCATCATCTTCAGAATTCTCCAGCATGGAATAGGTTGTTTATTAGTTTGTTTAGATGAAAAACAAATTCTATCTGAGCAGGCACTAGAGAAAGAGGCTCAGCTACTTACAGTGTGGCTACTCTCAGATTTCAAGGGCCCTAAATACATGCACAACCTAAGCAGAGAAAAATTCATCACCATTACTGCTCCAACCCACTAATATGCATCATGTAAATTGGAAGGTAATCTGGACTTTTTCTCCAGCCATTAATGGGATAAACACATGTGCTGAATTGCCCGAAGAGACGAATGAATGTAGAGCATAAGCAATGTTAGAACACTTTTGTCCCAAATTTATCCTGCCCTGTGTATCCATCCACTCCTGAAGTGAGATGTCAAGACAAACATATCAATCTGTCTTGGAAGCAGCAGCCAGCAGCACTGTGAGCATCCAGTAGTCTAATCTGTTCAACTTGACCATGAAACAAAGCCGCTGGGGCTTCTCCCAGTTCCATGTCCTAAGCCTGTCTCCTCTCTGTTAGTGATCACATTTCCCCCATCTGTGAAATCGATAAAAACTGTCATTTTGTTCTGCAAGGATGAGATGATGATTAATTATTTACTCTCTGTCAAAGGAGCATCAACTGCTCTGGGGAAAATATCCAAAACTGTTATGAATAGTAATATACAGAAATGTGCCCTCCTGCTGTTTTCTTTCTTGGCCAATTGGCAGCTACTAAAAGATTAAGGGCTTCAGAAAATATTGCCCCAAAGTCCCAGCATTCCAAAAATGTACAGTCAGAGCACAAAATATTTCATCTGGTTTTTTGGTGTGAATACAAATTCTCTTATTCTCTTTCTCTCTGAAAGACCCAATTCATGATGGATCCTTTGTCTCTAGAAATAGAACATCCCAAAGTGTGTCAAGCAGTTATTTAGGCACAGTTTTTAGAAATCATAGAGAAACCATTTAATAGCTTGAGAGTGTTTATTAAACTTCCCACCATTAGTAAGCTTAGATTCTCATGGCCATAGAATGCTTCAGGAGAGTAAGTTGGAGACAGGAGTATGTCCCATGACTGCTAAATGACCTCTCCCCTCTTTTACGGTCTGACACCTGCTGTATTAGTGTGATACACAGTGTGGAAGGTTCACAGGGCTTAGACAGAGGCTGTTTGAACATGCTTTATGTGTGACCACAGACTCCTAAAGACACACTGCCTTGCCTACTCAATTCATGTTTAAATCTGGGTTTCTTTTTAAGAAAAGTTTAGGTTCACAGGAAAACTGAGCACAAAGTATAGAGTCCCCATATACCCCTGTCCTTACCTGCCCCCTGCCCTCCCACACACACACAGTATTCCTCACTATCAACATCTCCACCAGAGTAGTACATTTGTTACGGTCAGTGAACCTACATTGATGTCATTATATCCAAAGTCTATCATTAACATTAGGTTTCACTCTCGATCTTATACATTCTATACGTTTAGACAACTGTATAATGACATGTACTCCCCAATGTAGTATGAGAATACTTTCACTGCCCTAAATATCCCCTACAAAGAAATCTCCCTATTCATCCTCACTAACCCCTGCCAACCACTGATTGTTTTCATGTCTCTAGGGCTTTGCCTTTTCCAGAACATCTTGTAGTTGGAGTCATACAGTATGTAGTTTTGCAAATTGACTTCTCCTGAAGTGAGATGTCAAGTAACATGCTTTTAATGTTCTTCTATTTCTTTTCATGACCTGATAGTTTATTTCTTTTTAGTGCTGAGTAATATTCCATTGTCTAGATGTCCCACATTTATTATTCACTTACTGAAGAACATTTTGGTTGCTTCCAAATTTTGGCAATTATGAATAAAACTACTATAAACATCCATGTGAGGGTTTTGGGTGGACATGAGTTTTAACTTATAAGTACCAAGAAGTGTTATTGCTGGATTCTATGGTAAGATTATGTTAAGAAACTGCCACACTGTCTTCTAAAGTAGCCCTCATTTCTTTTTTTATCTGGGGGAAAATTGTCTTGGGGCTCCAAATTTCTCCTGTTTATTACACCATTATACTCAAAGAATGCCTCTAAACAGAAGTTGGCCTCTGGCTGGGACACTTCTAATATGGTTTGGCTCTGTCTCCACCCAAATCTCATGCCAAAATGTAATTCCCAATGTTGAGGGAGAAACCTGCTGGGAGATGGATTATGAGGGTGGATTTCCCCCTTGCTGTTTCTCATGATAGTGAGTTCTCATGAGATCTGGTTTTTCTCCGTGGTTCTCTCTCCTGCTCCGCCAAGTGAAGAAGGTGCTTGCTTTCCCTTCGCCCTTCTGCCATGATTGTAAGTTTCCTGAGGCCTCCGAAGCATGCTTTCTGTACAGCCTGTGGAATTGTGAGTCAATTAAACCTCCTTTCTTTGTAAATTATCCAGTCTCAGCTAGTTCTTTATAGTAGTGTGAGAACAGACTAATACAACTTCCAATTCCTTCCTTCCTTCTCCCATCTCTGAGCAAGGCCTCTGGAAGAAGATGCCAGCAATGAACCATGCACCACTAATTAGGTGGTCAAAAATCACATCCAAAAGCTTCCATCATGTCAAGAAGCAGTCACATCCCAATCACAGTTCAGTCTGTGTGTTGTATTTACTGGCAGGAGTTTTTCCTATACCCAAACTAATGTTTCAGGTTAAGATTTGCAAAAATTCTTCATCTATTTGCCTGTTGGGTTGTCAGGTAACTCACCCATTAGTGGCTGGTTATCGTCCATCAAGCTCTTCAGGATTTTCTCAGTTTGAGAAACACATTGCTATCATCAGCTACATTGAAGGGTCTGGAGCTAGAAAAAATCTCTAGTTCACTATCTATAGATGCAAGCCTCCATATGTTCACAATTCTTAATTGAATAAATAAATGGATGAACAGAGTCACTCTCCATCACCACCCACAACACACAGACATGGATATGTCTTCCCTTTAGAGTGGATATGAAACTAGGCCTCATAAAACTTAGAAACTAGGCCTCATATAGAAAAAATTAACACCAGGTGGCTCTGGATAGGGTCCCACCCTGCCTCGATAGGGACCCACCCTGATAGGGTCCCACCCTGCCAATTTCGGGAAACAACCTCATGGGGTCCCACCCTGCCAATTCCGGGGGTCCCACCCTGCCTCGAAGTTCCCGGAATCAACAACTCCAGGAAAAAAAAACCTCATAAGGTCCTGCTCTAACCAATTAGCATAAGACACCTTGCTCAGGCCATAGCTAGACCCAATCATTTTGCGCCTTAAGCTTTGTTTGAATTTCGCGCCATAAGCTGTGTTTGAACTTGTGTTTGCCTATATAAACAGCCTGTAACAAGCAGTCGGGGTCCCAGGGCCAACTTAGAGCTTGGGACCCTAGCGCGCTAGTAATAAATAACTCTCTGCTGTGAATCTCGTGTCGGTGATCCTTCGCGGCGACCCCTGCCCAGGAGGGAATCGACAGTTCGGTTCCAACAGATACACATGCATTCTCTTATGCACTCCAAGAAGCTCCACTGAGACTGACAGGCTCACAAACAAGGACAAAGTAACAAATCATTGTCACTTAGAACTGCCCAAGATTCTGTTAAACATATATAATTGCCAGAAAATGTCAACATGTTAATTCCACAGTCTAGAGAGATAAAGTAGTAAACCTGAGAATGTTCAAAGTAATAACACACTGTAGGTTATAGAGTCCACATCATAATTAGATGGCCTCTGATTATCCATGAATAAAGCAAGCTATAACTCTGGAAATCAGGATGAGTAAACTTCAATTCTTTGGTTGGCCTGGATTGTGAAAATGTAAGGTACAATTGTATTTGATGAGAATTGTTTTGAGAACTATCTTGTTAACATAAGTTAAAAAGTCCTGTGTTAAAATTGCACTTGTGAATAACATCTAGAAGATTACAGCACATGGCATCAGTCAGGGGCCTAACAGTAACCATTAGGCACAAACTAGGCATTGATGAGAGCTCAATAATGAGTTGCTATGTACAGCCTAGAGCAGAGTGCAGTAGCCGAAGGCTATAGCGGAGCCATTACCACTCACAAGCCAAAAGGTGCACAGGAAAGGGGAGGTTACTGGGATCCAAAGAGAGTTGTCTGTAAAGAGGTTGCGGGACGGAAGTCCGTGACTTCCAGAAACAAAAAGCAGTCAACCTATGGCAGTAGGTCAGGGAGGAAGCTGGGGGGATAAACACTCACCTCCAATCTTCAATACCCTGCCACTGCTTCTCCTGGAGAGCAATGTGGCCTGTGATACAGAGGTTAGCCATAAGGATCTATTGTCTCAAATAAGTTGAAATCTACATGCTCTGTTTCTTATGAGCATGATCAAAGCTCCTCGCCTTCATATTCAACTGCTTAACTAACCTTTTGGTTTAATCACAAAGGAATGTAACTTTTAACCATAAAGTTTTTAATAACCACAAACCTTATGAAACATTTGTTATAGAAAGCCACTCTCAACCATGTAAATAAAAAATGTTTGTTTTCAGAAGTTAAAGTTACACACGTAATTTATAAGTGTGCTCACCAGCATCACTCTTATAATCAATCCATCCCTCTGTAAATGAACTCATCCTTCTTGTGAATTCTCTTTTAAGCAGGGGGTTTTCTGGCTGGCTAACTTCTCTAGCTGTAGAAAGAAAAAAATATCCATCTCACCTCTAAATTGATCTAAATATATCACAAAGTTAATTTGCTTTTTCATACCAGAGAATCTTATATCCTGATTAGAGAGTTTGTCCTCCGATAATTATGTAAGTCGTGGTCATAATTACTGGACCTCGAAATAGAGAAAATTCTACATTACCAAGATTTTATACACTATATTGTTTCTAACTTAAAATCACCCAAATAAAAATGACTCCAGACCTTTGCAGAATATTCAAAGCAATTACCTGGGGCTGGGGAAACAACAGGAAAATCTGTATGTATATCTGTTCAAAACTTATCTGCAGGTAGGAAATGTCAGTGAAGGGAAGAAGCAAAGATCCCAAGTGTTCAGTGTGTACTGCTGTTCTCTCTGCACTTGACCCTTGGGTCTTACATTAGCCCTATGATACTAGGACTCTGGAAAATTAACTTAATAACACTCCTTAACATATATTCATCCAGGACATTTTGAAAATTTTCTAGGCCTCGAGACAACCCAACCAGCTGTTATTGGAATCAAGCATCTGTTTTTACACTTTAATTTTTTTAATGCTATTTGCTTTGTATACTTATATGCAACAAAATAAAAAAGAATTTATTCTACTAAGTAGTGTAGCTAAGCAGGCAGCTGTGGGTCAGTTCTAGAACCTTTTCTATGAGACTTGCCCCGAGCTTTGATGTCATTCTCCAATGTCTCCTGAATCCAGGGCCTGTATCCTAAGTATTTAGGAAGAAGCTGATGGGGGGGAGGTTACCAATGCATTTGCCCAAAGTCAGCCTGAAACTTCATTTTTCTTCCTCCAGCCTCACCTGCACCTGATCCTGTACAAGCTGCCCCAGTCCCTTCTAGGTAGCCGATACTAAACACCAGTCTGTTTTCCTTTTGCTCATAGAATTACATATACACATGCACATTTACATATACCTAGGGAAGGAAAATTGTTTTACAAAAATTATTTTCATATTATTTTCTCTACATCTATCATTTTGCACATAGAAATCTCTTTTTTCTCAAGAGAGTTGACAGATCTAACTAATTCTTTGGTCACATATACATATTTGATGCATTTAATCTTAAATTCTACCCCACCTAATAATATTGCCATTCTGTCTCTTTGTTCGCCTTTGTCTGGCTTCTCTTTTTAAACTTTCTTCATAACTTTCAGTGTTTCATTACTGACTATATCTGGGGTTTTTTTTTTTAAGTCTCTCAGTTTCAATTTTTCAATAAGAGAATTTGGCCAAGTCACGTTTAACATAACTTTTATTTACTTTGTTTTATTCCTTACATCCTACTTTTTAGTACTGTTTTACTTTGTTGTTGCTTCTTTAATATTGCTTACACTATTTTTTTTGCTTGCTTTTGATTTTGCTATTTATTCCTTCTTTTCCTTGGACTTAATATGAAATTCTGTAGTTTTCCATTCTATGAGTATTTACTTTCTCTTTTCCAACTTCTTACATCTCATTTATCTCTTTTTATATGAAACCAAAATAACAACTGTTTTCCTGACTGAGATGTGTTAATTCCCCATCATGATGATGATGATGATGATGATGATGATGATGATGATGGTGGTGGTGGTGGTGGTGGTGGTGGTTTTTTTCTTCCTAGGTAAGAAAAAAGCCTCTGAGAGACTGTTCTTTCTCTGTTCTCCCTCTTAGTGATGAACTCTGTAGAATGCGCCTCCATCCTAAGTTTTGGTGAACATTCAGTAACTGCAGTTTTTCCTTTCTGCATGTCCCTTCTGCTTCAACAATTTGTATTTAGCACTTAAAACATGCATTCCTTGTTATCACTACTATTTTAATATTTAATATTTATAAATATATAATATATAAATAATATATATATTATATTATATTATAATTAGATAATTATATTATAATGTATATAATTTATAAATACATATAATTTACAAATATAAATAATATTTAATATTTATAAATATTTTGTATCCCCTTGGTTATATATTTTAGGTACATTTTATACATTTTAAAGTTTATTGCTTGCTTGCTATTCTTTTTTCGATTTATAGTCACCTATGTGGAAGTTTTTTTTTTTTTTTTTTTTTTTTTTTTGAGACAAGGTATTCCTCTGTTACCCAGGCTGCATTGTACAGCACAGTCAAGGCTCACTGCATCCCGAACTTCCCAGGCCCACGTGATCCTCCCACCTCAGCCTCCCAAGTAACTGGGACCACAGGCATGTGCCACCACTCCCAGGCTGGAGTTTCCTTCTGATGAAAGATTTATTTTTTTTTTATCTTTCCCATTTGGGGTATATACATGACATATTTTCTGAATTCTCACAAATCCATGCATACCTTTCTTTTCCTTTAGCAGATGAATTATATCCACATTCCCAGCTTATAGCCCTTTCTTCCTACTGGTCTACAGCCAGTTAGTCCACCATCCCTTTGCTTCCAGGATTCAAATCCCATTTTTCTTCCATTGTAAGTACGTTATTATTATTTTTTGTTTTGCCTCTTTGGAAACTTGCCAGATTTTCTCTTTGCATCTTTTACCTTCTCAAAAATTTTATCAGCCTATTCTTCACATTTCTTAACTTTTTCTATTATCTTTTACATTTTCCTGAATTTCTTCTAATGACATAGTAAGGACTATCCCAAACTAAAATTTTTTTAAATTTTAAATTATTTTTTACTTATCCTATTCTTTCAGCATGTTGCCACACTCTTTCTGTTCTCTTCTTCTGACACTTCTTAAATGAGAAATGTGCAACTAATGTCTGATGTCTGCACATTCATCCACTGTCCAGTTCATGGTAAGTGCATACTGTTTCTCATGTACTCTTCCAGGGGCTGGGGATTTGGTCATACATTTTAGAAAGACAAAAATGCTTGCCCTTATGAAATTTGCTGTCTTCATTTTATTATCCGCCATTCACTCTTCTATCTACTGAAATCTGCTTCCATCCCTCTCCCCAAACAGGGCTAATCTAGCAAAGATAGAGAATGAACTGCAATTGCCAAACTCATGCCTAAGGTTTCAGTGGCATTTAACACTTTTCTTAATGTCTTCTTTCAACATGTCCCTTTTTAATTGTATGTATTTAAGGTATACAGCATGGTGTTTTATATACATATGCAGCATAAACTTCCATCGTCACTTTGGGGGTGTGTGTGTGTGTGATAAGAGCACCTAAAATTTACTGTCACAGCAAATTTTCAATATGCAATACAATATTATTAACTACATTCTTCATGTTGTTCATTTGCACCTATCAGGATGCTTTCCATTTCAAACAAAGAAAAACTTGAATAAAATTGTTCTAAATAATAACAACATATAAGTCAATGTGAATGAAATTTCCAGACAAGGCAGAGGTCAGAGCTGATTGGATTAGGCAGCTTGTCCAAGGACCTGGTTTCTTTCCTTCTATCTGCATCTCTGGTGTCAGTTTTATCCTATACTGTAACAGTTCCAAGTTTCACATTAACATGTCACACCTTTTAGAATGAACAGATTGTCTTTCAGAAGATATTTTTCCCCAGAAACCTCCATCCAGCAAATTTCCCATCATGTCCAATTAAATTCAATTAGATCTTTTGCCCCTCCCATCCCAAAAATGCCATATTACTTAGGCTTGGGTTATTTGAATTAATCATTATGGCAGTGGTATAAGGTTAGTCTGAATGGCTGTATAAACCATGGCTCATCCCTAGATCTAAGTTTGAGACAGATTCCTACGGAATCTCAGCAACATTTAACGGGAAGATATATGGACACCCAGACAAAAACCTGGGCACAGTTAGGAACGGGAAAGGGGGAAATTATTGCTCAGCTGACCACGGACAAAGGCCAATCATTATTACCCTCTCTCTCTCAGTTTCCTTCTTGACCATGAAGTAAACGTTGTGGCTTTCTAGAGTTCCATGTACAGCAGTTTTGGGTATTCTCATCCACTACTCCATGGCTTTCACTACCAGCTCTATGATGGACATTCTCAAATCTGTATCTGCAATTTCAGTTTCTGCCCTAGAATGAAATACATATTTCTAATTATAAGACAATTATCTTGGCTCATCAGTACTTAGGACTTAACTTGTTCTATACCTGCATCAACATCATCAGTAATCCAAGAGAGAAGCCTAAGAATAACCTTTTACTAATGATCATCCTTTCTGTTGGTAATCCTTTCTCCAAAACTGGGGAGCTTCTTATTCTCTGCACCAAATATTTGAAACTTCTTTCTCAATGTGCATCTTGTCTATCCTCATTACAGTCATTCCAGCACCTGAGACTTTCATCAAGAGTACATTTAAGGTTGAGCCTTTGCTCCCGACTATATGTTTTGTCCTAAGGATCCATCAATTTTCACAATATCAAGGCAACATGGTTAACCAGCTTAGCAGTATGGGAAGGTTGATGTCATTACCCTTCGTTATTCAGCCTTCCTTGGAGTCTTGACAAGAGTTAATCAGCTGGAAATACCTTACTCTTTCATGTCTATGAGTCACTGTCTATTCTCCATGCCTGAAATTTTCTTTCTACTTGTGCTCTTAGGTAAAGTCTTCCTTGACTCATCCTCAATCCTAACAGAGTTACTGACTCTATCTTTCCAGATATCTTATACAGACCTAATCCTCTGTAATAAACATTATCTACTATTGTCCAGATGCGTTGCATCAAAATTATTCAGTTTTGTCTATCTTCACAGCAGCGAGCAATATCCTTGCAGGGTAAGTAAAGATAAGCAAAGATGCAAAAAATACTTTTAAGAATGGAAAAAGGGAGGGAAGAAGGAATGTGTTGCATAATAAACAATGATCTATATTGTGCCACTTGTAGAATTTGCCTTCAATTTTCAGGAGACAGATTTTATATAGGGAGAAAAGAGAATAATTTCAGCATCAAACAAGGATCTGAATCAAAATTCTTCTATTAAGCACAATGTGTACCAGGGGCCCTAGAAGAGCCAAATTCATTTTCTTTCCAGGTCTAGCCTCAGTAATTTACAAATGCAGACAATTCTAATCAGTCAGAAATTTTAGATTGGCTCTAAGCACTATGGGATATGCAGTTCACTGAAAATGTTGCCGTTCAAATGAAGCATGTTACATTGGTAATATATACCTGGTTTCATGTGCCATAGCACAAATCTACATAGGCACTAAAATAGACACAAAAATCACAAGAGGATAGCAGATATCTCTCTGCCCCATTTAACAAACACAACTTTTTCTTGTTTCTTGGAGATTGAGCTCTTGTTTCACTTTTTTATTGCCTATCAATCAGCTTGAGAAGGCATCTGCAATTGTATTTCGTTCATGAAGACATAAATCCTGGCAGCAGCAGCCTACACACATCGAAAAGCTCCATTCTAAATTACCTTTGTCAGACTGTATAGAAAGTAAAAGGCACACTTCAGTCTTATTTGATTAAACAGGGGACATACTAGCTAGCCTGAAAATGGAAAATCCTTTTCATTGACATGCTCCATTAACTGCATTTCACTGGAAAAAATATATATATCTCAGTGCACTTCTTTACCTCTGCTCCTCTAATTGCTACTTACAAATTCTTTTTTCTCAATCATGCTATCTCCCATAAATCAGGAAGCAAAAGCATTTGCAGCTGAGTCCCTAGCTGTTATTTAACATGATATGCTGCAGTGCCACTATTATGCCAAAAACCAACAATACACCAGTCGCCATGGGAACCAGGGCATGAAAAGTTGAAAGTCCTCCCTTACACAAGATGGGTGGGACTTTTATGGAGCCATGTGTCCCACCAACATTATGAGCCATACTATTCTGGCAAAATTCCTTAGACTCAGCTGATTCCCAGTCCCAGAGAAGTGTTCGTCCATCCTGCATTTCCTGATATTTAACTTGCAATTGGTCTACACCTCCAAAGGAGATAAATTATAGGGTAATCATTCATATTACAAATGGGGTTTTCATTATACATTCACTTCCAAGAAAAATAGCATATGACAAAACATTAAAAGATCAACTTATAAAACAGAGCAACTGAGAGTTATTACTACCATTAAATTAGTATATTTCATTTTACAAAAGCACTGATTGATCTCAAGGTTCTATACTGTACTTCCCAATTCTTATGGACACATTCAAGATTGATAATTTCAAAGTTGGAAAATGTGGTCACAATGTTAAAGGTTGATCAGAAAAAAATATCTCTATAGTTATAAATCAGTGGGAAGGAATTATTTCATTTTCCAGAACATTAATTCACATAGTGATTCTGTGATAAGACTTGTTTCAGTGAGGAAAACCTATTCTAGCACATGCATTCATACCTGTGCCCCCTACATACAAGGAGGGAGCTCCCATATAATTCTGTTCTCCAAATATTTCTTGCTCAGCCCTCTCCATTTCTATCTTATTTACTCTGCTTTGGCCTCGTGAAAACAGAAAATTTCAGTTACAAGGGAAAAAATAATTGGATTTCTACCATAAGGAAAATATTTCTTTAGAGGAGAAGGCAAAGAAATATATAATGACTTTGGATAAAAGTCAACTCAACTGTACATATGGTATTGAATGATATGACTCATTTCTTTTTCTGCAAAGTTTTGTCCATGATTTCAAGAACTGAGCTGAAGTTCTCTTTTGTTATAGTTCTATAAAATGGAAAGTAAAAATTGGTGCACAAATGCATTGCTGGTTACCAGAGTAGACAAATCTTTGCCACACATGTTGATTTCATTGTGATTCAAATGATTGCTAACAGTCTTGAGTTCATTAAATTTAAAACATATTTTATGGAATATTTTGTTCCTTCAATTTGAAAACCATGTGTGCTTTAATAAAAAATTCAGTTCAAGAGAGTTCAATTCCATTTCAAACTATTAACATTTAAGTGAATTTCTTGATGTTAAGCAATAAAGTCAGCTAAACCTGCAGAATAATGTTGCATGAGATGTTTTGCAGTTAATGGGAGGCCAGAGTTAGAATTAGTGTCCTATTGAAGGAGTGGAAACATTTGTCTATGTACGCCTACAAAGTAACCATGAAATTTTGGAAGATAATGGTGGATTAGCGGGTGCAGATTTATTGCAAAGGGTCTTCAAATGATTTGGCACATTTATTTTGCTCTTTTTATGACTAAATACATATGTCTCTCACATATATCCTTTCCAGTTGTGTATATGTTTGTATGTGTGTCTATGTGCATTGTTATAATAAAAAATAAATTCATCTAATAGGATAGTTTTTCAAGTGTTTTTTAAAGTAAATCATTTCTTTACATGACTGTTCAAGTATCAGTTGAGCTCTAAAGATATCAAAATATATTATGCTTGAAATAATACTAATAAGATAATGTTTATTGAGCACTTACCATGTGCCAGACATATTGCTAAAGACTGCTTGCAAATCATCTCATTTAATCCTCAAAACAATTCTAAGAAGTAAACCTCTACCATACCTCAGATCTCTTCCAAGGTCATATATGTATATATACATGTACGTACATACACACATACACACACACACACATGCATGTTAGGTTGGTGCAAAAGTAATTGTGGGTTTTGCCATTACTTTCAATGGCAAAAATGACAATTACTTTTGCACCAACCTAATATATGTATGTGTGTATATATATATACACACACATATATATGTGTATATATACTTTTTTTGTGTATATATGTGCGTGTATATATGCACATATATGTCTTTATAAATAATAGACATATTTATTATTTAGAAAAGAGTGCAAAAAACAGGCTATCCTGAGAGATTTTTATTTCTAATTTTATCCTCTCAAAAAATAGGCATCCTAGAAGATACAGGGGGAGAGAAATATCATCTATTTGTACCAGAGTCGAGACTAAACAATCTGTAATTGTATATGCTAGAGACTCAAACAGTCTAGGTATTAAACATTGTGCCAGGCCCAATCAGGCAAAACCAAAAACCCAAGAGGCAAGACCTTTTGCTTGCAGCAGTGTGATATATTATATTATTTATTCAAAATATTCACTGTTCCTCAGTGGGAGGATTATACATCCCCCTTCTGCTGCTAAGAGGTTTCGCCATGTGACTTGCTTCGGACAATGAAATGTGAACAAAAAGTGATATGTCCCTTCTCGGCAGAAGTTTACAATTCAGCACGAGTTGTCATGATTCCATTTCCCCTCCGTTATGAGCCTTGCAATATCCCTGACAGAATCTCCATCAGCCCGGATCCAGTTATGAAGGCAACAGATGGCAAAGCCTCAACCAGCCCACGGTGAACATATAGATGTAAATGAGAAATAAGCTTTTATGGTTTAAAGCCTATAAGTTTGGGGGTCATTTGTTATGACATATTAACTTCCTACACCCCAATAAATACAAACAGTATAGGACAGATCTTAAAAGAATGGTATAAGCAAACTGCCTGACCTCTAATCAAAATTCTACCACCATTATTTATGCTATTGTGATTTGGTTCGAAAAATCTGACAATTGAATTAGCGAAAGTGAATGTATAACAAATTTAATTTGATTCCTTAAATATTCTCATTGGCTAACATGCAAAAACAAGTAGGGTGATTTAATGTAGGGTTTACATTAAGCAAGGTAGATTACAAAGTTCATATATCTCAAAGGTACCTGTCAAAGTTTTTCCTATATATATAACCATTTAAAAGTTTTTAATTCTGACTCTGATGACCTAATTCCTTCTAAGAACACATGCATAATAGCATCTGTTCAACATTTGAATTGTTTATCAGTTATTTTCTCCCTTTGCATTACTGGAATAACAACACTAAGATTTTTTCATTTCTGCTCTTCATACTTTGGAGTCCATATTCAGAAAATAATGGTAGGTGATTTTTTTATCTGTCATTTTGGCATAGTTGATCATTCCTTGTCACTGTTTATTGCACTTATAAATTTTGATAAGGAAAAGTAAAACATTTGTTCAGGCAATTATACCGTACACGCTTTCAAAACGATTTGAAGTTTCTTACAGAAATATAGATAACACAACAGGCTCAAAAACAAATCCAAGAACGAGTACAAAGGAGAATAAAGGCTAGCCAATTAGATAAATTTAGTACACAAAATTGAATTCCACGGGATATTACATGGTTACTAAAATGCTTTTCAAATCCAGCTTTGAGATTCCTAGTGTCCAAAGCAAAAAGAGAAACAAAATTGCTTATCAGACATATAATGTCCAAAGAATTTTAAAAGGAATCATTCAAAAGCAGCATAACTTTTCATGTCATGGAAGTAGGTCAGACATTTCTTCTGTGGGTCAACATAAAAGAGAAAATGTGACATATAATCCTTAGCAATGTCTTTATCAATATCCCTACAAACGCAACAGCAATGTGTTCATCAATAGCCCTACAAACCCAATAGCAAAAATACAGGAAATTTTTCACTCTGCATTCTATTGGAGTTGCAGTTCATTTTAGGACTTGAGGAAATATTCAGTCCAAGCTGATAAATTCTTCCATGATTTTCCTTTACATTAAGCTTATGCAGCCATTTACACAATGTCAGATTCTTTATGTACAACATTCCAAGTGGCATTTCTGAACTAAATACAAAAATTAAGATTGAAGCATGGGTCACTGTTGAAGATGCACTGTGGTCTGTGTACTACAGTTTATTCAGGCCTACGTGTTAGAAAAACATTCTGATTTATCTCCTGAAGAGCTTTGAATAAGCAAGATCATATTTTTATTCAGTCCAACAATCTCTACATTTCTTGCCATCAACATCATTTTCTATTGTCATATACAATTGCTTAGTTTTTTTAGATTTTCTGAAACCAGTCTTCATTTTATAACTGCCATCACTCATTTGTGACTTCACTTAAGGTGACAATCAGGTGAAACTAGCACAGGATACTCTGTTCCTAAGTAAGAGTATAACTCCTTAGGGAAACACCCCACTTGAATTAATATAGAGATTTCACAACGATATTACCATTGGCACTTCTCTTTGACTTTGCTTATCTTTCTCTTAGGCTGGTGCAAAAGTAATTGCAGTTCTTGTCATTTCCTTGATGGCAAAAAACCGTGATTACTTTTGCACCAACCTAATATGTACGTCAGTGATGGTTGTAGTAAAACTGGTCCTCATTGAAGAGTATTAATGAGTACAGTCTAGAAAAAGGAAAAAAAAAATCAGCAAAATAATGAATTGCCTTGAGTAGCTCTTTGAGATTTCAGATTTAAAATGAGAAAAATGGTTTCAGAAGCCATGTAACGCACTGATAGGACAAAAAAAAAAAAAAAAAAAAAAAAAGCAGTCTTCATTAGGTTTGTAAAGTCATTTCGGCTCTGCTATTGATTTCTAAATATATAAGGATTTGTAAAACACTTCATTTTGGAAACTAATATTGGGACATACTGTTCATATTTTAATTGTTTGTTTGACCCTGAGCAAGTAGATCGATCTCTTACTTCTGTTTCTTCTTCCTTAAAATAGAAATTATAATTGCACCTCGTGGACTTGCTATAGGGATTACATGGATTTAATTCATAAATCACTTAGAGTGCTGCTGAGCACAATGTGAGTACTATAAAGTGCCTGTTACAATTATTGTTCCTGACAAAAATCTAATTCCCTATATTTTTTCTTCAACTATCCAATAGCATATGATGGAAACGGGGACCATGAAAAATTAAACATATTTTTAGATGAATTCCAATCTCTACTTCATTAGGAAGAAATGAAGCTATAAGTTTTCCTTTTTTGCGCATACTGTTTTAATCAACAGACCTCATGACATTTCGACCAGTGATAATTTAAGAAAGATTTGTTGTTGCTAATGTTGCTTCACTAATTAATACTTCTTGTTAGAGGCCTTAATGAAGCCCACTGCAGTTTTAGATTAAAAGAAAAAAAAAAGAAAGACTTATGCTCTTCCATTTAGCTTGTCCTAAAGGTCCTCTTCACCCATCCCTATGGGCGGCAGGTTACAATAAAAAAGAGTACGAGTCTGGAAATAAAAAACTTGTTCTGAATTGGCTGTGTGACTTATAAGTTCTTCATATTTAAACAAGACATTTTCCCACATTTAATTTAGTTTCTTGCAGGGGCTAAATGAAGATGATCATTTTGAATTATAAAATTCTATAATTCTCAGAAAACTTTCACACATGATCTACATATGTTGGAAAATGTAACATCAAGTCCTCTAAAATTGTACATCTCAATATATATAGATTATCATTTATATCATTCATATACTACCCAGTGTTTTGTTTTGTTTTGTTTTTTGAGACAGAGTCTCGCTCTGTCACCCAGGCTGGAGTGCAATGGCGTAATCTCAGCTCACTGTAACCTCCACCTCCCAGGTTGAAGCAATTCTCCCACCTCAGCTTCCAGAGTAGCTGGGACTACAGGCACGCACCACCATGCCTGGCTAATTTTCGTATTTTTAGTAGAGACGGGGTTTCACCACATTGGCCAGACTGCTCTCGAACTCCTGACCTCAAGTGATCCGCCAATCTCAGCCTCCCAAAGTGCTAGGATTACAGGCATGAGCCACCACGCCTGGCCAGTTTTTATGCTTTCTAGTAGGAAGGGAAAATAGTTCATATTTAAAGCTAATTAATACTTTAATATTTAGAATATTCTCAACAGCATGGGAATTATCTTTTCTTTCTTTCCATAAAGCAAACACACAAATTTGACTTTTTTTTTTTTTTTTTTAAGAGACAGGGTCTAGCTCTGTCACCTAAGCTGGAATGTGGTGGCGTGATCATAGCTCACTGCAGCCTTGAACTCCTGGGCTCAAGGGATCCTCCTGCCTCAGCCTCCCTGGTAGATGGGACTACAGGTGCACACCACCATGCCCCACTAATTATTTATTTATTTTTTTAATAGAGATGAGATCTCCTTATGTAGCCCAGGCTGGTCTGAAACTCCTGGGCTTAAGGAATCCTCCCAACTCAGTCTCTCAAAGTGCTGGTATTACAGTCATGAACCAGTACAGTACATGAAACAGTACTCATTACCTTTCCAATGTTGACAAATGTCTGGCTGCTGCTTCTTGTTAGATGGTCACAAATACAAGAAAGATACTAATGCCAACATTTGCCTCTCAAAATGTAACACCTTAAATATAGTTCTTTTACTTCCTGTATACAAACATAGCTACCTTCTGGGAATGCCACTTGTATATCCCAGTGCCAAGACGCCATTACCTTGTTTTTACTTCCAGGGTCACTAGTATTTAAAAGGTATGAGCAATCATTTTATTGACAACCAGAAAAAAATACTGCACATCCTTGGAGACAACCACTGGTGTCACAAAAGGTAGGAAACATTTCCTGGAGTCACCGCCACCACCACCAAAAAGAAAGCAGACCAGCCAACAAAGAATTGCTCATTCCAGGACTTCCAAGGGGAAGGAGTCTGGGTCAGACTGGATACAAAGCAGGAAACCCTGAAGGCTTCAGGAAAAACGTCCTGGACCCAGCCCACAGAGAAGGGGAGTCTGAGCTAAAGCAGCAGTGAGTCAGAGCAGTGGGCAGCCAGAGGGACAGTGCGCTGGACTAAATCAACAGGTGCCCCAGGAAAGCGGTGCTCCCAGGAAACAATGTTGTAGAGATAGCACCAGGAGGGAAACTGAAGTCTCAGAGCCCTCTCCTGAGCCCTAACTGAAAGATTAGCAACTGAAGTGTCTGGGATAAATCACCCACCGGCAGAGGCAGAAGCAAGCCCTCCTTGAAGGACACTTTCCCCAGGTAGGCTAAGTCTCCTACAGATTAAAAGCAAGCATGACCTTTCAAACAAGGATTCTCAAATACACAGAAAATCAAGCTGCTATGTGTGAGAATCGTCAGACAAAAAAACAAATATTTAAAGTGAAGGAATTTCAGACCTTGAAACTGACATAATAGAAAATAGCTATGCATGAAATTTGTAAAAGAAAAGTGAAGCTACAAAGAGAAGCATAGAGTAGAAAACATGAGAAATAAGCACATTGAGCTGAAAAGATTGTAATTACAGAAATAAAACACAATAATTGTTGAAATTAAAGGCTGAATAAAGTCCAATAAATATTTTAGGTAAATAGCAATATTTTTTTAAAAGAATAATAGATTATATGTCTGTAATCCCAGCACTTTGGGAGGCCAAGGCGGGCGGATCACGAGGTCAGGAAACGGAGACCATCCTGGCTAACACAGTGAAACCCCATCTCTACAAAAAATACAAAAATAAAAAAAAAAAAAAAAAAAAAATTAGCCAGGCGTGGTGGCGGGCGCCTGTAGTCCCAGCTACTCGAGAGGCTGAGGCAGGAGAATGATGTGAACCCAGGAGGCAGAGCTGGCAGTGAAGCCGAGATCATGCCACTGCACTCCAGCCTGGGCGACACAGTGAGACTCCCATCTCCAAAAACAAAAAGAATAACAGATTATATAATCCTAGCACTTTGGGAGGCCTAGGCGGGCAGATCACCTGACGTCAGGAGATTCAGACCAACCTAGCCAAAGTGGTGAAACCCTGTCTCTACTAAAAATACAAAAATTAGCAGGGCGTGGTGGTGCATGCCTGTAATCCCAGTTACTTGGGAGGCTGAGGCACGAGAATCACTAGAGCCAGGAGGCAGAGGTTGCTACGAGCCGAGATCGCACCACTGCACTCCAGCCTGGGCGACAGAGCAAGACTCTGTCTCAAGAAAATAAATAAAATAAAATAAAAGATACAGAGGATATAGAGGACAGAATGAGAAGGCTTTGGATTTTGTTGAAGATCCAAAAAAATATATAAAAAGAAAGAAAATGAAGAGAACAAAAGAAAGGCATATAATAGCTGTAAAATTCCCAGTAGAGATGCAAAATAAGAAACCGCAGATCCAGGATAAATAAAAATACATCCATAATTGACAGATCATAACAAAATTACAAAAAAAAAAACTTAATCAGGTTAAAGTAAGCCCCTACTTACAGACAAAATACATTCCCCCGGTGGCTGAGGTGCTCAAAGTTAAAACAGGTGGCCATGGCTGTGAGAAAGATGTTGTAAAAATTATCACAGGACCTCCCTTTCTAGAATCAAGGCAGACCAATTACTGTTGTTAGTGTCAAGATAATCCACTGCCAGAAATCCTCCAACACCGGGCATTTGAAAGAAGCATCTGACAGATTTCTGGTTTGAGGGTTGGAAACCAACCAATCAGAGCTCATTTGTCCTAGTCTAGGCTGAGCTACATCAACCAATTAGGTCTCAGCTGTATTGACCAATCATAACTAAGCAAAGTTCAATTCTTCTTTTGCATAAGTGAACCTGGTTGAGAACCTAGACAGGGACGTTTGCTATAAAACTCAAGCCCTTTCTTTGTTTTTGGAATGTATCTTTGTCTTACACTGCTGTGTTTCTCCAGTTTGCAAACTGTTCACTGGAATAAAGCCTCTTTCCTCCAAAATCCTTTCCGAAGAACTCTTGTTCATAAAAGCAACTAGAGAAAAAGCACAGCTCATATTTTTAAAAGAAGAACAAGTAGAATGACAGCAGAATTATTTTTGTTTGTTTTAATTTAGATGGAGTCTCACCCTGTTGCCCAGGCTGGAGTGCAGTGGCATGATCTTGGCTCACTACAACCTCCTGGGTTAAAGCGATCCTCTTGCCTCAGCCTCCCAAGTAGCAGGGACTACAGGCATATGCCACCACACCTGGCTAATTCTGTATTTTTAGTAGAGATGGGGTCTTGCTATGTGAGACAGGCTGGTCTCAAACTCCTAACCTCAAGTGGTCCGCCTGCCTCAGCCTCCCAAAATTCTGGTATACAGGTGTGAGCCCAGCCAGCAGAATTCTTAACTAAAATTACAGCCTAAAGATTATGGAATAAGAACTTCCAAGTGATGAGATAAAATAACTGTCAACTTGTATTAATTATTGCAGCAGAATAAGGACAAAATAAAAATATTTTCAGATAAAAACTGACAGGGTTTAATCACCACAAGATCCCATCCAAGATACTTGCCACTACATTGGTAGGGAAGGAAAGATAAAACCTAAAATGTTTTAATGTACATTTATCATATAGGAGAGGGATCAAGATAGTGTTTAGCTTTAAGACTCTATTGGATTAAATGTATACAATTATAAAGCTAAGGACTAAAGAATAAAAGTCACATGTATAAATTCTAAACAAGTAAGACGTGAGAAAAGGAGGATAAAAACAAATGAAAACTCCATCACAGAAAAGAGAAAACAGAAGTTTTAAATGGTAGAAATAGCTCCAAATATACAAATAATCACAATAAATACAAATGTACTAGAATCATAAATTAAAGGACAACATCAAATTAAAAGGAAATGTAATGTATTATATTTTTAAAAATTATTTGGTCTTTGTTTCCAGTCCCCGGCACACAGCTCCTAAAACACATGGAATCTGCAGGAAGAAATGAGTGTCTCTTGTATGCTAATTAGATGACTGGTGGCTGAGGAACCCTAGTTAGCTTTGGGATGGGAGCTAGGCCAAAGGAAGACTAAGACATGATTGAAGTATTAGAGCTTTCAGCTCCTGGCCTGCAGGGAAGGGAGTAGGGCCACAGATTGAGTTAATCACCAAAGAGCAATGATTTAATTAATCATGCCTATGTAACAAAACCTCCCTAAACAATGGGGTTCAGAGAGCTTCCAGGTTAATGAACACATTGAGGTTCTGGGCACACTCAGAGGGCACAGAAGTTGCACACACCTCGTCCATACCTGACTCTATGTATCTTTGAATCTGCCTATTCATTGGTATCCTGTATGACATCCTTTATAATAAACAAGTAATAGTAAAGTGCTTTCCTGAGTTCTATAAGCCATGCTAGTAAATTATGGAACTTGAGAAGGGGGCCATAGAAAACTCCAATTTATAACTGGTTGTTCAGAAGCAAAGATGGCAACCTGGGACTGGCATTTGCCATCTGAAGTAGGCAAAGCCTGGTGGGACTGAGGCCTTTAACCTGTGGACTCAGTGCTAACATGAGACAGTTAGTGTCAGAATTGAATTCAATCATAGGACACAAAGTTGGTGTCCACAGAGTTGGAAAATACATTGGTATGGGGAAAATCCCCCAAAATTTGATATCAAAAGTGTTGACAATAAAAATAGGTCAGGAAAAAAGTTGTATTTTGCTTTTTAAAATTAGACATACATGGTATAAAGTATAAAGTATAAAATTCCATACTGCTAAATGGAAAAGTCATTTAGCAGACTTGGAGCCCAATCTACAACCCTGGCACTCACCATTCTGGTCTTTGCCTCAGGGTTATTTCTCAGGTACCATGTAAGACAAGTTGAAAATGCCTGGCAATTAATGGCCCATGCTTTAGTCTGCATATTTTCTGTGGGCCTATATTCCGGTTCACTAATCCTATCTTTTGTTTGTCCAAATGGCTAATAAATGCATCTGTTGATTAATTAATTTCAATTATTGAATTTTTCAGTTCTAGAATTTATATTAAAAAAATTCTTTAGAGGCAGGGTCTTGCTCTCTTGCCCAGGCTGGAGTGCAGTGATGCAATCACAGCTCACTGTAACCTTCTATTCTTGGGCTCAAGCGATCCTCCCACCTCAGCCTCCCAAGTGGTAGAATTTACAGTTTTAAAATCAGTTTTGTTTCTCTCAAGGAAAGTATCCATTTTATCATCTATTTTGTGAAACATATTAATCACCATTTTAAAAGCTGTATCTGATAACTCTAATATCTGTGTTATATTTGAAGTTATTTCTATCTTCTGCTTTTTATGACATTTTTGGCATGCCTATTATTATCAAATAATGGGACATTATATATGAACACTTACAGAATCACTGGATGATGCTAACTTCTTTCACAAATGTTTTGCTCTATTTTCTGGCAAACAGCAAGATTAAATGATAATCACCTCAGTCCAATCAGCAACGAGGCTTCGTATTAAATAAATCTTGGTCTACTTCTGATCTTCCTCACTACTAGAGTGGTCTATAAACTCTAAGAGTCCAGATGATTACCAAAACCCTATCATGTGGGGAGATTGTCTACTCAGCCCTAGGATCTTCCCAAAATTCTGCTGCCTTCTTTGCCGCCTCTTAGTAGCTGTTCTTCTTTTCCTGTCTTCTACAGCTCTGTCCTCATGTGGCATTTTTAAATAGCAATCAATTGGAAAGAATCTAAATGGCCATTATTAAAAGAATGGATAAGAGTATTAACAGAATTATATACAATATATATCAGTGAAATGAATGAACCATATCTGCAAGACAAACACTAAATTTTAGTAAAAGTATTGAGTGGAAAATAAAGTTAAAAATGGAAACAGATGATAAACTTTTTATAATGTACAAAAACAAGTAAAATAATAAATCATTTAATTGTACACATATCAGAGAAACTTTTTTTTTTTTTTTTTGAGGCAGAGTCTCACTCTGTCACCCAGGCTGGAGTCAGTGGTGCAATCTCGGCTCACTACAACCTCCATCTCCTGGGCTCAAGTGATTCTCCCACCTCAGCCTCCTGAGTAGCTGGGACCACAGGCACTTGCAACCATGCTCAGCTAATTTTTTGTATTTTTGGTAAAGACAGGTTTTCACCATGTTGTCCAGTCTGGTCTTGAACTCCTGAGCTCACGTGATCCGCCCGCTTCAGCCTCCCAAAATGCTGAGATTACAGGTGTTAGCCACCATGCACTGCCTATAAATATTTTTTTGTTAAAGAAAAGATAAACATAAAATTCAGTGTAATGTTTACCTCTGAGAGAGTGGCGAAAGACAACCTGGAGTTCTCTATAGGTAGAATGACTGGCATTGTTATAATTCCTGTTTCAATGATGAACTCAGAATGAATATTATTGCGTAAATAAACAAAAAGAATGTGAGGGTCCTGAGTGGAGAAATAATTACAGTACCATTGCTCTCATTCCTCTGCAACAGCTTACCTTTCTTATGAGTTACCAGAAAGAAAGTTTCCTTCCTATTTTAAGAGCAATTCGTTCCTTACATAAGACTTCAAAACATACCCAAATTAAATAATCTGTATCTTATTTGAAATCCCATCATTTTATCCCGTAATACCATCCTTTCTTCCTTAGGATGAAAAGAAGAAGGAAGAAGGGGGGCAATCTGGAATTTATTTATTTATTTATTTTTGCCTCAACACTATGTTTGCATGGCATTGCTTCATGCCTTGAAAATAGACCTTCGGTCACTTTGACACTAAACAACCAAGAGTATAATTGTTTTCATTGCACTGAGTAACTGACTGAATTAACAAAAATCAACCTTGTGTTTTGTATACTTAGCATAAATTGAGGCAGAGTTCATTTTTCCATAAAGTTTTTAAAAATGTAATTAAATTAAAAGACTTTTCATCACAGAAGCCACAATATTCCCAATATTTCTTATTTCTCTGAAATCAAAAGGAGTTATTCTGCAGATACAAACTTGAAGAGTCACAGAATCTTACAAAGGGCCTATGGTGGACTAATGGACCCCAAAATGTTTATATCCTAATTCCCAGAATATGTGAATGTTACTTTTTGTGGCGAAAGAGGCTCTGCAAATGTAATCGAGGTTATGAATTTTGAGGTGGGGAGGTTATGCTGGATTATCATAATAGGCCTAATCTAATCACATCAGCTCTTAAACATAGAAAACCTCTCCCAGTAGTGGTCAGAGAGATGTGATGACACATAAAAAAGCAGGAGACAGAAGGCAGGAGAAGGATGACAACCTGCACTGTTGGATTTGAAGACAAAAGGGCCCACAAGCTAAGAAATACAGGCCACCTCTAGAAGCTGAAAATGACCACCAGCTGAGAGCCAGCAAAGAAAGTTACCTCAGTCCAATAACTTCAAGGAAATGAATTTGTATTAGTTGGTTCTCACGCTGCTAATACAGACATACCCAAGGCTGGGTAATTTATAAAGAAAAGAGGTTTAATTGACTCACAGTTTCACATAGCTGGGGAGACCTCAGGAAGCTCACAATCATGGTGGAATGGGAAGCAAACATGTACTTCTTCACATGGTGGCAGGAGAGAGAATGAGAGCCAAAAAAAGGGGGAAGCCCCTTAATAAAACCATCAGATCTCGTGAGAACTTACTATCTTGAGACTAGGATGTGGGAACCTCCTCAATGATTCAGTTGTCTCCACCTGGTCCTGCCCTTGGCATGTGGGGATTATTACAATTCGAGATGAGATTTTGGTTGGGGACATAGAGTCAAACCATATCGGGTCCAATTTACTTCCTATAGAGATATAAAATAATACATGTGTGTTGTTTAAACCACTAAGTTTGTTGTAATTAATAAGGGCAGCAATAGAAAATGAATGTAGAACCTTAGTGAACAGAGATGTGATTTGCTCAAAGTCTACAACTTTTAGGAGAAATATTAGGGACAAAATACTGTACTATTATCAATTATCTTTAAATTTATTCTTGGGAAAATTGAAATATACCCATAGTAATAATTATTGAACTGCTTCCTAATGTACATTAGCAAAATAACAAATGTTTTGAAAAGATGCAGAAAATGATTTTCTTAAATTAACATCAATTATTTTTCAAGGAAAAAAAATTACAAAAACTTTTTGTTTTGGCTTAGATGAAAATAATTTCCACATCTTATAAAGTTGTCTCATGTACATCATTTAAGAAATGTTAGCTTTCATAGATGTGTATGCTGACCACTCCACCACTCCTATTCAACATAGTACTGGAAGCCCTACCCAGAGCAATCAGGTAAGAGAAAGAAATAAAAGGCATCCAAGCAGGAGAAGAGCAGGTCAAATTATCTCTCTCTGCTTACAGTATCACTCTATATCTAGAAAACTCTAAAGACTCCACCAAAAAGCCCCTGGATCTGATAAATAACTTCAGTAAAGCTTTAGAATAGAAAATCAACATACAAAAGCTAGTAACATTTCTATGTAACAGTGATTTTCAAGCTGAGAGCCAAATCAAGAACACAATTTTTACAATAGCCATACATAAAAAAATAAAATACATCTAACCAGGGTGGTAGGAGATCTCTACAAGGAGAACTACAAAACACTGCTGAAAGAAATCATAGATGACACAAATAGAAAAACACTTCATACTTATGAATTGAAAGAATCAACATTGACCAAATTGTCCATATTGCCCAAAACAATCTACAGATTCAATGCTATTTGTATCAAATCGCTGTCATTTTTCACAGAAAAAAAAACTATTCTAAAATTAATGTGGAACCAAAAAAGAGCCCAAATAGCCAAAGTAATTCTATGCAAAAAGAATAAAGCTAGAGGCATCATAGTACCCGATGTCAAACTATACTACAAGGCTGTAGTGACCAAAACAGCATGGTACTGGTACAAAAATAGACATAGACCAATGAAATAGAGAACACAGGAGTAAAGCCACATACCTACAAGCAACTGATCTTCAACAAACTCAATAAAAATAAGCAATTAGGAAGAGACTTTCTATTCAATAAATGGTGCTGTGAAAACTGGCTGTTTGTAGAAGAAGGAAACTGGACCCCTACCTATCACCATATACAAAATGACTCAAGGTGGATTAAAGACTTAAATGTAAGACCTTAAACCATAAAAATCCTAGAATAAAACCTAGGAGATACCCTTCTAGACATTGGCCTAGGTAAAGAATGTATGACTAAGTCCTCAAAAGCAATTTCAAAGAAAATAAAAATTAACAATTGGGACCTAATTAAACTAAAGAGCTGCTGCACAGCAAAGGAAACTACCAACAGAGTAAATAGCCTAAAGGATAGGAGAAAATATTCACAAGCTATGCATCCAACAAAGAACTAATATCCAGAATCTACCAGGAACTTAAATAAACAAGAAAAAATAAATAAACCCATTAAAAAGTGGACCAAGTACATGAACAGATACTTCTCAAAAGACATAAAAAGGCTCACAAACATATGAAAAATAGGTTCAATATCACTATCCATCAGAGAAATGCAAATCAAAACTACAACGAGATACCATCTCACACCAGTCAAAATGAACATTATTAAAAAGTCAAAACCTTCCATTCTACCCAGCAATTCCATTAGTGGGCATATACCCAAAGGAAAATAAATCATTCTACCCAAAAACACACACACACACACACACACACACACACACACACACACACATGCATGCATATGTTTATTGTAGCACTATTCACAATAACCAAGAAATGGAATCAAACTAGGTGCCCATCAACAGTGGACTAGATAAAGAAAATGTGGTACATACATACCATGGAACACTACACAGTCATAAAAAATAATGAAATCATGTCCTTTGTGGCAACATGGATGCAGTTGGAGGCCATTATCCTAAGCAAATTAATGCAGGAACAGAAAATCAGTTATCACTTATTATGTCACTTATAAGTAAGAGATAAACCTGAGTACACACAAACATATAGAAAGGAACAATAGATAGTAGAGACCCTAAAGGTGGGCAAGGGCTGAAAAACTTCCTATTAGGTACTATGCTGACTATCTGGGTGATGGGATCTAAAAAGTTCAAACTTCAGCATCATGCAATGTACCCTTGTAACAAACCTGCACGTGTATCCCCAATTCAAATTCAAATTAAAAAGGAAATGTTCATTTTATTAGCAACAGAACTTATGTAGATTTCCAACAAAAAGGCTGTTTGCTGCAGTTCTTAGTACTTCAAAAGCAGCAGGCCAGGTTCACTGGAGAGTTCAGGAAGGACCACTATGGAAAGTATTGCTTTATTAATTCAATAAAACATGTATTTTAAAATATTGCAAATATAAGAAATCAAGAAAAACATGAAGGGAATTTAAACTAAAAAGAGATTGTAGAATTTATTAATGGGCCATAGAGAAATTTTTTAAGTTGGAAAGCCAGCAAATTGTAATAGAAATACCTTAAACTTGGGGGCAAAACATTTCTCATCACATAGCCTTGGACAAAATCCCCTTGACCGGGCGCAGTGGCTCATGCCTGTAATCCCAACACTTTGGGAGGCCAAGGAGGGTGGATCACGAGGTCAGGAGATTGAGACCATCCTGGCTAACATGGTGAAATCCCGTCACTACTAAAAATACAAAAAATTAGCCAGTGTGGTGGTGGGCGCCTGTAGTCCCAGCTACTCAGGAAGCTGAGACAGGAGAATGGTGTGAACCCAGGAGGCGGAGCTTTCAGTGAGCTGAGATTGCACCACTGCACTCCAGCCTGGGCAGCAGAAAGAGACTCTGAAAAAAAAAAAAAAAAAAAAAAAAAAAAAAAAAAAAAAAAACCCTCTAAGGCTCAATATTCTTATCTATAAACTAGTGGATGAACAAATCTGTTTCTGCCTGAATGCCATATTATTTTAAGAACCAAATGATACAATGCAGTTGAAGGTGACATGTAAAGAGAGCACAAAAATTACTCTGGACTAGGAGCCAGAAGCTCTGAGTGTTCCTTCCCAATCTGCCACATGACATTGTATTCCATAGCAAGCCATTTCATCCTTCAAAACTTTAGTCCTATCATCTGAAAAACAAATAATATAACATTGCCTTTGAACATCGCAAGATGCCATCTTTGATATTATTTTCAAATAGCAAAGCTATAATACACCTGAGACTTTTTGGATACATAAGAAGGATAGCTCACTTTCACAGAGCCAGGTCCAAAGAAATCTGAATACTCTCTGAGTAAATGATGAGATAATGCGTTGTGGATGGAGTTGTTGGCCCAGATACATAAATTCATGATTCTTAGACTTCTGTGTAAACGTACAAGTTTGGATTAATTCCCAAAGGAGCTTAATCCTTAAAGGAAACACTCTTTGAAAGAGAATCATTAAGTATATGTGCAAGATTAATGGAAGAGAGACCTAAAGTGAAGCCAAAAAAGAAAGGCATTGCATAGAAACTTTCTAGAAGTCAAGAGGTAAACAGTAATGGCATTGATACAATGAAGAGGACTTCCACATATTACTTCATAAAGAGAGGATTCTGTCTCGTGTGTTTTCAGAAACACCTGAAAGGGTTATGTGATATCTCAGTAATGAGAAATATCACAAAAGCTAGCCCACTCATCTCTTTAAATGGAATCTGGAGTCTCTAACATGTCATTAAATTAAGAACATAAAAGTAGAAGACTATTTTCTTTTTAGGTATTTGCTATGCAATTGAGACTCTTTTTCTTACAAAAATGGTCAGAATACTCTAATATTTTTTTTTTTTTTTTTTTTTTTTTTTTTTTTTGAGACAGAGTCTCGCTTAGTCGCCCAGGCTGGAGTGCAATGGCGCGATCTCGGCTCACTGCAAGCTCCGCCTCCCGGGTTCACGCCATTCTCCTGCCTCAGCCTCCTGAGAATACTCTAATATTTCTGATTAGAACACAATTCCACCAAACTAATTATACATCCTCAGATGGGCCAGATATCTTATTCCTAATATAAATTACAAAAGAAAATGTGTATTCTGTTCAGGTGGATCAGAATCCAGAAATTCTAACAACTACTCATTAATTGTACTTTCCACTGTTAAGACCGAAGATGATAACCTCCTGTTAATAATTCTTCCAGAAACCTCCCTGGATGCTGACATACTGTTTCTCAACAAGTTGTGATTATTTATCCCTTTCTTCTTGCAGTTGTCTACAAATAGCAAGCTTCTCATTCAGAATTTAAATTTAAATTCCTCCTGACAAGTAGTAGAGCATCACTTGGCAAATCCACAGTATGGTGTCATTATATCTTCATAAAATATAGGGTTTTTAATATCATCACAGAGCATTAGATAAAAATGTAATGGCAAAATATTAAAATTTTTAAGGAAACTAGCTCAGAAATAAACCACTTATAACTGAACTATAAAAATGAACGATGAAATTATAACACATAAGAGTGTTATTGTATGGCCCTTTAAAATCCCCACCTTACCTTGCGAATCACTCAGACCTGATTTAAATCCTCTCTCTGACACTAATTCTTGTTAGAAACTTACTCATCTTAACCTGTTTACATTACAGTATGCTTGGTAAGACTATCCAGTTTATAGGACTGTGGTGAAAATTAAAAAAGGAAATATGTGCAAAGCTCCTACCATAATGTATTTTAAACCATCAATAAATAAATGGTAGATATTTCTTTTTAATTAGTCCAGAACCATAAAAAGTAGAGAAAATCATTCCCATTTTACAAATGAAAGCTCTGCAGAGATAGAATCTAGAAACCACTAGAATCTAGACACCAGTGTAATAATCAGAGCAACCTTTTATAATTGTATAGAAGTTTGTCATTTAAAACACTTTTAAAGCATCTTATTTGATCCATATAAATAGCAATAGCCAATTCATACACTTTTAGAGAAGAGAACATTGAGGCTTAGAGAAATTAAGTGACTTTTTAATAATCACTGTTATTGTAGTAGATGTATTTTGGTTACATAGCATTTTTCTTTGTCCTAAAACATGTCCTGTCCTCTGCTTCATTTATACAGTTCCTGTGAGAACTTCCAAGCCTCAGATCATTCCCTTTTCTGTCTAGAGTTGATTGGCTCATGAGTGGGAAGAAAACTCAAATAGGGCCATAATAGTAGCCTACATTCACAGAGACCACAATTGATTGGTCCAAGGGTAGACATCTGACTTAATCTAAGCCAATGGGTCACATCTCAAGATTTTTTGAAAGTTCCGTCTGATGACAGGGGTTTAATATGTTTAACTTGGGAACTGTGCGTTGGCTTCTGTGACTTCTGTAGAATGTGAAAGATGATTCTGAGCAAGAGAAAAGAATAAAGTAAATACGCAAACTGAAGTAAAGATGTAAGACAGCAAGAGAGTCTCTGTTCCACTTTTTCATGAGATGCAGGCTCATCACATTCCTGTTTTTGGGTTCCATGTGGTACACCAGTATCCTTGTACTAAAAAATTCCATTTTAAATGAGGCCAGTTCATATAGTTTCTGTAACTTGGAGCCAAGAGAGTCTAAAAGGAGGTTTTCTTATACTAAATTTGGTAACCTGTTCACTAGATAAGACACTAATAACCATTACTATCTTCCAAATATCTCCTTTTGCCATTTTTATTCATTTAATATTTGATCCTAAGTGGGAAGTGTGATGGGATTGAAATTCTACGCATGCATCCAATGTATTACAGTATATATGAAGGAAATGACCCAAAACATAGAGGGAAAGATCCATGCCCTAAAACTGCTTCCAGTCATCCAGTATACACTCAATTCAGCTAATGAATATTGAATTCTTTAAGCCTGCCCTTCTCCATATAACCCCAGTTCATTCCATATGTTTGTTGTTTGCTTGCTTTTCCTGCTGTTGGTACTCCCAACCCCCAAACTACAACCTTGACAGCTATTTACCTAGCAAAGTGTTGTTGCTTGAATCTCAGCAGAGAGATAATTTCAATAAGTCTTCCCTTAATTACCAGCTCTGGGTTCTGTGCACCTCCTCGTGCTCTCCGAGCACCTGTATTTGATCTACTGTAACTCTTATTCCTCTGCAGGGAAATTGCCTGATAAAGTCCACCGATATAATGTAAGTCTAAACGGCAACAACTACGTATTTCAGTGCTGCATTTTTGGCAGCTGGAATATTGTATAACATGTAGTGGGCACTCAACAAGTATTTGTGAGAGTCACTCTTTGTGAATAAACTCCCTTGGAGATTTTTAACAACTTCAAAAGCACCTACATGCAAATAAATCACTGATGAGATTATCTCCTTACTGATGAAAGCATTTGAAATTACTCAGTTGTATTGGGAGACACATTAGATTGAAAGCTCCTCAATTTTAATATGCCTGAAGTCCTCTTTGGAAATCTGATAAACAGAGTATTAAAGGCAAATTTAAATGGGCACTGAAATAGCAACTGCCTTCAGAGCATGTTTAGACAATGCTATTTAAGGTTGATAATAGAGAATGAAAGATTAGTATCTATATTTCAACAAAGGACAATAAGTATACAAAACATTGTCCCACTAGAAAAGCAACTTACAACAGGTTAAAATTGAGAATTGTATAATGGTTCCCATCTAACTGGCTATTGACTCATATTTTGGCAATATTATTGTAGACTATCAATTCTCAAAAAACAAAAAAAAAATGTTTTGCCATATGTGAGTGGACAAAGTGTGTAACCAAATCTCTCTCAGAATCTTAGAAATGACAGTGATTAAATAAAATAACACAGTTAAAGAAATACATATGCTACTCAGATTCCACCAGCAATTTAAATGGTATGAAACAAATGATCCCCCTCACTGGGTGACATCAATCTGACATAAACAATAGCACTAGGAGAGAAACATACCTAAATATACTCCTGTCACAAAGACTTAGGTTGAAGAGAGGCAGAGAGGAAGTCCAATGTTTTAGTTTCTATCAACTGTTTGACACAGTGTTTTCATCCTACTGCTGATCTTAGGATTTCTAGAAATAGCACACCTCAAATTTACAAGGGCATCGTGCATCCTATGCAGGAGAATAGCAGTGCTTGGTAATGTGGTATGACTAATATCATGCCTGGCACATACCATGTGTTTAATAAATACCATTCAATAAGTGAAAGAACAAAACTAGCCAGTTTATTGCTTGGCTATACACTTTAAACTTATTTTGCAAATGCTTTTCGATGTTTAATTGACTTTTAACAACAACAAACCTAGGTAGTACATGAAAGCAAAGCAGTTTTATTCATAAATAGAATAGATGGCCTCTAACAGACCTTGAGTTTAAAGCATGTCTCTCCCAAACTATGTCTGTGTCTGTCATTAGAGTCACTTTTGGTTTGTTTATAGAAGCACACTAGTGAAATCCAAATGTTTTCTCTGGGTCAAATATTTGAATATAAACATACCTATAGTTCTTAACAAATGGGAAGAGACCAATTTATATATTTCCCCAGAAAATATCTTTACAATCCGAAAAGTGACAATATATGAATATTGTGTCAACATGATCAGTAAACTAAATAAAACAATTTCCTGCAAATATATGTTTAGTATAAGTCCCTCAAAAAGAAACAGAAAACATAGAAGTCTATAAACCATTTGTGATGGTTAGTACTGAGTGTCAACTGAATTGGACGGAAGAATGCAATATTGATCCTGGATGTGTCTGTGATGGTGTTGCCAATGGAGATTAACACTTGAGTCGGTGGAGTGGGGAAAGCAGATCCACCCACAATCGGGTGGGCACCATCTAATCAGCTGCCAGCAAATATAAAGCAGGCAGAAAAACATGAAGAGGAGAGACAGGTCTAGCCTCCCAGTCTACATCTTTCTCCTGTGCTGGATGCTTCCTGGCTTCAAACATTGGACTCCAAGTTCTTCAGTTTTGATACTTGGACTGGTCCTCCTTGCTCCTCAAGCTTGCAGACCACCTATTATGGGACCTTGTGATTGTGTAAGTTAATATTTAACAAACTCCTACATATAATATATAATATATATAATATGTATATGTAATATATAATATATAATGTGTATAATATGTAATATATATTATATCTATTATATATGTATAATAGGTAATATATAATATATATTACATATATTATATATTAATAGTATAATTATATCATGATTTATTTGCATAGTATGTATTACATATATTATATATTATATAATAATATAAATTTTATATATTATATGTATCCTATTAGTTCTGTCCTTCATGAGAACCCTAGTACACCATTAAAGAAATATTAGCGGTTGAAAATCTACCCAGGTCATCCAAAGCATTTCAAACTACATTACAGATAAATTATACTAAATAATAAAGAAAAATTGTTACAAACTTCACAAATGCTTCCAGAAAAAGGAGAAAAAGAAGAAACATGCTATAACTTTTTTTGAGGATAGTATCATCTTAATATAAATATTAGAGTTTAAAAAGGAAACTTTAGCGGCCGGGCGCGGTGGCTCAAGCCTGTAATCCCAGCACTTTGGTAGGCCGAGACGGGCGGATCGCGAGGTCAGGAGATCGAGACCATCCTGGCTAACCCGGTGAAACCCCGTCTCTACTAAAAAATACAAAAAACTAGCCGGGCGAGGTGGCGGGCGCCTGTAGTCCCATCTGCTCGGGAGGCTGAGGCAGGAGAATGGCGTGAACCCGGGAGGCGGAGCTTGCAGTGAGCTGAGATCCGGCCACTGCACTCCAGCCCGGGCCACAGAGCGAGACTCTGTCTCAAAAAAAAATAATAATAAAATAAAAATAAAATAAAATAAAAAAAGGAAACTTTAGACTAAACTCTTTATTAACAGAATTGAAAAAAAATGAGTAATACATTTTAGATTTATTCTATGATTACAAGATAAATTTTACAATAGAAAATATTATTCACCATGTTAACAGAGTAAAGAACATTCAGATAATCACAGAAGCAAGGCAAGCATTCAGAAAAATTCTATATCAATTAATGACAAAACTTTTATAAAAGTCAGTAAGAGATTAGAATTTCAGTAAAATCACCATCTAGTGTGATATTTATTGTAAGTTTTATATAGATCCTTTTATGCTTTCAGGTAAAAAGGATCTACATAAACTTACAATAATTATCACACTAGATGGTGAATCATTAAAAGCATCCCCTTTAAATTCAGGAATGGATAATATCTGGAATTATCACTTTTAACCCACATAGACCTGAAGGTTCAAGCCATACAGCAACATGGAATAATTAATGTTTGAAGGAATAAAGATTGAAAAGGAAGAAACTAAGCAATTATTATTCCCACAAACAGATACCCCAAAAGTGAACGTGTAATTTGTGAGAACTAAGAGAATTCATCGAGATTGATGGACATAAGGTAGTTTTAAGTCTCATTTCTATACACTAGCAAGCAATAAAATTTTAAAACATCAATTTAAATAACAAAAAAACACAGTAGATACAAATGAATTTAAGAAAGAGCTTCATGCAGAAAAGTATAAAAACTTGCTCTAAAACATTTTTAAATACCTGGATAAGTTCTTTACAGGGACATAGATGAAGGTGGAAACCATCCTTCTCAGCAAACTAACACAGGAACAGAAAACCAAACACCGCATGTTCTCACTCACAAGTGGGAGTTGAACAATGAGAACATATGGGCACAGGGAGGGGAACATCACACACTGGGGCCTAATGGGGGTGGCGGGCAGGAGGAGGGAGAGCATTAGGAGAAATACCTAATGTAGATGACAGGTTGATGGGTGCAGCAAACCACCATGGCACATGTACACCTATGTAACAAACCTGCACGTTCTGCACATGTATCCCAGAACTTAAAGTATAATAAAAAAAAAAAAAAAATACCTGGCTAAGTGGACAAGGATAATAAAATGTGGTATTTCTCAAACTTAGCTCTGGCTGCTCATTGGAATCATTTGGAGGATTTTAAAAAACACTGACCTCTGGGCCCCACTCCCAGAAATCATGATTGAATTGGTCTGGAGTGCAGTCTAGGCTTTGGAAGTGTGCAGAGCTCCTCAGGATATTCTAAAATGCAGTAAAGGTTGAGAACGAATATTCTAGTGGATGCTGTGGTGACCACCCAGATCCCCATATATGAAAGAAACACACCATTCCCCCGGCTGCTAAGAGTAGTACTGGCAACTGACAGCTGTCAGGTGACTCCCATCCCCAGAATTTGCCCACAAGTACTTCAGCTGAAGACAGTAGATATGTCAATTACAAAATTGAACAGATTCTGGCATACTTAAACCAAGCTTATACTGGTGATCCATAACAATGATCCAGTTCTTCCCTCTTGTGTTGGTCCTGGCAGCCTATGATTTCTAATATCCTTGTACATGCACGGCATTGATCCATTGCCTGGTTTACCTTATGACATCGCACATCCCTTCCCTTGTCCATCAGTCTCACTAGAGACACTCTGAATGAAACGATTTCCACACCATTATGACTAGGATGAACTTTCATTCTCATTTGCCTAGGAAAATTATACTTTATACCTATCTCCCAGTGCCATTATTAATAGCACCCTTTTCACTCTCAAAAGTATTCCACTTTGAATGGTAAATTTTATGATTGCCAAAACTGTAATACAATTTTATGATTACCATAAATGCAATAGTTGAAGATAGGCTTTTGAGAAGGAAACTTCATCTCTTAGAAATCAAGACACTGAAGTCACTTTTAAACAAACATAGCCATTCTTTCCAGCAGTCGAGAGAGACGAGTAGCAACCAGTCTTACCAATATTCAGAGAGTCCTTGCCACAAACAGAGACTGCAGGTCCCTACAGCAGATGTTCACTAAGAAGATGGAATGGGACTAGGTGGATGAAAAGAAACTGTTCTCCATGCTGCCTATTGCAGGAGAAAGAAATGGTTCTCTGACAGCATGACTAATGATCACTTGTCCCAGCCTTGCCCTTTCACTGGCCAAATCACCTGACCTCTGAACTGATACAACTACTTTTAGAATCCAGATTCTCAGAATTCTTAGTAACTTGTCCAGCTCCCAAAACTAACTTTGTAATTCCCAGAAAGAAAACATACTGTGAAAAATGCCTGTAGTACCACCAGTAGTCAGTTCTAAATACACACTTTAAGTGGAAAACTGTATACTATATTTTCTATGCCTATCTGTGATACAGTAATATATGAACATTAGAATGGCAGCAGTAATATATGAACATTAGAATGGCAGCATTAAGAGTGCTTTCATGATGATCAAAATGTTATAATTATAATCAAATGAAAACTGAACACAGCATTGTTTTATATATTAAATGGGGCCACAAAAATGAATTAAATCATACATTAGTGATGTGGAACTTTCAGTAATGCCCAATTCTTCAAAAAAAAAACAGACAATCCCAAATTTCTGATCTATTTGTCCACAAAGACAATTTATAAATATAATAAATAAATATGAATAAGAAAGAAATGAAGATATGAAATGGTATATCTAAATTTAGGATTATATATATATAATCCTATATATATAAAATATATATTATATATTATACATACACACACACACACACACACACACACACACACACACTATATGCTAAGCAGAAAGATTATCATATGAAAATCTCCCCAGAAAAAGATTCCTTTCTTTTAGAAAATTGCCAGAGCTCTAAGTAAATTGAATTAATGTGAACAACTGATACCATTGAGGGCTAGATAAATATTACTGGAATCCACCTGGCTTAAGGAATAAAAATTGTCTGGTTGAAAGTATTTTATTAAAGGAAGAAAATCATTCAACCATATTATCTCCAAGGAAAAATCCTAAGAAAAAGTATCCATCTTACAAAAAAATCAAATAGGACCTATATTCTGATATAAATCCTGATGGTCTCGCCAAATGTTCTCATGCTGCTGAGATTTCCCCTACAGCCTGAAATAAAAATTCAACCGTAACTGGCACCTAGGGACATGCTCCTTGTTCAAAAATCCAGTCTCGCCAAGTGAAGCAAAACCCAGTGTATGTCAACCTTGAGGGGATGGGTGTTTTTATTTGGCTCAAGAATGTGATATGTAGAACATGAGCTGGGAACACAATTTAACCCAGTTCCCATCTCAAAGGCTAAATCCAAATGAATCCCTTTTGGGTTTTATCTGCCTGGTACAATAAAGATGCTGTCAAGTTAAAAGAAAGCTGTGACGTGATGGACCAAGTGGACTCCTCCCACAGCATTGAATCCAGTGCCAAGGAACTGGAATGCTTGTAGGATGAAACCATATCCTGGCTGGTTAGTCTTCATTTATACCCAACTGTTCCTTGTTTGGCAATCTGAAGCTATTCCAAAAGGGCAGACTATTCTATCCACAACAGTGGAGGCAAGGTTGTTTACAAATACCACCTACAAAGTTACTAGCTTTTGAAACTTCCATGTCATGTACTTCCATCCCATTAGGCAATGCTGCTTCCCATTCTGTTAACAAGGGCCAGTGTCTCTGGCAAGGGTAGCGAGTTTAGACAGAGATGTCTTACATAGGCATCCCATAGCACTGACCCCAGACCATCATGTTGAATCCCTGGAAAGCCAAAGCAAGAAGTGCTTCTGAAACAACCTCAGGTTCATGCCAAGTCCCTAGTTGTACAAGAAAGAGACATACTTTTTATAAATTCCCAACTAGAGTTTTCGTGGCTGAGAATAAGGTTTTTAGTCCTCAGCATACCAGTGAGAATTAGGTTTTGGACCTCAGCATGGTACCTCATGGAAACTGGAAATACATGACTTTCTGCTTTCTCTAAATACCTGTTTTAAGCCCCGTAAAACTTAGGGAATGCTAGGAATCCAGTGACTGCATGAGGAATATACCTTCTGCCACTTTCAGGTGCTTATTAACTGGCATCTGAATATTTTAAGCTATCTAGAAAGCATAGTAAATAATATACTTCTAAAACACCCTTCATTAAATAGTAGTAACAGCACCAGTGAAAACCTGTTTATAATACAAATGAGTACTTATTCATATCAAGTATCTAGTGATCAAAACTGTATATAAGTAGGTAACAAATGTTATATGTTTACATGATTATATGTCTCCATGATTATATGTCTCCTCATTAATTGAAAGTTACCTACTTGGGTCAGTCATGCACTGACCTAAATTTAGAAGGATTTTTTATTGTAGTTAGTTCCCCTTCTACACAATATGATAATTAAATTTATCTGTCAACTTAGTGGGTCTCAGGTGCTCAGATAGTTGGTCAAACATTATTCTGGGTGTGTCTGTGATGGTATTTTTGGATGAGACTGACATTTGAACTGGTAGACTGAATACAGCAGCTTGTTCTCCCTGAAGTCGGTGGCCCTTATCTAATCAGTTGAAGGCCTAAATAGAACAAATAGGCTAGCTCCCCCATGAGTAAGAGGAAATTCCTCCTGCCTGACTGCCTTTGAGCTAAAACATCAGTCTTTTTTTGCCTTTGGACTCAAAATGAAACATAAGCTTTTCTAGGGTCCCGAACCAAACTGGGTTTTGGACTAGAATTTACACCACTGGCTCTCTTGATTCTCAGGCTTTCGAACTCAAACTGAAACTACATCATCAGCTCTCTTGGGTCTCTACAATGCTGAATGCAGATCTTGCGGTTTATACTCCTCCATAATCATATGAGCCAATTCCTTATAAATAAATATATCCTTTTCTGTTTCTCTGGAGAACCGTGACTAATACACATGAGGAAAACCACTAAAATAATTACCAAACCACCAAAGAGTTTCAAAACTAGACTTTGGAATTCAAGTTCAGTTAATGAACAAATATATTTTTAAATATCTAGTGAATCAGAGCTGCTCTGGGCAACACTGAAGAAAAACACAATAAACACAGTCTAGTGAAGAAAATACAACATATCTAGGCTAGGGAAAGAGATACTTATTATGTAGATAAGAAAACTTCTATACATGAAAAGCCAAGCAAAATTTCCATGAAAAAAATATAAACAAGCGCTAGATGGTGAAGAAAAGAGTTACTTTAATGTCAGAAATAGCCCTGGGTTAACCAAAATTATTGACACAAAATTCAGTTCTTTCACATCTGCATTTAGCATTTCCTGCTTTATCTAAATTATTTCATGTCTTCCTTAAATTTGGAAACCTCAGTCATCTACATTATATCATTATATTACACATCAAGTTGCAGACTAGGAAACAATAACCTATATAGAGAGGCTATATAAATATATATATATACACACACAACAGAGACTATATATATATACCCTATATGTATAGCCTAGATATATGGTGTGTGTATATATATATAAAAAAAATAAAGAAAATACAAATTAAAACCACAATGAGATACCACTACAAACCTACTAGAATAACTAAAATTTTAAAATTTGACATTGCCTAATGTTAGCAAGACACGGAGCTATTGGAACACTCATATACCCTGATCATGGAAGTATAAAATGGTGCCAACACTTTGGAAGTGGTTCGACAGTTTCTTATAAAGTGGAAAGTAAATTTATGTATGATCTAAAAATACATCTCTTCCCAAAGATCTACAAGAGAAATAAAAATACATGTCTATAGAAAATCTTCTCTTAAATGTTTATAGCAGCTTTGTATGTAATAGTGAAAAACCAGAAAACCGGAAACAAACCGAATGTCTATTAACAAATGAATGGAAATACAAACTAGATCTTTTCATGCAATGGCAAATTACACAGCAATGAAAAGCAGTGAATTGCTGAGATACACAACAAAAAGATGAACTAAAAAGTATGCTAAGCAAAAGAAGACAGATGCAAAGAGATACATATAATTTTATTTTTCTAAAATTCTAAAAAGATAAATCAAAGTATTGGTATAGAAAGCAAATCAATAAATACCTGAGGCTAGTGGTAAAGCATAGGGACTGATTAGGATAGGGCATAAAGAAAGCTTTGGAGGTGTTGAAAATGTTTTATATTTTGTTGGTGGTGGCAGTAACATGGAATATATATTTGTCAAAAATCATCAACCTCTACAGTTACCATGGGTGCATTTTACTGTATGTAAATTATTCCTCAATAAAATTGATTTTAAAAATCCAAAGAAAACCCAAAGTCAAGTCTGATGTTCTAGATATTCATATGAAAAAGTTGCTTACCTCCTTTTCAGTCTTTGTTCAAATGTCATCTTCTCAGTGAGGACTTCCTCTACCACTCTATTTAAAATTTCAACCAGGCTTTCCAATTCCTAGCCTTTCTTCTACTCTATTCCCTATGGTGCTTAGTGTCAGCTAATATATACATAGTTCACCTAGATTGTATATTTGTCATTTATGTTCTGCTTTCTCAAACTAAAATTTCCATAAAGCTGCAAATATCTTATATTAATTTTTATGTTTTGTTCACTAATGCAACCCCAATAGCTGTGTACCTTACACACAGCACACGTGCAATAAATCTGTACTGGATAAATGAATGAAGTTCCAAAGGGCAAATTTTTTCAGAGCAATCCAGTTCTAGCAAGCCACTAGATGAAATGTATTGGGATACCTTTGGGTAATCCCATTTTTATGTTGTCGTATCTAAACAGTCTTTCTCAAATATATTTGCAGTGTTACTGGTTGACTCTAAGTAACAATTGACACATAATCTTGGTATTAAACAGGAGAAAGGCTGAGAAAAGTATTTTTTAAAGGATGTACAGACCATGGTGCCACAGTCTATGACACAACAAAGAAGCTGACACACACCCTATTAAAATGTCACTTTAATCACATTTACTCTTAGGAATGCTTTCAAAGTTAATTTACTGATAGAACCATTCAAGCAGGTTTATTTACCTGTGTGAAAGGTTTATTATATTTACTTTAATCAAGTTATTTAACCTCTCTGGATCAGTTTTCTCAACTGTAAAATGAATAGGGTTTTCAGACTAGGTAGAATCACTGAGTTTTGAAGAAGCTTCTGAGAAATCTAAAGGGTGTTTTTGGCAAGTAGAGCTGGGCTTAGGTAATTAATGAAACATTTTTGGAGCCAAGTCATCAACATATCGGATCACTAGAGAGAAAATTCACAAATGCCAGCTAATTCTCCACTTCCCCAAAGCTAAATTGTCCCATTCTTCTTTTGATTCTGTGAATTACCACAGATTTCTCCAATAACCTCACCCCCTTTTAAAAGTGTGTTGACCAGAGTCATCCTCTATCATTTGTCACTGAGAATCCTGACTGATAAAGAAATTGGTCCTTGGTGAAGTGGGGTATCACATACAACAAATGCTAAAATGTGAAAATAACTAAATGAAGTTTAAATGAGAAACATTAAGGTTTTCTTGCATTAATTGAGAAAATTTCATTTCTTGCTAGTTTAAATAGAAAAAAAAATGTTTGATTAAGCTGCCATCTGTTGTATTGTGAGGCCCAGATCAAATGACTAGACTGGACTTACAGGTTGCTGATAGGAAATGTCAGTATGCTGAAGTGTGTCAGTTACTTCTTTCAAATTTTCATAAAATGTTACAAGAGAGCGACAATCCACTCACACAGCTGTAATATAGGCTTTACCACAAAAGTTCATGTGAAGTAATTTCTGTGGGTTCCTGTCATTTTTACTGCATTTCTAAGTGTTTGTTGTAATTGTTAAAATTATGCTAATGAAAAACTAGTACATTTACATTATAACAAAATTTCAATTGTAAATCACATTACTTTTCTATGTCCTCCAATATTGATCCAGGTACAGTACAGAATATTATTAATATAGAAGACTTAGCTAATTACAATGCAAAGATTCAGATCTTCCCATGCATTAAATATGCCATGTTTTTATGACTCTCTGAGAAAACCTGTTATTGTCTCTTACTTTATGTAATTGTAACTTTAATTTTCCTTATTTGTCATTTATAAAATCCTTTATAATGCTTAATTGTAGATGTATCTTTCTACCAATCACATCACTGTTTTATTGTGACAATCAGACAAAACAACTTTAAAGAATTGTAAACAAAGTTTCATCAGCTTATACTTGCATTTTCTTTAATTAAGCCAATGCAGTTAAGCTAAGGTTTAAGAAGATATTCAGAGTCCTAGTTCTGTTCTTAAGAAATTATTTTTTTACTTAATATACATACATATTGTCCTGGATACTATTCAAAATGAACACAAATACTAACTCTTTAAATCCTTATGAGATTGATACTGTTATTATCCACCCTATTCTACAGAGACACAGAAAGCATAAATAAGTGTATCTGATCACACAATTAATAAGCAGTAGAGCTGAGATTTGAACCCAGGCAGTCTGACTTCAGAAAACTTTTCTGGTAATGCCCATCTTTACATTTATGTCAATGGAAAGTTTTAATACAAGATCTTTATGTACATAATCTTTATATATATAAAGGACTCCATTTACTAAAATACACAAAATTATCAGATATATCAAATTATCCTAAGCATTTAAAAACGCAAAATAACATTTGACAATTGCAAGATTAACCAAGCCCCAATGCAAATATTATAATTCAACAACATTTTTAGGATTACTTGGTATCAGAGTATTCTAAAAAAAGACCAGGCCGAGTGCGGTGGCTCACGCCTCTAATCCCAGCACTTTGGGAGGCCGATGTGGGTAGATTACCAGATTAGGAGATAGAGACCATCTTGGCTAAAACGGTGAAACCGTGTTGCTACTAAAAATACAAAAAAATTAGCCGGGTGTGGTGGTGGGCACCTGTAGTCCCAGCTACTTAGGAGGCTGAGGCAGGAGAATGGCATGAACCCAGGAGGCAGAGCTTGCAGTGAGCCTAGATCACACTACTGCACTCCAGCCTGGGTGACAGAGCGAGCCTCCGTCAAAAAAAAAAAAAAAAACAAAAAAAAAAACAAACAAAAAAACCGACAAAAGGACTGAAGCTAGTTATGTTGTCAGAATAATGCCAATTCTGAAAGCAGTCTATTGTTGTTTGATCTTGTAACAATCTCTTGGAAATGGGTAAATAAGTTTTTATATACCTGCCAAAATATACCCTACAAATACCCACTTACAGAAGGCCATCAAAAACTATTATTGGTTCCCTCCAGCCCAAGATCACCACAGATGTACCCGTGGTCAAAAAAAGTTGGCATGATTGACTAATGTTGCATAAGAGAGCGCACACACTATGAAGAACCATTGGGCATCTCAGCGAGAGAGGTTTAGAAAATATTCAAAACAGGGTTTTGGCTTGTGTTAGGTGATCCGGGGGGAGGTCCGTGGAAGGAAGGCTTGCTTTGTTTTCTCCAGGAAATCAGCGTAAATTTCTTTCCTAATTATTATTATATTTAAAGTTCTAGGGTACATGTGCACAACGTGCAGGTTTGTTACATATGTATACATGTACCATGTTGGTGTGCTGCACCCATTAACTCGTCATTTACATTAGGTATATCTCCCAATGCTATCCCTCCCCACTTCCCCCTCCCCACGACAGGCCCCGGTGTGTGATATTCCCTACCCTGTGTCCAAGTGATCTCACTGTCAGCATAAATTTCTGTTTATCTTAAGTTTTATCTAGAAGGTGGGAAGAATGAAGGGAGGCTAAAGCTATAATTGGCGAAGAAGCAGTTTCTGTTCACAGTAGCCAATAAACAGGATGTTAGGTTATTTCTGTGGTTTGGGCAATGATCTTGCATTTTTCTGTGGCTAGATGTGAATATGAAGTGGTCTTAAACCACAGCACAACTGAGTTTTAAGAAATTCCTTGTTGAATTTTGGTAAAAAGCAAAGAACAACATTCATAATGATCTGAAAAGGCTACTAAAATGCATCTTCCTTTTCCAACTACATATTGTTTTATATAGGTCCTTCCACCAAAACAATATATTACAAAAGACTGCAGAAGCAGAAGGAACAATTCATGTATCTTCTATTAACACAGACATTGAAGAAATTTGAAAAGACACAAAACAATGGTACCCTTCTGAATTGTTTTATTTTGAAATATATAGTTTACTCTTCATAAAATGTTATTTGTAATAACATAATAGGTTCATGTTGTTATATCAGAAATTATTAAAGTTTCAGATATTTAATTTCCAATGTGGTAGACTGATAGCCTATGTCAACAAAGGCTTTCTGGAGTTCTCAATAATCTTTACTAGTGTAAAGGAATCCTGAGAACAAACAGCTCAAGAATTCCTGGTCTGGGCAAAGGGAGCAATGTGTGCAAAAGTTCAGAGGTCAAAAAGGATATAATCTCACTGCAAGAACTGAAAGAAATTCAGTATGTTTTCATCACAGAGTAAGAGGAAGTAGGAGAAGTTGGCAAGAATTGAGGAAAAACATCTGTTAGAATGGCACAAATCTCTCAGGGACGTTAGCATCTCATGGTCCATAACAAAGGCCCAGCATATTTTCTTATTAATTCTTTGATCTTTTTTGTCAGAACCCATTGGTGATAAGGCAATATCATTGTGAGATCTACATTTAAGCAAAAATCACAATAATAATAATAATACAAAATTACTTGGAAGAATTCCTTTCCTCCTCCTTGCTTCAATTATTTGAAAATAAACAAAAATTAAGACCTCTCCCTAATAAGGGGTTTTGGTGAAGGGCGACAGATTGAATGAAACAGAAAACGTTATTGCCTGCTTTTCAATAATCACCAACTAACCATCATGATAGTATGCAGCATTAAAATACACCTGCTGTTAGATTTCAGGTCATGAAAAATAATGATTGAAATACTTATAAGCTAAGCCACTGACTGCCTGAAAACACCCCCCATATTTTTATTTTGCCTTAACTTAGGCAGGTACTGTGCTTTTCTCTAAATAAATTGTGAAGAGAGAAACTTAAAGCCTGATACCTCTCTGATGGAAGTGGCAGGCAGGCCTCTAAATCTGAAGATCCTTTTGATATGGAAAGTTGAAAATACTTTATTGCACTGTTGAGTATAACCACCTAGTTTTTCTGTAACACAACCTTGATAAGTTTGAGCAACGAATTTTAGTCGTAATATATCTTACCCAGGAATAATACATCATGAATTTGTTATAATTGTTTTTATATTAAAGGACGTGGCATTGAAACTGATAAAAAACTAAGATCTATGAGGTTAAAATACCTCACGTGACAAAGCAGTACAATCTTATTCACATAAAAAAATCAACACAGGGAAATATGTTGAAGATACTTTTAACAGAGTGAATTTACCTAATCAATAAGATCTCCAAATTTATTTAAATTACCATCCTAGAATTATTCATATTTTATTAATTCTAATGGTAAAGATCCACAACACAAAAATGCCTTACAAATATTACAGATGGAATTATCTGACATTTATTTGACAAATAATTGCCAAATTCTTGTTTAGAAACCAGATTTAAAATATGCATGAACTGATCTAATCTTCCAAATGCTCTTCTCTGTTGCTTCAGTTGTCCTGTCATATTTTTAACCAAAGCCAAACCCCTATCTTTTTCTGATAATTACCATTAATCTTCTTAGGAGAAAGAACATAGCTTCCTTTTGTCACCATAATACTAACATAAGTTATCAGCCTCAAATATAATGAATTCACTGGAAAAATTATTTGGGAATGTTTTTCACACATGCTACACATTAAAATCACATAAGAGTTTTTTTTTTAATACTTGTATTTGGATCACACTCAGAAATTATGATTTAATTGTTTGGGGCAGGTAGGTAGGTGGTTACGTATCAGTACTTTTAAAGCAATATTTCTCAGCCCCTATTTCATATAATAATTACTGTGTAGACTTTTAAGCCATATAACGCCAAGCCCAACCCCAGAACCATTGGTCAGACTTTGGGAGTAGCACCCAGCCATCGCAGTTTTTAAAAGTTCACATGTATTTCTAACTGGCAACACAGGTTAAAAACTTCTGGTAGAATTTTTTTTTTCTACAAAATGAATGAGCGATCACAAACTTCCCCATAGTAGGAGATCCTATCAATAGATGAACTTTCTGGCATCATGTTGGTAGAACATACTGTGTTCTGCAGGTCTGTCAACATGAAGCTGCATTGCGATCAGCTCTACCGAATATAGTGGGGTTTTCGTATCTCTACAACTGGACAAATAACAAGCCCATAAGATTTTCAAAACTTAGTGCTAACACATTACTTAAATATCACCATTTAAAAAGAATGTAGAAGACTGAACATTCCTAAGGAAAGCCCAGCAGTTGCTACACATGAAAACCAAATATATAAAAATAGTAATTCAAGAGATAAAGAAGGAAATTACAAGAGGAATGTAGTTGAGGCATAGTTGAAAAGTGCTGACTCAAAGGACATAAGGCTACATGACAGTATGTGCTAAATTCACCTAGCCTCTATTTCCTCATCTGTAAAGGGGGTTCATATCTATTCCATGTAGCTATTGGAGGATTCCATGTCAACATGCAAAACTCTGTGCCCTTGCTACTCAAAATGTGGTCCTAGGACAAACAGGATCATGTGGAGTATTGTTAAAAATGCAGAAACTCTGGCCTCATCAGAACACCCTGAATCAAAATTCATATTTAATGAGATCCTTCAGATGGCATGTAAGCACATGTAGTTTTAGAAACTGACCTCTGTACATCATCTACTTTTGAAGTCAAATATAGTATCTCAAATCTCTAAATTTAAAGCATTTTATATGGGAAGCAAGAATTGCAATGTGAGGCATACACACAGTCCAGGTGGTCTTTGGTATGTCCAAAGAACAAAGAGAAGGCTGGAGGTCCTATAAAAAGGAGAAATGTTACATATTGTTTTGCAAGAAAGTTCATTGTCACCAGTAAAGTTTTAGGAAGCTAACAAGCTCCAACTGATGGCAAAGGGTAAAACTCTTGTTTCAGTAGCTATTAGATAAAACTGGTTTCAGGTTACAACAGGCAGTTTCAGCAGCCAGGCTTACAAAGAATTACATTCTTGGAGCAATGTTATATGCCCTGAGTGCTTTGCCCCGCTGGCCTCTGGACTCCGTTTTAGATGGATATGACAAAAATGATTCAATTTGTATGATCAATTTTCACATTACTAAAGAAGCCATTTGGGGATGCTTTTAACATCAAATCCTCTGATACAGTTTCAAACACAAAAACAAAATACATGTACATAGAACTTTCCAGTCACACAGATTTTTCTGAAGCAGCGAGCATCTATGAAACATTGAGTTATCTGCAAATGTGTGCTACAACCTTGCAACTTAATAGTGGGAATTTAGTTGACCGGATAGTCAATCATTGGAATTCCAGTTCTGAGCCAGCTTTGAGGCTCCTGCCCATGTGATCTTGACATCTCAGTGGAGAGGGCAGCTTATGTTCAACTGTTTTACATTCAGTTGCCTGAAAAGACACCTGTCCCTTATATTCCGGACAAACACACAAGATCCAGAAATCATTTCTAAGGTTAACTGGAGAATAAGACCAGGAAATGGGGCTGAATTATATCAATTTTAAAAGACAGGAACTTGTTCAGAAAAACAACAGATAGGGGATCATGAAGTTTTATAGAAAAAAAGAAGTTACAATTTTTAACCCTTAACTACATCTCATTTCTTTCTTTTCACAGGAACCATGTTTCCCAGCAGTGAACTGCAGTGGCTAAGCTATATTTTGGTAGGTAAAATATCTTTTGAGAGTAGAACAGAAGTTGCCTGGATCTGACGGAAGCTGTTTATGTTTATAATTTATATAAAAGATGAAATACACTACATTACATTATTATGTGACCATCCATCGTTTCTCTAAGAACCTCTCTCTGTCTCGAACCACATACAAATGCAACTTGTGTCAAAGGATAAACAAGTTACTATTTTGTGTTAAAATATCTATATGGAATGGTCATATGACCATTCTCACAAGCCCTAACAAAAAGTGGGCATGACAAGAAAAAAAGAAATTTTTGTTAATGTAGTAATTTAGCATATCATTGAAGACTAAATGTCCATGTGAACATTCTCAAGAAATACTTTTTCTGTAAACATTTTGTCTGCCCCAGACAAAATGATAAGCTCTTGTTAATGCCTGTCTGATGATACATCTGGATGGGAATTTTTCAATCTGCTTTGCTTGCAGGCAAACTTTCCTCTATTTGACCAGTCCATGAAAAATGGAAATACAATTATGCACAGAATGAGGAAAACAGAAACTCATTCTCAGCAGGTTTTCCCTTCAAATAAAGATAATTTCAATGTCTATAAAGATTGGAAGTTTAAGAACAAACTAGAAAAACACAAAGACTGAAGAATAAGATTTGTCTAGAGTGTTTTATTTAGATCTCTAAAAATTTTTCAATTTTAACCCTTTCTCACAAGTAACTAATGGTAATATCTTATGAGGTAGCATTTAAATATTTTGCTCACAGGTTGATATTAAGTATATTCTCCAACTGCTCAATGCAATGTTTTGTTTTGTCATTCAATCTAGTTTCTTAATTACTGTTCAAAATCTACCATGTACTTAACTGATTTTGGTTTTTTATTCTTCTTTTACTAGGAACTTATATGATACAGTCTGCCTTTTGATGACAGACTTTTCCATTTCTCTTTGTACTATAGTTAATTTCAGTTTAGAATTATTCTTTCTTCCAAGTAAATCAATGATTTTTTTTCATTATGGTGTAACTCTGTGAAATAATAAAGTAATCTTACCTTTTTAAAAAATTGCCTTTAAAATTATTTTAACCTTATGGTCCATTTTGCCTATTTATTCAGCTTCATTCACTTTCTTTTGGTTAAAATACAATCATATTTTTCCATTTCTTTTTCTTTCAAAATTTTACTGTTATTTTATTTAACCAAATCCCCTATAAATATCACAAAATTGAATTTTAAATTGTATGCATACAATTATTGTATTTTAACTTGGGGATATATTTATCTTTATTTTGGTTGCTTTAAGTTTTGACTTTTTTCTGCCCTATTTGCACTTTCTCATTGTCTCAATTTTTCTTCTTTTTTTTCCCCCTCATAGCTTGCCTTCTTTTCATAGGGATATCTTGTTTTCTTATTCTGAATCTATCCCCTCTATTAGCTTGTGAATTAGGCTAATTCTTTTAGTGCTAATTCTTTTAATTATTTCATGCATAATTCAATCTAGACCAAGAGTCATGTTAATAAAGAACCTTACTCTCCTCCAAAGCCATATAAGGGTCTTAGAACACTTTAATTCTGATAGCCCCTACTAACTCTTATGCTATTGTTTTACAGCTTCTTAGTTCTATCTTGTTATATTCATTCCACCCGTCCAGATTGAATGATACATATTCAGCTATATCTCACTATTCTTTTCTTTTAACTCTGAGTTCTACATTTTCTACATGTCTATGTGATCCAGAAAACTTCATACTCATTTTTTTCACAACAAACGTTTAGACCTGTATCACACAATTACTTATAACTGATTTACCAATTCTCACCTCTTAGAGCTTACCTATAAGTTTTCTTCTGCTTTGAGTATATTCTGTTGAATATACTCTAGTGTGGATTTATTGGCAATGAATGCTCTCAGTTATGATTCTCTGGAAGTGTCTTTATTTTATCAATACTCTTTTTAAGTTTTCATTATTATTATACTTTCAGTTCTAGGGTACATGTGCACAACATGCAGGTTTGTTACATAGGTATATATGTGCCATGCTGGGTTGCTGCACCCATCAACTCATCATTTTCATTTGGTATTTCTCCTAATACTATCCCTCCCCCAGCCTCCCACCCCCCAACCCACCCTGTGTGATGTTCCTCGCCCTGTGTCTATGTGTTCTCATTGTTCAACTCCCACTTATGAGTGAGAACATACGGTGTTTGGTTTTCTGTCCTTGTGATAGTTTGTTTAGAATGATGGTTTCCAGCATCATCCATGTCCCTGCAAAGGACATGAACTCATCCTTTTTTATGGCTGCATAGTATTCCATGGTGTATATGTGCCACATTTTATTAATCCAGTCTATCATTGATGGACATTTGGGTTGGTTCCAAATCTTTGCTATTTATTTTACCAGTGCTCTTAAATGATATTTTCACCAGATGCACAATTTTAGGCTGACAGTTATTTTCTTCAGCATTTTGAAAACATTTACTTATCTTTGGCTAGGGCTTTTAAGAATTCAATCATCGATCAAATTGTCACATCTTTGTGTTAATCATTTTTTTCCGTGTTTGCTTTAACACCTTGTTTTTGCCTTTAGCATTCTACAGTCCACTCTGACTCATCTAAATTAGGGTTTCTTTTTATTTATCCTGCTGAAAATTGTGTTTTATTCTTGTATTTCTTCCAAGGATTGGTATATTTCTAAAATTCTAGAAAATTCTTAGTATTCACCCTCTCAATTATTGCTCCTTCCTCAGTCTGATTTCTTTTAGACTTCTAATTAAATATATTTTAGATAATTACCTTCTCACTATTCCTTTTTTCTCTCTTTTTCAATCTCTTTATGTATTCAAAAATACTCAATAATATGCTTACAAATTTCTCACAGGATTCGAAGTGATTATGCTTGACATATTTTTGGAACAAACAGATCACATGAATCCAGGCAGTAAATCTGCATGAGGATTAAGTTGTGGTACAAATAATCAGGGGAGATATTTTCTTCTCCCAATCTATGTCAGTGTTATGCCCCTCCTCTGTGTGGCAGGATCATTACTCATCCTCCATTACATTAAAAGTGTGGGTCTTTGACATTCCAGCTTCAGTAGCTTTCACCATTAATATCTTATTTTTGCCTTTGGTATTCTACAGTTCACTCTGACTCATCTAAATTATAATTTCCCTTTGTTTATTCTGCTTAATTTTGTATTTTATTCTTGCATTTCTTTAGTCAAAGGATTGATATTCTTCCAGAATTTTGGAAAATTATTAGCATTTAGCCTCTCACATACTGCTATTAGATTATTCACTTTGAGAAGGTCCTAGACTTTATCCCTATACATCAAGACCTAAGGAACTTTGGAAATTGGGATTCAATTTTCTTCCCCTTTCCTTCTTCTTTTTAATTTTAAAAATATATTGACTTATTTCCTTCATCAAAAAGCCATTCAAAAGTCCTGAACTTGGTGGTGTCCTAGAGAGGCAGACTCCTAAGTGGGTGGGGTGGATTAGCTGCCAACAGACTGAGAACATTGGCCACACACAGGGAGACTGAGCCAATGGGAACCAATTTTCTTATTAGACTAGGGGAGCAACTATAAAAAGGGGAAAGCTAGAATAAATCTTTTGTTGTTGGACTAGAATTGGAAATATCAATATGAACTCATGGCTTTTAGCAAATATCTAGGTAAAGGAATAAATGTATGTTTTGTGAATATGTGTGTGTATACCATATATACATGCAGGTATTTCCTAATCTGTCCAGTGAGAGCATGGGAGAAATTACACCCCAGTAGCACCATGCAGAGCTCCTACCCAGATATGCTTTCTGAATACCTTTCTCCACTAAATGGAACTAAGGGTCCTTGGAATAATAGGTTAATTGAGGGCTTGTACACAGGAAGGGCAAGATAGTAAAGACATATACAAATAATTGGGACATGGCCAAAGAACTCAAAAGGCAACCTGAAGGAACTCCCATTGGCTACATCAGGGAAAATAAAAGCATCAAAACAAATAGTGGTATTAATGCATCATATTCCACCCAATAAAATAGGAGCTCAGAAGCCCACACAAATATAAATTAATAAGTATAGAGAAAAGAAGCTTCTCACTTAATAGATACCAACAAACAAATGTTGAAAAAAATGATAGTATTATTTTTAAAAATCACTATTTGATAACCATACTAGTGGTTGTTAATTCAAGCAAGAAACATTAATTGATGCTAAAATTAGTTGATGAGAGTTATTTAAGAAACAGGATTTTTCATAGCCTTTAACTATCTTACCACAAAATTATTATTAAAAAGGAGGGGTGTTTGGGAATAACTCTACAATGGAAAAACCTGGCAAGCATCACCTTTTTAAAGTGATTATCTATAACTCAACCAATAATGGGACAAATAGACATGCACTACCCAATGGGATTCAATGATATTCAGATGAAAAAACATAACCTGGCTGTAAAAGCATGTATTACCTTCATAATCAGAGAAAAAATAAAGCTAAAAACAAATGTTTTAAAACTACATAACCTGAGACAGATAAGGCAATACAAGAGTAGCTCAAATTGAGAAACATTCCACAAAATGACTAGCCTAGAATCTGCAAAGCTATTAATGTCAAGAAAGTTAAGGACTGAGGTGTTGTTACAGATTGAAAGAGAGAGAGAAACAACTAGTATAAGGCCTAATACAGGATGGATCCTTTCCTATTTAACAAAAACAAACAAACAAACTAAAAAACATTGTTGGGATGCTTAGCCAAATTTAAATGGAATCTCTGGGAAAAGGATATTTAGGGATTCACATCTTTTCTTTAGTTTCAAACTATGTCAAAATAAAATAATAACAAATAAAACAACCTGAAGCTCAGAGTCACTCACGGTAGAACAGATATCCTCCTCAGGGCACTTCCTCACCTCCCCGTATTCCTGCTTTCACTTTGCTTATAGCCTTTGTGGATTTGTCAGCTCAGTGATACATCCTAAAGATTTTTTATTATATTTTACGTGGAATTTTCCATTGTTGTAAGTGGAAGAAATATTCAGAGTATCTAATCTACAATGCTGCCAGAAACTGTAGTCTCATCTCTATTTTAATCTTTTTTGTTCCATTTTTCCCTTCTGTTAACGATATCGATAATGTGTGTGTAGTATCTCCCTTGCCTTTCTAGCACATTCTCCCTATTTCCTTTGTTTGTTTCTCTATGTTCCTTTTATTCACTTTGTTCAATTCCTTCAGATGTCTTTCATATTTCCAATTTCATTTTTAGCAGTATCCAATTTTCAGTTTTCTTTTTGTCAATTCTTTTATGTTTTTAATTTGTGATAAGCTTTTATTTGTTTCTCCTATTTCTTTCCTGAGTTCTGCCAACTTACTATTTTTATTACCTTCTCTTGTTCTATCTCTATTTTGAGCATTTAGGTCTTATCTCTATTTTAAGCATTTATTTCAGGGTATTCGCTACTAAAATAACTTTATAAAGACTCTCTATCCTAATTTGACCTGTTTCATGGTTTTAAAAAAACCCAATATGTACCAATTTTCAATCCTTTCTCACATTTTTACCCAGATATTTGATACAATTTTAAGAGTCCCATCCTAATTACAGTTATTACTAGCCTTTAAAGCGGGCTGTTCTTTTGTGCCACCTATATTACTGAAAGATGATCAATAAAGAGCTTCAATTTCAGTAAGTTGTCTCTGTACACTTACTTCCCCACCAGCTTTCTGCACAACGAGCAAGTTTCCACCCCAGGAGAACAGGAGTGTTTTCTGGTTACAACGACACCCCTAATTCACAAGCCAGTATGTAGTAATTTATTCTACCTCTCTTTAGCTGACAAAGATCTACAGCTGCAAAACTAATTACAACCAGCAGTGTACTGATATGGCAAAAGCAAGCAAGCAAGCAGGTAGTAAAGATGGCATATCACTGCATTTGCCTTTTCTTCCTGCCCCCAAACAGTCTGCAGTATCACACAGGGATGTGCATGTAGCATATTAGACACACACAAACCTCTAGATCATACTAGAAGTGTTGCCCATACGTGAGATGAGGTCAGAGGAGTAGGCAGTGGCCAGCCCTCAGAGAAATGGTGGGGAGTCCAGTTTGAATGGTATTCTCCTAATTTAAAAAAGAAACTGGACTTGGAGGGGAGCAGTGAAAAAGGAGCGAAGTGCATGGATGCACAATTTGGCAGATACAACCATCAAGACTTGCTGATGGATGAGATATGGAGGGAGAACAAAAAAGAGGACTCAAAGGTGCTCTGTAATGTTTTTCTAAACCAAGGAGGAAATGAGGGATTATCAGTAAAAATAGGAGGAACTTTTTTAGAAGGAAGGTTAATACTAAGGGTTGGAAATAAATAAACAAATCAATGAAGACACATCAGTCTCCGCCCTCAAGGAGCATATATAACCCAGAAGGGGAACATAGAGAAGAAAGCAGGAAATGTCAATCAAATGTGATAAGTGTGATCATTAGGAAAATGTAGAGCACTGTTGAAGTACATAGAAAGGGCAACTAAACCATTCTTTCCAAGTCAGAGTGGACTCTCTGGAGGAAGTTACTACCACTTGAGTGAAGATCAGTGAGGAGAAAGAGCTAATGCTTTCAGGAAGGCTCAGGATGGCTGAGACAAAAAGCAAGGCAGGAAATAATGAGAGGAGGGCTGAAGGGGTAGAGGCAGACAGACAGTGAGCAAACATTTAAACCATAATCAGAGTCTGGTAATTTTCCTGAGGGGAACAGGACATCAGGGCAAGTGACATGCAAGCAGGGAACATATGTACTTCCCTTCTGCTCTCATTTCATTGGCCGGAACCGCTCACTGGCCTCACACCACTGCATGGGCAGGAAAATGAGATCTCCTGCAGGTCCAGGGAAGAAAAGAAGGAATAAGTAAGCAGTAGCAACCTCTACCACAGAGGAAGACCAATTACTATGTAGATTGTATGTTAAATACCAGGTATCCAAACCATTCTTCTTCAGTGGGAAAACCACAGGGACAAGAGTTTTTAAAAATGATCTGTTAAAATAAAGTTCCAGTCTATGTGTATATTTTTCTATTGCTATGATATATGGATAAAGATATACACAGTCACCAAATCTGCAAGCTAAATTTGGGACAATTGATTTTTAATATGAACTCTGCACCAAACACCTGAACTGCTGAAATAGGACCAAGGAGAGCCCAGTATGGCTAATTGGAAGAGATTTGCCAAATATATTAAGATACCATTGACAGAAAACAGCAGTTTCAAGTCTGATCTCCAAACAGAAAGCCACATACGGAGAGGTCTCGGATGGCTGTGAAATGATCAGACTGTTTCTCCCTGTGACTGTCTGTGTGGCCAGGGGACAATAGATCAGTGGTTGCTTTTTAATAATGGTTTTGATTCCCCTGAATACCTCTGTAAAAACTAGCTAGTTTTTGATATTACAGGGAATGTCCAGTCTATTGCTGATATGAATCTCTGCTTAAGCTGTTTGACGTTGCTTGAACTACATCACCTTTGCCTGCCACTTAGGTAAGGGAACATGGCATGTGCTTTGGTTTGGATAGAACCCAAAATAACCCCAGGTTCTACCATCTACTAGCTGTGTGGTCTTGGATAATAAACTCGAACTTTGTGAGTCTCAGCTTCCTCATCCAGACTATGTCATAATAATATGTATTTTACTATGTTGCTATAAGGATTAATGTTTTAAGGCCTGTAAGTCACATAATACCACGCTTGGCATGTGGCTAAAGTTCAATGAATGCAAGTTCCTACAACCTCATCTTTCAGTCCCGTGTGTGCAGGTGTCATTTTTGGATAAAACCCATTTTTTGAGGTCGCAAATTTAAAATAACATGATTTTTTATTTTAAATTTACAAAATAATCATAAACAAAGGAATTTTTGTAAAGTTCATTTTCATAAACCAATTTTATTTAAAAAACACAAGCCCTAGTAAGTTCAGATCTTTTTGTTTTTCATGAAGTGTGGAAAAGTAAAATCAAATGTTTGTTACATGTTTTATCATCTGCTGGAAACTACAGATGTCCTGGCACATGGTCCAATAACACCCACAGTCATGCCTACAGTCTGAAGGGCTTAAAAAGAACCTAATGTTTTAATATGAGCTAATGTTTTAATATGATTCCTAACATATGGAACCAGAGCTCATGGTGCTTGGTGGTTCACAAGGCACCCCAACATCCAGCTCTCAGGCTGGGCTTGGTCCACTAATGGTCCCCTCAGGAACTCCTAAACTTCAGCACTGTGAGTACTAGAGGTATTAAATGCAGATAATGCATGTTTTCAGATCTCCCTGTAGATATGATCTGTTCCAGAGTTCATATGGTAGAACAGGTACAAAGAAAGAGGGAAAGGATTAAGCAGCATCTGGACATTTGTGCTTAAATAGTTCTATAAAACATGAGGATAAATACAAAAGACATGGAAAAAGACTACATCAACATCTATGCAAATTCACCAGGTTGCTAACATGAGGAAAGAAAGAAAGCAGAAAAGAACCTAAAAGGGAACTCAACTCATATTCTGAAATAAGGCTTCAGAGAGCAATAACACTAAAGCAGATGAAGTAACCACAGTCCTTGAAACAGTGAGGTTTGGCTAATGAGCAGTTCACTAACTAATGTATGCCTGAGGTCCTTCCTTTCATTCTATTCCTATTCCTTCCATGTGTGTGCAGGGAGAAGGGCAAGAAAAGATCAACTTCCAAAAACAAGCTGAAGGGTAAGAATTCACCTTTGTTCTCATAGTTCCCCCATTATGATTTTCAAAGTTTCCTATCTAGCCTCTCTTGCCAGGTGAGTATAGAAACACATAAAAGAGTCGTTGGAAAGGAAGGTAAGTGTATAGGAGAAACAGACACACACACAACTTTATCAAGAGATGACTTTTCTCCTAACTTGGTCCCTGGGGGAATGTGTGACTTCACTGAGTTACAGTATGGAACTGTGGCTTCTTTCCCTAACCTGTAGTATGACAAGGTTGACAGTTGACCTCTTGGTAAATGACCACACATCCCAGAACAGTCCAGCCTACACCTGTTGTCCTAGGGCTATTACAGCACCTCCTCTCACTCTCAGACATGTTCTGGTTTGAAATGATAGCGCCTGCCCTATTAACTTCAGTTGGCTTTTTGAGCTCTAAAATTGTTTTATTTCTTCTACTCCTTTATTCTGCTACATCTGGAGCATTTATATACAGCAATGCTGTCACCATGAATATAATAGCAGGCACATATTTCAGCTGTCTCGTGAAGCAACTTAGAGTAACTGTTCCTTCTGCTTAGGTCCTGTGGCTGCAAAAGCTCTAGCTCCTTTCAGCTGGAGTCTTGCTGAAAGTTCAAAATTATCACTCTCTTGTAGGATCAAATTCTGAAAAACTGAATTCTCTTGAACTTCTCAAAGAGGTAAACAAATGCTAGCTATTCACTTCGTCAGTAAAATGCGGCAGTAGCCTTTCATGGATTAATAAATTATAATGATGAAATTACCATTTCTTAGGCTGTGCAGTGCTTCCTATTTACAACTGGTTAATACACTCTACAAAGTTCAGGATTTTTAGATGCTAAAAGTCATTGAAAATATATATACACAATGCCACATTTTGTGAATGGTTTTTAAAGGGTAAGTCAAGCTCAAACACTACTTTGCCCATAAATATATTTAAATAATCTTAACATCTTCTTTCCCAAATTAAGGACTCTCATGATTCGTTACATGTTTTAATACGCCAACAAATTCTGTAACTAAAATTTTCTGGCCCGGAACGGTGGCTCACGCCTGTAACCCCAGCACTTTGGGAGGCCAAGGCGGGCGGATCACGAGGTCAGGAGATGAAGACCATCCTGGCCAACACGGTGAAACCCCGTCTCTACAAAAAATACAGAAAATTAGCCAGGCACGGTGGCGTGTGCATGTAGTCCCAGCTACTCAACAGGCTGAGGTGGGAGAATGGCGTGAACCCGGGAGGCAGAGTTTGCAGTGAGCCGAGATCGCGCCACTGCGCTCCAGCCTGGGAGACAGAGCGAGACTCCATCTCAAAAAAACAATTTGTCTCGATATTTTTTTTTTAAATCTAAACCTCAAACTTGCCAATTAGTTAAAATATACTTTATCTTAGCATAGCCTAAACCAAACAAATCTATTTCTTGGCCCTCTTATCCACACTTGATGCTCTTCCTTCTCCTTTTCTTTGGCAGCCATGATTGTTTCTGGGACTCTCCTCCTCCCTCTGTCTGGGTCTCCTCTTATTGCCTTCATCTGTCCCTGCACCCTGTGGCTGGAGCTGCTGGAAATTTATAAATGTGATGGCTGCTTTCAGCAAAGCTGAGTTTTAAACGTTAACACAACATGTGTTTGGGGACATCTACAGGCTATCTTCACAGGGAACTCAGATGAATTCTTGGATTAATTAAGGTCACTTCACTTTCATACCTTACACTCTCATCTTTCCTCCAGCAATTAATCTTCACATTTGTCACCATTCCAAAAGAAGACTCAGACACAAATCTTAAATTTATTTATCATCCACATAAATAATCTGTACTTATTCATTACTTTGACAATAACTTCCTGGAAAGATTGTAAACTCTCCCCTCATATGTGTTCCAAAAATATTTAAGTGACTGATTTTATACTTCAAACTGTAGAATATTAATAGTTTGACAAGTTATAGTTCATAAAGATTAAAATACTTTGGAAAGTCAACCAGAAAATGACACATGCATTCAGATAAGATCTAAAAAATAAGAAATGAGAGTTTAGTTGTATATAATGTTTACCAAAAACATTTTATGTACCAGTCCCAGATTTAAGCTTTGAGATGGAGTCTTGCTGTTGTCGCCCAGGCTGCAATGCAATGAATGGCATGATGTCGGCTCACTACAACCTCCGCCTCCCAGGTTCAAGCGATTCTCCTGCCTCAGCCTCCCGAGTAGCTGAGATTACAGGCTCCCACCATTATGCCCGGCTAATTTTTGTATTTTTAGTAGAGACAAAGTTTTGCCAGGTTGGCCAGGCTGGTCTTGAGCTCCTGGCCTCAAGTGATCCACCTGCCTTGGCCTCTCAAAGTGCTGGGATGACAGGGGTGAGCCACCACACCAGGCCGATTTAAGCACTTTCTGTTGTATAAACTTATATAATCACCATGGCAATACTATGAATTAATCATTTCACTGATGAGAAAATTAAATCAAACAGAATAGGAATGAATTCCCAAGGTTCTCCCAGCAAGTGGCGGAGATGGGATTTCACCCCAGGGTCAAGTTCATAGTCCTTGCTCTTGAAATCATCGCGCCCCTCTACATAGATCAATGATTGTCAACCCTGTCATATCAAGTACCCACTTAAAAATAAATATGGTATAACTCCTTTTTCACTATTCTAAAATTTAATTTATAAAAAATATAATCTGCCTACAAGTATAACTTTTAGAAAACATAGAACACCCTAGTTATCATATAAAAGAAATAAAGGAATCTGCAGTAAAATAATAAATAATATGTAAATACACTAGAAGCAATAATGATCTAAACAGCCAAAACTGCAAGATTATACAAGTGCATTGCATTTTTAACTCAAATATCACAAGCAGCATTGTCATCAGTGATGAGATTTACCATAATAACAGACAATTCTTGGTAGAGTTTCAAATCAAACAAAGCAAAATGTTTCTCTGTGTCACAATAATTGCATTCTAGCAGGAACAGCAAATTGAGATAATAAACTGCATTTTAAAAAATATGTGTTTATATGTGAAAAGAAAATTTGGTTATTCCTTCATATAATTATAAATAAATTATTTGCATATATAAATGTCTGAAGGGACTTCAAAAGTCAGCAGTACAGGCTGGGTGCAGTGGCTCACGCCCGTACTGCCAGCACTTTGGGAGGCCAAGGAGGGCAGATCACTTGAGGTCAGGAGTTTGAGACCAGCTTGAGCAACATGGTGAGTCTCTACTAAAAATACAAAAATCAGCCGGGTGTGGAGGCAGGTGCCTATAATCCCAGCTATTTGGGAGTCTGAGGCAGGAGAATGACTGGAACTCGCGAGGCAGAGGTTGTAGCAAGCCGAGATGTCGCCACTGCACTCCAGTCTGGGCGACAGAGCGAGACTGTCTCAAAAAAAAGGCAGCAGTACACAGGATGATTATTTATTTTTTTTTTTTTGAGACGGAGTCTCGCTCTGCCGCCCGGGCTGGAGTGCAGTGACGCGATCTCGGCTCACTGCAAGCTCCGCCTCCCGGGTTCACAACATTCTCCTGCCTCAGCCTCCCAAGTAGCTGGGACTACGGGCACCCGCCACCACGCCTGGCTAAGTTTTTGTATTTTTAGTAGAGATGGAGTTTCACCCGGTTGGCCAGGATGGTCTCGATCTCCTGACCTTGTGATCCACCCGCCTCGGCCTCCCAAAGTGCTGGGATTACAGGTGTGAGCCACCGGGCCCGGCCAGGATGATTATCTATTATGTAGGACTCTCCCGAACATCGTTCAACATCTAGCTTCCTGGGTTTCCTACTCTCTAAATGGCAGTAGGGCATTTTAAGCATTGGGACAAAAACAAAATACCCGCATACATTTCTAAAAACACTGCTTAGCAGGGGGACCGGCCCTAATAAGCACCATTGCTATACATGAGAGAACAGATGATTCCCTTAGAGCAGAGAAGGCGCCACCTCCATAAGAGGAAAGTAAAGCACAAGAACAAATAAAGATGGAAAAGTTCTCTTTAGAATCTACAATCTAAGAAAAACTGAACTTGAATTTTAAATGCATCCTGAAAACAGGTATTCCAGGGTCGCATTTGGTTTTGACATTTTCCTCCCACCTCCCCAGCAAAAGGCATCCCACCTGGCACAACTGAGTGCATGCCTCTGGGTTTGGTCCTTTTCCAAAAGATTATCTTGGAATGGTCCCCACTCTACTCTGAAATGTATTTGCTCTTTATTCTCTTTCAGTCAAACATCATCACCTTCTCATCTCTGACCTCTCTTTCCTCATTATTCCGTTATTCCTAGCAGATGCTCCCAAGAAAGAGAGAGGAACAGAAATGAACTCCAAGAACATTTTTGTGATAAAGAGATTAGTTGATATAAAAGGGGACTATGACTCTTCTAGAAAGTATTTTATTCATTCATTCAACAAATATTACTAGGCACCTTTGCTATGCTAAACACTGGGTTTGGTACATACTCTCCCTCTAAAAGGAAATTACAACCTAGTGGGAAGGGAAATAATAAACAGGTAATTTCTAGAGACTATCATAGGCCAGGTGTGGTGGCTCAAACCTGTAATCCCAGCACTTTGGGAGGCAGATGTGGGCAGATCATGAGGTCAGGTGTTTGAGACCAGCAGTGGCCACTTTTGAAAGTTATGATGGACAATGGAGTTGATAGGACTAAGCAATTGTCTGAATTGGAGGGGTGAGGATGGGTCACATGAAGGTCTCTGGTCCCATCACCTCAGTGGAGGATGGTGCCATTAACTGAGGTGGAGACCACAGAAGCAGCAGGTTGGGAATAATGAGAATGCTAAGGGTGGAGTTTAAGGCACAACATCCTGTTACTAATAGCTCTGTTACTAATGCATCTAATTGGCAGCTCAGAAACCAGCTTCTCTATTTAGGGCTATTGATCTTTATAATAATAGAACCAAAGGAGGCTTTGGATATAAGCAATCTAATCTCGCTTTAAAAATAAACTGGGTACAGACTAGGAGAGAAAGCAACTTAATCCCAAAAGTACAGCTAATTAATTAATACAGATGAGAAGAAGACACAGAATCAAATCCCTGACCTGCTACTTGTCAGCTATGTGATCTTTCCAAGTTTCCTTCCCTGTCTACCCCTGCTTAGTGTTAAGAATCAAATTAAATCCCAGATAAATCCCAGATGCAAAATGTAGCACAGTGCTTGGCACAGGGCAAGTACTCAAAAATATTTTCCTTGTGTCTCATTTCAGTGAACTTGATTATTAAATGAAGTCTTCTCTAAGTAAAAGGGCAAAAGTACAATATTCCTAAAATTTATTTTTCATCAGTCCTCTACTTTAGCATTGAAATTAGGCACGATATGATTTAAATACAGTTTCTGATATCCATTTACTAGATAAGCTACTTAAACATCTTAATCTAGATGTCCTTATCTGTAAATATGAAGACATCTACCTTGCAGGTTTTCCCAAAGATTACATGAAATAACACATACATGAAAATATCTAAAATATCATCTGTCACATAGTAGATGCTCCAGAAATCCTTCCAAGGAGGCAGAGATGGTAGAAATTTCAATCCAGCTGTTAAGAGATCAGGATGAGAGGTTGGGTACTCTAAATAGTGACAGTAGATAGAAGATTGAGATTGGGAACAGAGAGATTGGGAAGACAAGTAGCCCCCCCAACACAAAAAAAAACCCCACAATTTAAAAACTCAAAATGAAAATCATGCACACCCCTGGAAATTAATATTTGAAGTACAGTATGTATCTACTGATTTTTTTTTTTTTTTTTTTTTTTTTGAGATGAAGTCTTGCTCTGTGACCCAGGCTGAAGTGCAGTGGTGTGAAAAAGGGAGAAATCTGTTAAGTCTTAAGGAGAACCTATATTTAGAGATGAGGGAGAGAAACAAGGGTTAGTCAAACAAAGAAAATAGAACCAAAGATATAGCATAACAGTGTAGAGAGGGAATACAGATTAAGCAAGTAGAAAAAGAGGCACAGAAGTAGATAGTAAGAGGTGTGGTGTTAAGAAAAAACTACAAAATATGGAAACCAGTTGTGAAGGATAGGAACTTTAAAAGAGCAGTTTCAGTTGACACTACAATTGAAATGGTACAAAGTAAAGAAATAAGTCCTTTGGGAGGCTAAGGCGGGCAGATCACAAGGTCAGGAGATCGAGACCATTCTGGCCAACATAGTGAAACCCCGTCTCTACTAAAATACAAAAAATTAGCCAGGCATGGTTGTCTGCGCCTGTAGTCCCAGCTACTCGAGAGGCTGAGGCACAGGAATCGCTTGAACTTGGGAGGCAGAGATTGCAGTGAGCCAAGATTGCAACACTGTACTTCAGCTTGGGCGACAGAGCAAGACTCTGTCTCAAAAGAAAAGAGTCAGTAAACATGTGCTGTACTTCAAATATTAATTTCCAGGGGTGTGCATGATTTTCTTATTGGGTTTTTTAATTGTGGGGTTTTGTTTGTTTGTTTGTTTTTGATTGGTGGAGGTGGTTCTTGTCTTGTAGTCAAAGGATATTGTCTGCACCATTTTTGCTTTGGAAAAGTTGTTGTACATACCAGAATCTCTGAGACACAGCTAAGGTAGTGTTAAGAGAGAAATTTATAGCACTAAATGACCACCATCAAAAAGTTAGCAAGGTCTCAAGTTAACAACCTAACATCACAACTAAAAAGAACTAGAGAATCAAAAGCAAACAAATCCCAAAGCCACCAAAAGACAAGAAATAACCAAAATCAGAGCAGAACTGAAGGAGACTGATATACAAAGAAACATTCAAAATATCAATGAATCTGGGAGCTGTTTTTTTGGAAAAAATTAATAAAATAGACCACTAGCTAGACTAATAAAGAAGAAAGAGAAGTTTCAAATAAGCATAATCAGAAACAACAAGAATAAAATACCTAGGAATACAGCTAACTATGGAGGTGAAAGATCTCTACAAGAATGACAAAACACTACTGAAAGAAATCAGAGAGGACACAAACAAATGGAAAAACATTCCATCCTCATAGATAGGAAGAATCAGTATTGTTAAAGTGGCCATAGTACTCAAGCAATTTATAGATTCAATGTTATTCCTATTAAACTACCATTGACATTCTTCACAGAACTAGAGGAAACTATTTTAAAATTGATATGCAATCAAAAAAGAGCCTGAATAACTAAGACAACCCTAAGCAAAAAGAACAAAGCTGGAGGCATCATGCGAACAAACTTCAAACTATACTACAGTGTTACAGTAACCAAAACAGCATGGCACTGGTACAAAAACAGACGCATTGACCAATGGAACAGAATAGAGAACCCAGAAACAAGACCACACACCTACAATTATCTGATCTTTGACAAACCTGACAACAACAAGCAATGGGGAAAGGATTCGCTATTCAATAAATGTTGCTGAGATAACTGACTGTAGCCATATGCATGAGATTGAAACTGGATCCCTTCCTTACACCATATACAAAAAATAAATCAAGATGGATTAAAGACTTAAATGTAAACCCAAATCTATAAAAAACCTAGAAGACAACCTAGGCAATACCATTCAGGACATGTTAAGTAACCATTATCCTTTTGAATTTCTTTGTGCCTGACAATTCCTTGCCATTTCTTTTATTCTCAATATTTTTTGTTATTTCACTTTAGCTGTGTCCCTTGGAAACAGTATATATTTGACTTTTGTGTTTTTTGTTTGTTTTTGTTTTTTGACAGAGTCTTGCTCTGTCCCTCAAGCAGGAGTGCAGTGGCATGATGATCTCTACTCACTGCAACCTCCACCTCCTGGGTTCAAGCAATTCTCCTGCCTCAGCCTCCCAAGTAGCTGGGATTACAGGCATGTGCCACCACCCTCAGCTAATTTTTGTATTTTTAGTAGAGACAGGGTTTCACCATGTTGGCAAGGCTGGTCTCGAACTTCTGACCTCAAATGATCTGCCCAACCTCAAAATGATCCTGCCTCAGACTCCTGATTATCTGGGATTACAGGCATGAGCCACCATGCCCAGCCTCCTTCTCTTTTTTATATAAAAATAGAACCTGTTTATATTTAAGTTACAGACAAGTTTGTTGCTATTTATGTGTATGTCATCTTTTAATACAGCTCTTGTTTATACTTTTCTATCACCTTGTTTCTTTTTCTTTGTGTATCTGCTATATTTTCTCTGCTTGTATTAAAAGTTATCTAAAATGTCTTCCAAATGTGTTTGAAATCATCTTCTTCAATCATCAATATCAAGAATGTAACATCTCTCCTACATAAAGAAGAAATTAGCATGTTTTTGTTTCACTTAATTCTCTTCTACCTACTTGGAATTTTTATAAACAAACATTTATATAACATGTCTTTTATTTATAAAATACGGCTTTTTTAGTCATATATTTTATATATTTTCTTCAGACATGTTTTTATGTTTGAACTACTTTTGTATTTGTTTACAGCAAGAACTTAGGCTTGTTTGTATCTATGTGTTACTATTTTCAGTATTTAATATCCATCTTTTTATGATCTTATTTGTCCTTTCTTAGTGTATTATGTCTTATTCCAAAGTATATTTAAAATAATTCTTTAAGTAGATGGGTGGTATATTTGAATTTTTTATTTTATGAGACTTTCTTAAATATTTTAAATTTCATATATTTACATTTGCAGATTTCACATATACCTTGGATAAAGAGTGAAAAACTGGGTCACAGATTTTTCCCAAGAGTGGATAATGGGTTGTGGCTTTAGAGTCTAATGCTAATGTTTTCTTTTTATTTATTTATTTTTTTTCATAGAGACAATCTCACTATGTAGGCTAGGCTGTTCCTGAACTCCTGGCCTCGAGCAGTCTTCCCACTTCAGCCTCCAAAAGTGTTGGGATTACAGGCATGAGCCACCACACCTGGCCTAACACTAATGTAAAGAACTATGGGTCGGACACGGTGGCTCACGTCTGTAATCCCAGCACTTTGGGAGGCCGAGGTGGGTGGATCACTTGATGTCAGGAGTTTGAGACCAGCCTGGTCAACACGGAGAAACCCCATCTCTACTAAAAATACAAAAAAATAGCAGGGTGTGGTGGCGAATGCCTGTAATCCCAGCTACTTGGGAGGCTGAGGCAGGTGAATCGCTTGAACCTGGGAGGCAGAGGTTGCAATGAGCTGAGGTTATGCCATTGCACTCCAGCCTGGGCAACAGGAGCGAAACTCCGTCTCAAAAAAAATAAATAAATAAAAGTGTGAGACCAGTTTCATTTTCATTCATTTGTAACTACTCTGGTTTGCTTCTGTGTTTTTTTCTGCCTGGGTATTTAAAGAGAGTGCTCTCTCTGAAATTTAGCAATTCATCAGGGTATGACTGGGGGTTGTTTTAATCAATTTCACTTGTTATTTGATGAGCCTATTTTACCTATAACTGGTGTTTCTTAGGTCAGTAAAGCTTTATGTTCTCACATTTTATTTTATTTTATTTTATTTTACTTTATTTTACTTTACTTTACTTTACTTTATTTTATTTTACTTTATTTTATTTTATTTTATTTTATTTTATTTTATTTTATTTTATTTTTGAGAAGGAGTCTCAGTCTGTCTCCCAGGCCGGAATGCAGTGGCACAATCTCAGCTTAAAAGCTTACTGCAACCTCTGCCTTCCAGGTTCAAGTGATTTGATTCTGAGGTTATTTTTAATATTTATTATGTCCTTCTTTGCTTCTATTGAAACTATAAGTCACGCTACATCATTTATGGTTTTGTATATGATTTTTATTATTTTTACCTCCACAAAAGCCACTCCTTTTTGTATTTTCTTGTCTTATATGTATATGCTAGTCATCTTCTTATAGAATTTTTTGTGTTTTACTGAAAATCTAAAACGGCTTATAAACTTTGCTTTAGTATTTTTTAGAATTTTCCTCTACAGTTTGAAAAAAAAAGTTCTCATTCTTTAGACTGTACAATCTGTCTTAAGTCCAATATTTATTTTATCTGATTTCTTATCTTTAAATGAAGAACACTCTATTCAGTTCAACTGTTTTAAAAAAAAAAACAACAGCATGAGAACATTCTCCTTGAGATTCTGAACTTGGCATTCAAGTCGATGTCCACAGCCTCTAAAGAAATTCTTGATGTCTAATACTCTTTCAGTGTTAATGTTAGCTGTGGTAACTGGAGCATGTTAGAAGCATTCCAAAGCCAATGAAGCCTATAAAATGTTCCTCTCACCCCGACCCCAAGAGGACTTCACCAGCAGAAGGCATCTTGATACACCAGAGGATAATGGTTCTGCCCACAGATTCTGGGGCCCAACTGCCCAGGCTCAAATCCTGGCCCCACCCCTTAGGAGTATTGTTACCTAGACGCCTGCCTCAGAGAAGGCCCTCTGGGGCTGTGGTGAAAGAAGTATTTCATAAGCTTTAATGATCTCATCTCTACAACAGGGATAATGATAGTTTTTTTTTTCCTTGTAGGGCTGTGAGCATAAAATAAATTTATCTGTGTCAAGCACTTGCAAGAATGCCTGGCACGTAGTTATGTTATACAGCACGGTGATTGTTTTTAGGAAACTTTAGCTTTGAAAGGGATTGTGAGATTGGCAGCCTTAGCATTTGTACAGATCTATGCCCTGTCAAATAGGAACTGAAACAACTAGAGCAATAAATATCACCTGGTGCGCAGATGATTCACTCCACACTGAGGAAACTGCCTCCACAGAGCTGTTCCCTCTTTGGCTGTGTGCTACCCGTGACGTCATGTTCTAACAATTCCGTAAATCCCAGGGTGTATATTCACACCCATTAAAATCCTCCCATGGAAACTGGGTCCATAATGATGTAAGTATCCTTACTATCTGGTTGGCAGTGAGCAACAAAGAAATGAAAAGACAGCTGTGTTTTTGGAATTGGAGACCTCTGGAAGGATAGAGAAATGCACTGAAAAGGCAAATGAGATAGAAGATGGAGAGATGCAGGGCTGCAGGCCGAGCAAGAGAACAGACTTGAAGTGAACTGACTGTTCCAGAGAAACAGACCTATGATGTTTCAAAGGATTCAGTAAAGAGAACACAGGTTGCAAAAGAATAAAAATGCTAAGGAGTCAACCGTCCAATGAAGGACATTACGGGACAGGGCGGAGGTGCTGCCTCACTCCACATTCACGCAGACAGCATCTACTGTGTGCGGAACACCACAGAGGCCCAAAGCATCACCAGATATAATCGATCGCTTGCATCGTGGGGGGCACCTGTAATCCCAGCTATTTGGTAGGCTGAGGCAGGAGGATCTCGAGTCCAGGAGTTCAAGTCCAGCCTGAGCAACACAGCAAAAAGTTTTTATTAAATTCAAATAAAAAAAAATCAATAGTGAATGTAGAGAAAGGGATTCTCTGCCCCTGTACATATAAAAAAGATTCTGGAAGGGAATAAAATTAAGAGTGGTGCAGGTTTGTGTTGATACAGAAGGACAAGGAAGAGGGAGGAAATGGTTATGCTCAGATTAATTTGGCCACAAACCCAGCCCACCCCCTTCTGCTCCTGTGATGTTTACACCAAGTAAAAATGCCAAAGGTGAAGCATTTATGTACTTTATATATATGTGTGTGTTTCTCTACCTGATCTTCTCTCACTGTTTGTTATCAACAGTCTTTTTTTGTTTCAAACCTAACCATTATAGATTTTCATGATTTATATATTTTTTGAAAACTAAACAAACTACCTAAATAAAATAGATTTTGACCCATAAATACTAAAGAAGTTAAGAAAATATCATAGATTCTGTATGTTCCTCCACTCTAACCAGATCGAGTAGTTTTCTGGTAATTTTGTTTGAAATTGCTTCAATAATTTACATATTCAGGTAAAAATTCACTTTGATCTTAAGCATCTAAACAATTCACGTCCATTTTTAAAACCACCATATTTCCTCCTTGATTCAGCTTTGCCATTACCTTGAGCAGTCACGGTTTAGATCGAGTCTGATGCAATTCTCATTATGTCCTCAAGATGGCAGGCGGGGATTTAGACTGAGCTTCAGGGTTCTAGCAAAGCCTTTTTACAGCTTTTTTTCTCGGAGTTTGGTCTCCTGTTACTGAATCTATCAACAAATATTTTTGGAATATGCATATTATGTTTCAAAGATTATGCGAGATTTTGTTGGGCAATACTATTCAGTTTTTCAAAGTGCCTTATTAATGCACCATATGGTTAAAAAAAAAAAAAAAAGAAAAACAGCACTGGGTGTTTTTGGTTTGTGGAAGAAAAGGCAAGGACTTTTGTATAATGTAATTATACTGTGCGCAGGATGCTGCAACTAAAAAGCATGGAGGTAAAGTAGCAAACACACAAGACAATAGTCAGCATATGAGAATGAGAATACCTGGAACATTTTTTAAAACCTACCAGGATTACCACAAAAATCTGGAGATTGACTTCAAAATTCCAGCCTTCTTTTGTTCCCAAAAATATTTCCTTTGGAATTTGCTTACAATAATAAAACTATAAAATATTTTTTCAGACACCAATGTTAATCTTGCTTATTGATTACAGTTTGAATGATCAATACTAAGAAATCAATCTTCACTGTGTTACAAAAGTCAATAAAAAGAGTTATATTTTAAAATAAGGGAAATTTGAAAGGTCAAGAGATACCAGGAAAAACGTTCTTTCCAGAATCTTAAAATTTAAATGAGATAATTTTTCTTTCTACCATACTGATACGAGGCAACCTAGATTTAAGCAAAACTGAAGTCACTGAAAAATTACATATAATACAGCTTATTTTTTCACATTTGTGTTCATTTTCTTAGCATTCCATTAGCTGTTTAATATCATTAATTAAATTAAAATTACAAAAGATAAATTTTAAGATTAGTATCCAAGATTAGGGAAGGCTAAAATAACATGATCAAATGCAAAGTGGTTTTATGGATTAAATCTATCTGGGAAGAGAAAAAAGGATATTTAGTGGGAAATAGATGAAATCTGAATGAAGTCTGCAGTTAATAGTGTGGGATCAATGTTAATTTCTTAGTTTTGAGGAACTATGGTATGTGACATGTGAATATTAGGAAAAGGGGAGCTAAGTGAAGATTATATAGACACTTCTTATATTTGTAGCTTTTCTATAAATCTAATATTATCTCAAAATAAAAAGTTAAAACAATATTAGTACCCAATCTATTCAACATTGTTGAGCACCTCCCATATATCAGATAATGATCTGGATACTGAAGACACACACCCTACCAAAGTTGCTGACAACCTAGTAGAAAATTTATATTGTTATATTACAAAATATGTCTTTTCTAAACATTTTGAAAATTTACCACACTTGTTTTCTTCTTAAATTTTAATTTCTTTTAGAAATGGGTCTCACTGTGTTGCTCAGGTTGGTCTCAAGCAATCCTCCTGCCTCAGGCCCTCAAAGTGCTGAGATTATGAGCACAACTGGCCAATTTTCTTTGGAAGAAATAAAAATATATCAAATCTATTAATGTGAATGAGAGAGATATGGTATAAAAAGCAAAGAAGGGAGAGGTCAAGTGGAGAAACAAAAGGAATAATGGCAGAAACAAAGAACAGTTGTATTGATGAAGTACACAATCTGGTATGGTGGTAGAAACCCTCTCCACAATGCTTAATCTGTAAACTTTTTTCTTATTTAAAATATGCAATTATTAAATAGCTGCAAAACAAATATGACTAATATGACACCATTCACGTGGGTAATTTCATGGATACCTTGTTTTACATCCTATCATTTGGCTTGCATGAATGGGACATGTGTACCCCATTCTAATAATATGCTTTGTAGATCGTGAGGGAAGAGAGGTTAGAGAAAGAAAAAAGTACACGAATAAAACATCTTGTGGAAAATGAGAAGAAGAAGAGAAATATCAGGGAGGGAAATGGAAAAATGAAAAGGCATCCTCAATCCAAACATTTTTCTCTAGTTCTTTAATATTCAAATAATCCATCTCTTATATTAAAAATTTAAAAAGATCCCCTTGAAGACTTTTATTTGGGGGGTAAGTTCAGAGACTGAAATACATTCATTCATTCATTCATTTAGAGACGGAGCCTCACTCTGTCACCCAGGCTGGAGTGCAATGGCAAGATCTTGGCTCACTGCAACCTCTGCCTCCTAGGTTCAAGCAATTTTCCTGTCTCAGCCTCCCAAGTAGCTGGGACTACAGGCACACGCCACCAAGCCTGGCTTTTTTTTTTTTTTTTTTTTTTTTTTTTTTTTTTTTAGTAGAAAGGTGGGGGGGGTTTCATCATATTGGTCAGGCTGGTCTCAAACTGCTGACCTCAGGTGATCCACCAGCTTCAGCCTCCAAAAGTGCTGGGATTACAGGCATGAGCCACAGTGCCTGACCAACTGAAATCTTTATACTGAGAGAAACATGTTCTTGTTTAAAGATAGTATTTTTAGCTTGCCTGTCTCTTCATTGGTTTCATTGTATATAGATGGAGATTCTGATTTAGAATTATCTGTATCAATTTTGATATAGTATTTTCTTTACACTTTGAAAAGTCATCTCACTAAAATAAAATTTGCTCTTTCAATAAGAAAATAAAAAAGGAAAGGCATCCTGCCTCGTCCAAAAATTCAGTCTTGAAATATTGAAATAAACAAGTCTGGTATATGCTGAGCCAACCCTACTCAGGATCCAGTTATCACCATTAATTACCAGCAGATGGCACAGATAATGAACTCTATGCTGAAAGGATGCAGGAACTCTAGGAAGGGAGGCTAGCAAAGTCTGAGAAAGTCACATTTTCATCCTCCTTTACAAATCAAGAATAATATAGCCTCCTCTTGTCTCTTTTCAAAAATTGAACCATACAATTTTCTTGAACACATCACAGTCTGTAACAAAGTATACTTCAGTACCAGGGAGCTTGGGATATGATACAGGTAAAATATATATATTTAAAAATTGAGCTGACTGGCCACCTTGAATTTTATAATAACACAAATATTTTATGAGAAATTATTTCTCATGTCAAAAACTCAAAGTTCATAAAGTGGAAAATGCCCAGAGAAAGGCAACCAAAAAGATCAGAGGAGAAAGGGTGCTGACAGTTTGGAATGTGTAGATTTATAAAGGCAAGCCTGGAAAGGGAACAGGAAAATGAATAAAACAATAGCATGGATAAACAGAGTCACTCATCAAATTCTGTAAAGTGAAAATACTGTTTGAAATCTGAATGAAGTAGAGCTAGAATATATTTAAATATTTGTTCTTTCAACTGGTTAAATTTTGGGACTGAAGGGGTGATAAAAATCAGAAATGTGTAGAGATTAAATCAAAACTGGTTTGAAGAAAAGAATTTTGACTACAATATGCTAAGAGATCATTTTGTGATGGTTTGCCCAATGTCCCTCCACAATGTGTGTGATTGTTATAAGAACAGTCGGGTTACAATGTGACCTGCCCACCAGTCGATGAGTTTCCTTCCTTTTGAAAATCTGAACCTAAGTCAAGAGAACCGAGATAGTCTAAGCCCATGTTGTCATACACAAACCCTGGGGGTTGTGGCTGTGTTCCGCCATGTAGACAGAGGATCAAGAAACGCTGGTGTATAGTAAGAGGAAAATGTAAACCCAAACACAGTAAGGAGTAGAAAGAAAAGCCAGAAAGAGCCTTGATAGGGGTTCAGGTCCCCCGAATCCCTAAAAGGAATTTCCAGAGGCCCAGGGCATTCCTGTTCTTTGATTCCATGATATACCAATAATCTTATAGGAAATTTAAATTGGTTTCAGATCCTTTTAACCAAAATAATCCTAACTAAAACAAAAGCTGAATATCACTGTCTCTTCCTTTCTCCATCTCTCTCCAATATTTTGGTCCGCTGCTGTAGACTGTTTATGTATACATAAAATTTACATGTTGAAGCTTAACATTCAATTTGATGATCCTAGGAGGTTGGGCCCTTATAACTGGCATTAGAGCCTTTATAAAAGAGACTCCAGAGACTCCCCACTTCTGCCATGTGAGGACACAGTGACAGGATGGCTATCTATAAACCAGGGAGTGGGTTCTCACCAAATACTAATCTGCTGACACTTTGATCTTAGGACTTTCCAACCTCCAGAACCATGAGCAATACATTTCCATTTATAAGCCAGTCAGTTCATGGTACTTGGTTATAGAGGTCTGAACAAACTACTACATGTCCTCTCTCATATCTTCAGTTCCTCTGTATCTAACCAGTATATATAACAGAGAGAAAACTATCAAAAGCAATTACATCCCTGCTAGTAAGTAGAGAATGTTAACCACAGCCACAGCTACTTGGGTTTCAGGTGGGTGCAGTGGGATAGCGTCTCCTGATAATGCAAGCAAACAAAATAGAACAATTACTGTTAGTGACGAGTCTGAGCCTGAAGTAGTACTCAGTCTAGAAGGTTTTCTTATCTTGCTGAATACAACAGGGGTCTTTAAAACTTCTTCCACTGGCACCACACTATCCAGAGATAGCATCATGCAGAGGTTGCATTAAAAAAATTACCAGCCGGGCGCAGTGGCTCACGCCTGTAATCCCAACACTTTGGGCGGCTGGGATAGGCAGATCACGAGGTCAAGAAATTGAGACCATCCTGGCCAACATGGTGAAACCCCATCTCTACTAAAGATACAAAAATTAGCTGGGCATGGTGGCGGGCGCCTGTAGTCTCAGCTACTCGGGAGGCTGAGGCAAGAGAATGGCATGAACCTGGGAGGCGGAGCTTGCAGTGAGCAGAGATCGCGCCACTGCACTCCAGCCTGGGCAACAGAGCAAGAAGACTCCGTCTCAAAAAAAAAAAAAAAAAAAAAAAAAAAAAAAAAAAAAAAAAAAAATAAATCTTATTTATAACATTTAGAATTTATCATAAATAAATGGGAACAGAAATATCCATTCATAGAAATGAGGTTGTTGAAAACCCTAAACGATTATGGCAGTTAGTATATCACCTCTGGCTCCAGAAAAGACAGAGTAGTGTAATCACGGAAGGCACGCCCCAGTCCATGGATCACTGATGATGTGGAAGTGGTCTTATTGGTACCCAATCTACTCAACAGACATCACTGAGCACCTGCCAAGCAAGAATCAGAACCAACATTTTATTTACATTTCTATCGCAAGGATTTCACCAGTTCCCTGGGTTATACCTCGCACTGACATCTCTCATTTCTAGGAGGAAGTAAAAGTTCCAGCACATGGGGCTACTTGGACTAGACGATCTCAATTTTTCCTTCCAGCTCAACATGTTGCTGTACTTTTTATATTTCTAAATGGAAAGCACTTTTTGGTAGACACTGTTAAAAAACTATTTGCAATGACAGTGGAGGACCTGGGAAAGTGGTGACAAGACAGGAAATCAGTGTGTATAAAAAGCCATTTATTTAATCAAAAGAGGATTTTTCTTGTTAAAATGTTTTAAGTACTTAGAATATGTCAAACTCAAAATATCTCTGTGGAATGGATATGATGATGTATAAAGCTAGACAGCACACCAAAATGACTCATTTTATTCTCATCATAGATTCACATGCATTAAGAAATGAATCAAAAGTGTGTATTTCCATGTAATATCCAGGTATATGAATGTGTGTGTGTGTACTGTGTGTGTACTGACCATATATGTATTTTTTCACACTTTTTCTACTTTGACACGGCAATACAGGTTGGCAGCCTTCTCTTATAGGAAAATCTCAATATTAGATTGGAATTCAAGTTATTTAGGAATAATAAAATTAACTTTTATTGAGAAGTTATTGTGTACCAGGCACTTTTATATGTGCTTTATGTATACATAATCCTCATTGTACATCTATGTGTCAAGAACTATGATTATCAGCACACCCTTTTATAGATGAATAAACCAAAGTACAGAGAAATTTTCCATTTTGTCCCATGACCCACATCTAGGAACTTGCAGTGTTGCAATTTGAACCCAGGCATCCTATGTTCAGACCTGCAGTCATAACCCCCAAATAACCCAGCTTCTGAGAAGCCATTAGGGATAGAATTGTACACATAGGGGCTTGGTGTGGGCTCTGTAGGGCTGTCATAGCTTGATGCTACAATTCAGGTGGGAGGAGCTGATACAAAATTGGAATGGACTGTTTGGAGAGGGTGCAGTGGATATGTATCTACTCTGCAGACAAATCACATGTAATAAAGGAGCAAATACAAATTAAAAGCCAATTCCACTCTATTCACTTTATGTCATAGTAAATGACAGAAACCACAAAAGGAAACATCTGGATTGCTCCCTACTTTGCTCATATAAAATTGAAAACTATTATGATGTGATCAAGACCACCAGCATACACCCCCTTGGATCATTCAGAGATTGTTCCACTCACTCACTTACTCACACATTTGAGAGCTAATAGAGCAATATAAATGTCCCAATGGGACCTGTTGTATTTTATATACTGTTTGCTGGATTTTTTAAAGTATTTAATAATTTTTGGTAATATATTTTCACATTGCCTTTTAGAATTGGAAATTCTATGAAAGTTACTTATAAAGGGTTAAAAAGATGACTTTATGTGGAAGCATAGTGTATAAAAATACTAAAAGTATGGTGGCTTCATTGAAGGGGCTGCAGAGTTCTGGACTCCCACCATCACCTCCACCACCACACGCACACCCTCAATCTTTTTTTCTCTCTCCTTCCCCTCAGAGAATCCATAAATGTCTCTATTCAACTCATAGGCCTCCAGATCACAGTTCGAAAAGCACTGGCTTAACTGAATGGGAAACAAATGGGAAGCCTTCCTGAATTCTGGAGGTGATGTATACTGCTGTCTGAGGACCAGAAAGATCATGTTTTGGTGACTCTGGCAAAGGAAGTTAGTGTACTCAATTTCCCAGAAGGTCTCCATGAAAATGATAGTGGTGGGGAAGGGATAACGTGGTAATTCTGAAATACCCAAGCACATATGATAGACTAGACACAAGTCCATTTGATTTAGGATTTGAGAAGAGTCTTCAAGTCATTCTAAGGAGAGAGTGAGTCAAGCTGAGAAGATTTTATGAAGGTTATTAGTACACATAGAGCAGAGGGAAGGTGAAGGAATAAATGACTATGGTCAGAGGCAGAATGTCAGTCTGATATTAGTGACAAAAATGCTTCCTGATAGTGATAAGTACAAAGAAGAGTCACTGAAGTAAATTTGAAGATGACTGCTTAAAAGTGAGAAAATTGAGGAATGACGCTAGATTGCTGCCAGGATCATCATCAATATAGATGGAAAGAAGAAAAAGCCAGGAAATATACTGAAGAGAATAAAGCACATTTGATGGAGAATCAACTGCTACAAGCATTGAGCAATATATCAGAAAGTTCAAAAGGTTCTTAGTAAGCAAGTGTGGGACAAGCATCATATAGATGGAAAGCACAATTACAAGTGATGGTGGAGGTCTTCATCCCAACTGGGAAGCCTTATGATATCTGTGTTAAATTTCATCATGTTACAGACTTTTGCTCTGGCTGAGATGCTTTTTTGATTATATGTCTGTTACTCCAAAATTTTACCATTTTTTTCCATCTTAAATTCATGAAATCAACTTAGGTCTCAACCAGCATTTTTAATAAAATGGGATAAAATATTAAATGTATTTCACAGAGTAAGAGTTAGTATTGTTTTGTGAGATCTTTGTATTAAATATATGTGCATACATTTATTATGTGTATAACAATGTGTGTGTGTTCTAAATTACAATATAAAACTTGTCTTTTCTTCCTGTTGGGTTATGTTCAAGAGAATTTGGAAAGCCGTTGGATTAGACAAACTTCTGGTAATGATGATAGTGTGGGTGGGGAAAGGCATTCTCATAAGCTTCAAGAGAGAACATCAAACAGTACAAACATTGTAGAGGGCAATTGGCAATAGGTGTACTGAAAGTCTCAACGTTGTTCAGAACTTTTGATCTTGTAATTCTGCCACTCAAAATTTAGCCTAAAGAAGTATTTGATCAAGTACTTAGGCACAAACGTTTTTTCACAGCAACATGAATAATAATGAAAACCTGGAAACAACTAAAGGTCAAAGGAAGTAATACTCTAAACAAAGGTTGTGGCAGGTATACAACATACAACCAAAGATGCTAGTTGTTATTTACCAATATGGAAAGATATTTATTATAAGATTACATAACAAAAATGGCATCATCCAAGTTTTGTGGTTTTCTAAATTTGTGTCCACAGAGACATTTCTAAAAGGATCTATATGCAAAAACTGTAAAAATCAGTAACTCTGTGGGAGGTAGGGAGGCATTACGGATAAGTTCTATTTTTCCCCATTTCGATTATTTCAAACATGCTTTTGTCTAAAATGAATATGGATTTCTATTTTAGAAACATTGATAATTATTCCAATCTTGTTCAATCCGAGATACGATGACTTTCAGACCTTATGCCTGGAGACCAACCTCTGACGCTCAGCCCAAACAATTTCTTAAAAGAGTATTTTGACTTATGTATGTTATACCCTAAAGTTTGAAAAGGGAAATCAGAATTGTGTATAAAGGAGACAAGAAGAAATTGATCCAACTAGGAGATGTTTTTCATAATTACATTATAAGATTAGATAATAAAAGGAAATCAATATGATATCAGGTCTAAAGGTTTAGGATTTGCAATATGGACTTGATCTTCATAAAGTAATGTGAAACCATTTAAGAAGAAGCCATTGATGACGTTTTACCAAACAGTACACCATAATTTCACTTCATTTAACTTTAATACTCTCTGTGAAAACTAGTTCTGAAGGTCAGTGTGAGAGTCATGCTGCAAACTGAGAGTGACAGAGTACGGAATAAAAAGTAAAAGTGACGCAGGAGGGTTCTTCACGGAACCCTTTTCTCACAAAATGTCATATTCTATCCCGGCTCCTCTTGCAAGTACTTAAATCTTTATGACAAGCTTAAGAACATGGCATTTATACACCTATAAATGTCATCTGGAGTCCTAGGATTAATATTCTACTTGAATATCCCCTCCATTTTGTGGGGAAAGGATCTTTAAAGATTTTTTTTTTTTTTTTTTGCAATGTTTCAAGAATTATGTTTGGAAAACACCATGCCCTAGTGAAGACCTTATATTGCTCTAAGAGAAATAATGTAGGCTCTACTTAGTATTTCAAAAGATAAGACCACACATATATTTCGCTTTGACTAAGCCTTAGTCTATGGGTTGGCAAGCTTTTTGTAAAGGGTCAGATAATTATTTTAGGATTTGTGAGCCACATGGCCTCTGTTGCAACAGGAGCCACAGACAATGTAAAACAAATGGGAGTGGCTGTGTTCCTATAAAAGTTTATTTGCAAAACTTTATTTGCAAAATCAGATACCAGAACCAATTTTGCCCACAAACCAAGGTTTTCCAGCCCCTAACTTAGACAATATAACATAAACTTTACCAAAACACAAATTTATCCACATTCAGAAATTTACTAAAAAAATAACTAAATGAACAGGATATTTGATCATTTAAGAATTAAATATTCTACTAGATTTCATGTAAAGTAAATCATTAATATAGATTTAGTGATTTTCTAGAAAGTTTTTATATTTTACAAAATCCAACAATATAGAAATGAAGATCGGGTCTCATTTTTACAAACTTACTTAGAATTTTTAATTTAATAAAGGTTGAAATTATTCTAAATCTGTTGGAATCTGCATGCATTTTAAGTGCATGCTTGGCTGTGCAAAAATGTAGCCTTCTTCTCTATACTGAAAGTTGACCAACTTCATAGCCCCCTTTTCAGCTGATGTTGGAAAATAAGCCAATTCTTGATCAGTTCTCAGTTCAGCTCAAATACTCAGTTCAGGCCCAAGCTCAAAATTCTCTGCCAAATTTTTGGGATTTCTCCTTTATCCAGTTCCTGGACTGACTCTGTAGTCCAGTACCAGGGAGGTACCAGTATCAGCTGCTTAATTTTTGTCCCACTTCTTCCCAGGACACAAATGAGGCATGTTTCTCCCGAATAGTAACCTTAGTGTAACTGACTCCAGTTCCCCCCTTTTCCCTGGGTTTTGGGATCTACTGGAATTCTAACCAAGTTTTCTGATGATACCTGAGATAAACTATGTATCACACACTCTCCTACTTCTATTCATGGCCACCTGGTGGCAGGCCTAGGAACACTTCCTCTTGCATATTCTGTGAAACTCATCCAGTTCTCTAGAGCAGTGAGAAAGTCAGATGGGAGATGAGGACAGGGCAGTCCCTGACCTTCTGATGCTCAAATACATTACATTTGCATTTTTAGCTCTCTCCCCCCATACTGAGCTCAGTGGTATGGGGAGAAAATCTATGGCCGCTACTATTCAAGCTCTCAAACAGGTAGTAGGCAAGTTCATTCTCTCCCCAGACCTCAAATCCTATGGCAGTGGAGGGTAGGGGGTGTTGAGGCTGGTGAGTCAGGGCACCACATCCCCACTAACTATTATCTAACTCATTTTATTTCCACAGAGAGCTCTTACATCTGGTAGAATGTACCCTTAGTTTTACACATGAAGTTAAGATTTTGAGGTCCTTTATTTTAAATTGGTCTGTCTTTGTCAACTCTTTCTTTGAACAAAAACCAGACCTCAGGAATGGAGCCCAAGATTCTCTGAGCCTTTATTCTAAGGAGATTGCCATCTCTAGTTGTCAACAGCTCAGAAACCCATGGGTGAGAACAGCTGGGAACAAAACTCTTGGCTGGAAAAAGGAAGTAGGAGATTAACAAAATATATTCCCACTGGAGGCATAAATAAAAAATAAAAATAAAATTTAAAAACAATGAAAATATATTCCTATGATTCTAACTTTTTAACACATTTTCAGAAGGAGGCAGGAATATGATATAAAGCCATGAACTAGTAAATTGAGGATAAGGTATTTCAGGAGAGATAGACATAACAGGAAATTCATACTGAATGGTAACTTACAGGAGTATAGAATGATAAATTTAATATGTCATTGTATGGTGACTCTGCAGCAGAAACACCCACTTCAGAATGCTTAGTTCCCTTTACTTGTCACAGATGAATTTCCAGCTCCTATCCAAGGCCAACCACTCCACTGTACAATGGATCCTTACATTAGCTACCCTTCAAAGATTTTGCTTCTGAATAGACCCCATTTCTCTCCCATGTCATCCTTTTACTGTATTGATGGGGTCATTTCTAACAACATACTTAGGTGCTATAATATCTGCCATCTTTTTTTTTTTTTTTTTTTTTGAGATGGAGTTTCGTTCTTGTTGCCCAGCCTGGGGTGCAAATGGCACAATCTTGACTCACCACAACCTCCGCCTCCCGGGTTCAAGCGATTCTCCTGCCTCGGTCCCCCGAGTAGCTGGTATTACAGGCATGTACCATCAAGCCCAGCTAATTTTGCATTTTTTTTTAAATACAGACAGGGTTTCTCCATGTTGGTCAGGCTGGTCTCGACCTCCCGACCTCAGGTGATCCGCCCGCCTTGGCCTCCCGAATTGCTGGGATTACAGGCATGAGCCACAGTGCCCGGCCCCAATATCTGCCATCTTTCAAAAGACCCCGCATCTGCTATATTAATCTGTTCTCATGCTGCTAATAAAGATTTACAAGATTTACCCAAGACTAGGTAATTTATAAAGGAAAGAGGTTTAATGGACTCACAGTTCCACGTGGTTGGGGAGGCCTCACAATCATGGCAGAAGGTAAAGGAGAAGCAAAGGCGCAGTCTTATATGGCAGCAGGCAAGAGAGCTTGTGTGGGGGAACTGTCATTTATAAAACCATCAGCTCTCGTGAGACTTATTCATGATTACAAGAACAGTATGAAGGAACCCACCCCCACGACTCAGTTATCTCCACCTGGCCCCACCCTTGACATGTGCGGATTATTACAATTCAAGGTGAGATTTGGGTGGGGACACAGCCAAACCATATCATCCACCAACCTTTTTCTCTTTTCCTATTTATAGCAAAATTTCTCAAGATTTGGTCTGTACTCACAGTCTCCATTTCATCACTTCCCATTCTTAGAAAGCCACTGGCTATGCTTTAACTTATTCTAGACAAGTTATCCTAATAACCCCATGGAAACCTCACTTGAGACCACCAATGGACAATCTGAAGGTCAATTCTCCCAGCTCATCTACGAAAACCACTCGGCAGCATTTGGCATAGCTGACTATTTTCCCCTTGAAACATTGTCTGCAGTTGTTCTCCAGGATATTACACTCTGGGAATATGGCTCCTATTCATGGATCCATCTTTCTCAATCTCTTTTGCTGGCTTTGCTGGCTCCTCTTCCTCAGCCAACTCTTTTTTATTTATTTTTATTTTTATTTTTTTTTTTGAGACAGAGTCTCTGTGGCCCGGGCTGGAGTGCAGTGGTGCGATCTCAGTTCACTGCAAGCTCTGCCTTCTGGGGGTTCATGCCATTCTCCTGCCTCAGCCTCCCGAGTAGCTGGGACTACAGGCGCCTGCCACCACGCCTGGCTAATTTTTTATATTTTTCATAGAGACGGGGTTTCACCGTGTTAGCCAGGATGGTCTCAATCTCCTGACCTCGTGATCCACCCGCCTCGGCCTCCCAAAGTGCTGGGATTACAGGCGTGAGCCACTGGGCCTGGACTTCCTCAGCCAACTCTTGTCTATCCTCACTGTCCCTAATGAGCCCTCTCAATGTTCTTGCTTTAAGTGCTTTAAATACCATTTATAAGCTGAAGATTTTCAAATCTTTAGCTCTGTTCTTGACACCTACTCTGAGATCCAGAAAGACTGCTCTGTGTCTCTAATATGCAATAGACACCTCAAATTCAGTTGCCCCAAATAGAACTCAAAATCCTCCCTCAGTCTAAAGATGAAAACAAATGCAAACAAATATTGAACTCTATTTAATAGATTGTTTTTCATGGTGATATGAATTAGCAATTCTGAAACTACTTTGCATACATTTCAGGACTGAGCAAATGGTTGATATATTGATAATCATGGGAACTAGATATCTCTGTTACAGAAGAAACTACAAATATGGGAATGAAAAAGTATAGACTGGAATGGAAAGCATTAGCATGAACTATGATGTTTGACATAGACGATAGAATGTAAATAAATATAGTTACACACCACAAACACACACACACACACACACACACACCTCTTTCTGCTGAAAAGACAGTAGCATTGACACCCCAGGAGCAATGACCTTGCCTAGCATATACATTTTGATTTCAAAATACCATTCCTCACAATAAGGAACCAAGGAATCTTGGAAATCATGAAGCACCAAAAGTACATCATAAACCTGGAATATCTTGTTCCAGAAAGTAAGCAATTGCTCAAAGAATAATGGGAGCATACAAAAAGGCTGCAAGAATTAGCATGAAGATGTTCTCAATGGCTATACTTCTTGAGAAATTGGAGCAGCAAAAATAATTAATGAGAATAGATAATAATCCATTGAATAAAGCAAAAATCCATAAACCAACACTAATATAAATACATAAATGAATAAGTAGTATATGCAGGAGAAAGTATAGCTTTATCTTAGAGTTGAATGCCAATCCATGTAAAAGCAATGACAGAGTTAGGGGAAAATTATCATTTTGCAACTACCCTATAAGAACTGATTTAGGTCAAAATCACCAGTGGCATGTTTGATGAGGAACAGGGTATTTACATAACCTCTGAGTATCCGACAAAGGGAAATATAGTCACTTTACAGTGGAGCCAGCTGGTAGACGGCTTAACGTAGAAATCAAAGTTAGTATCACCAATAGTGGGCAGCACTTTATCACATGCTTTCTGATATGATATACTGAGAAACACTTAACATTATTACTCTAATTTCCCTGCTGAAAATACATAAGTGAATCTAAGCATGAGAAAGCCATAGATAAACCCAAATTGAAGGACATTCTAGAAATTGCCTGTCCTCTTAAAATATTTAAAGCTCAAGAAAGACAAAAAAGACTGAGGAAATGAAATGTCCTAGATTAAAGGAGACTAAAGATATGGGAAAACTAAAAACAAATCATCACAGTGGAATACTAGGCTAGGAAGAAAAACACATTATTGGGACAACTAGAAATTTGAGTATATGAGTTAGATAAGAGATACTTAATATTTAGTATCCTGATTTGGATCATTTTGCTGTAGTTATGTAAGTCCTTATTCTTAGGAACTGCACCCAGAAATGTTTAAGGAGTTAAGGGGTGCTTTGCAACTTAATTTTAAATAAATCAGAAAAAAAAGAAGGAGAAAGCAAGAGGGCAGAGTGTTAATAAGTGCTGAATGTGAATATGGAGAAGGAAGTTGTACTATTTTTGCAAATTTCTTATGACATTGAAATTGTATTAAAATTAAAAGCCAATTGTTTTTAGAAGAATTGGGAGCAGCAAAGATATCATAAATAATGCCAGCAGCTAATATCAAGTTAAGCAAGAATAAGAGAATTCAAGTGTGTACTAAGAAGGAACTTTAGAGTTTTACCTCATAAAGGAAGCTATTCAGAAGAAGATACAGTCTAAATTATGGTAATGGTTGATTTTATATGTCAACTTGGTAGGCCTAAGGGATGCCCAGATAGCTGGTAAAACAGTATTTGTGGGTGTGTCTGTGAGGGTGTTTCTGGAAGGGATTAGCATTTGGGAGTAGACTAAGTAAAGAAAATTGTTCTCACCAATGTGAGTGGGCATGATCCAATTCACTGAGGGCCCGAGTAGAACAAGAAGTGGGACAAATTTGTTCCCTCTGCTTGAGCTGGGACATCCATCTTCTCCTGCCCTCAGACATTGACACTTCTGGTTCTTGGGCCTTCAGACTCAGATGGGGACTGATGTCATTGGCTCCTCTGGTTTTGAGGCCTTCGGACTTCAACAGGAACTACACCATCAGCTTTCCTGGGTGTAGCTGCAAGATGGCTGATCATGAGACTTCTTAGCCTCCATAATGATGAGTCATCTCCTCATAATAAATCTCTTTCTATGTAGAGTTGGTTCACAGTATCCGTGGGTTTGGTATTAGTAGATTCAACCCACCATGGATCAAAAATATTTAGACTTTAAAAAATAACACTATAAAAATAAAAACACAAATTAAAAAACAGTATTGGCTGGGCGCGGTGGCTCAAGCCTGTAATCCCAGCACTTTGGGAGGCCGAGACGGGCGGATCACGAGGTTAGGAGATGGAGACTATCCTGGCTAATATGGTGAAACCCCATCCCTACTAAAAACACAAAAAATTAGCCGGGCGTGGTGGTGGACGCCTGTAGTCCCAGCTACTCGGGAGGCTGAGGCAGGAGAATGGCATGAACCCAGGAGGCAGAGCTTGCAATGAGCTGAGATCGCGCCATTGCACTCCAGCCTGGGCAATAAAGCGAGAATCTGTCTCAAAAAAAAAAAATGTATTAAAAATATTTTAATATCAACCAAAAATAGTTGACATATTGCATTAAAAATAATATAGTATATCAACTATTTAAATAGCATTTATATTGTGTTAGGTATTACAAGTATACTAGAAATGATTTAAAGTATATGGAAGGATGTATGTAAGTTGTATACCATTTTATATAAGGCACTTGGGCATCCACAGATTTGGGTATCCACAGGGGTCCTGGAACCAAATCCCTCTGAGATACTGAGGGACGAGTGAATGTGTGTCCTACTTCCTACTGGTTTTGTTTCTCTGGAGAACCCTAATATACTGATAGTTTTAAAAAAGGAAGCCCAAGGTCTTGGCATTGTGAAAGTCAAGGAAGAGAGGCCAGTCATCAACAGAGAGCTTGAATTCTACAAATATGATAACAGTGATTCAGCTGTAGAGAAAGACTCTTTTTAAGTTGTTGAAATCTTTAAGATGGAATTAGTCAATCATAGCAATGAGGATGGAGAGAAACTGATCCAAGTGGAAAATATTGGGCATCCAGAGAAAGGCACTAAAACAAGAATGAGCTAGGGTACAGTGAGGGAGGAACAGAAAATAGGACCCTAACATGTATGATCTTTCCAGGATCCATGAGAAGTTAGAAATAAATCCTCTATTTAGTAGCGCAGCCAGGAAGTGATATATTATTGGGGAGAACTAAAGTTCTTCAAACAAAAAGGAGTACAAAGTGTTCCAGAGAAATATTGAAACTATGGGGTTGTGTATTAATTTGTTCTCATGCTGCTCTGAAGAAATACCTGAGACTCAGTAATTTAAAAAGAAAGAGGTTTAACTGACTCAGTTCCACAGGGCTGGAGAGCCCTCAGGAAATTTACAATCATGGAGGAAGGGGAAGCAAATACATCATTCTGAGAGACAGGACTAGCTGAATTTCCCAGGCTGACTAAGAAGTCCTAAGCCTAGCTGAGGAAGGTGAACACAACTACCTTTAAACACAGGGCTTGTAACTCAGCTCACACCTGACCAATCAGGTAGTAAAGAGGGCTCAGTAATATACCAATTAGGCTAAAAGCAGGAGGTAAAGAAATAGTCAAATCATCTATCATCTGAGAGCACAGGGGAGGGACAATGATTGGGACATAAACCCCAGGCATTTGAGCCAGGAGTGGGCAACCCCCTTTGGGTCCCCTCCCATTGTATGGGAACTCTGATTTCACTCTGTTAAGTCTTGCAACTGCATACTCTTCTGGTCAATGTTTGTTTTGGCTCGAGCTGAGCTTTCACTCACTGTCCACCACTGCTGTTCGCCACCATCACGGACCTGCCATTGACTTCCACCCCTTGGGATCCAGCAGGGTGTCCACTGCATTTCTGATCCGGTGAGGCATCCACTGCCATTCGCAATTGGGCTAGAGGCTCGCCATTATCCCTGCATGGCTAAGTGCCCGGGTTTGTCCTAATTGAACTGAACACTGGTCACTGGGTTCCATGGTTCTCTTCCATGACCCACGACTTCTAATAGAGCTATAACACTCACCGCGTGGCCCAAGGTTCCAGTCCTTGGAATCCGTGAGGCCAAGAACCCCAGGTCAGAGAACAAAAGGCTTGCCACCATCTTGGGAGCAGTCCGCCCCATCTTGGGAGCAGCCCGCCCCATCTTGCCAGCAGCCCGCCACCATCTTGGGAGCGCTAAGATAAAAGACCCACCACGTAACATTTGGTGGCCCCTACGGGGATTCTTCAAAGTGGTAATATCGAACAACTTTCGTTTGCTATTCTGTCCTGTTCCTTCCTGATAATCGGAACAAATACCGGGCACCTGTCAGCTGGTTAAAAACGATTAGCATGGCCACTGGACTTAAGACTCAGGTGTGAGGCTTCCTGGAAAAGGTTTTCTAACAACCCCCAACCCTTGTGGGTTGGGAGGGTTGGTCTGCCTGGAACCAGCTCCCACTTTCACAATTTCCTGAGGGAAGCTGCGGGCTGACTACAGGCAGAAAGCTGTCATTCAGAACTCCCGGCATTGGCCAGTCAAGATCATGGCACAGTTAGAAGTCTCTACTCAACAGTCACCTATGCGTGCGCACCTACCTCTCCTTCTGACCCATACCTCCTGGGTCCCAAACACGACCTTCTTGAAAGTGTAGGCCCAAAATTCTCCTTACCTCTGAATCTACTTCCTCCTAGCCCCGCCTCCTAGATACTAATGCTTCAGACTTTCACTTCTTCTCCCAAGTGTTAGAGCAAGTTGTATCTCCAAAGGGATCTTGGGAAGCTCTACACTGCATCCTTAGGCATCTAGGCTATGAACCCAGGGAGTCTTGTCCCTGATGCCCCTCCCAATTTAGGTATACAGCTGTCGACATGGGCAGTTATGTGGGACCTGTTCCCCACCACCTTTGTTAGGGCCCCAAGTTTGTAAATGGCTAGGAGGATTGTTCTCCCATTGTGTAAGATGCTCTCCTCGCCCAATTTCTACCCAGCTTATCCCTCTGCAATACAATCTCCAAGCCTTGGCTCTTTGGCCAAGGCATTAGAACTGATAACCCAGTACTTTAAGAACTAGAACTAGGTCTACGACAACATAATAGATCAGGATGAAAGTGAATTGAGTAAATTAAAGGGAGGCACATATTCCTATACTGGCAAATGGGGGCAATGAGAGAACGTCCTTCGGCTATATTCCCAAAATCCATCTACAAAAAGAGAGGAAAGAGATAGAGAAAAGAGGGGAAGAAGGGAAAGAGAGAAGGAAAAGAGAGAGAGAGAGAGAAGACAGAGAGTAGAAAGAGAGAAATAGAAGTAGTAAAGAAAAAAAAAAAACAGTGTACCCTATTCCTTTAAAAGCCAGAATAGGCCGGGCACGGTGGCTCACGCCTGTAATCCCAGCACTTTGGGAGGCCGAGACAAGTGGATCACGAGGTCAGGAGATCAAGACCATCCTGGCTAACACAGTGAAACCCCGTCTCTACTAAAAATACAAAAAATTAGCCAGGCGTGGTGGTGGGAGCTTGTAGTCCCAGCTACTCCGGAGGCTGAGGCAGGAGAATTGCTAGAACCCAGGAGGCGGAGCTTGCAGTGAGCCAAGATCGCGCCACTGCACTCCAGCCTGGCGACAGAGCGAGATTCCATCTCAAAAAAAAAAAAAAAAAAAAAAAAAAGCCAGGATAAATTTACAACCCATAATTGATCATTGAAGATCTTCTCCAGGACCCTATAACACTTCCATACCAACTTGTTGTCAGTGTAAACAAGGGCGTAGCCTGAAAGCACTGAGACCACTGACAACCTGTAGCCTTCCTATCAAAAATCCTTAACCCAGTAACCCATGAATGGCCCCAAAGCATTTAATCTGTACCAGCAACTGCTTTGCTAGCAGAAGAAAGTAGAAAAATAACTTTTAGAGGAAACTTCATTGTGAGCACACCTCACCAGTTCAGAATTATCCTAAGTCAAAAAGCAAAAAGGTAGCTTACTAACTCAAAATTCATAACGTATGGGGCTATTCTATTGGAAAAAGGTGATTTAACATTAACCACTGAAAATTCCCTTAACCAAGCAGGTTTCCTAATGAGGGATTAAACCTTAATTACCATACAAAGGTCCGACCAGACCTAGGAGAAACTCCCTTCAGGACAGGAGGATAGATGGTTCCTCCTGGGTGACTGAGGAAAAAAAACACACACAATGGGTATTCAGTAATTGATAGGGAAACTGTTGTAGAAGCAGAGTTCAGAAAATTGCCTAATAATTGGTCTGCTCAAACGTGGGAGCTGTTTGCACTCAGCCAAGCATTAAAGTACTTGCAGAATCAAAAAAACCATCTATACCAATTCTAAGTTAATTTGGACTAAACAAGGTCTTATTAATAGCAAAGGATAATTGAAATCCCAAACTTACAAGGTTTTCAACAAAAGTAAAATTTGCTAAAAGTTAACAGTGTAACCTGTATTATCCTAACTTCTAATCTTGTGGCCTTAGACAGTCTAGTCCACAGACATAAACGAAGTTCGCTTTGGAAAAAATGCTTACCATCTTCAAAACAGAACTATCTCAATCCTGACTCAAAAGGTTACCTACACCCTCTCTGAAATGAATTTGCATAAGAACTGTTGTTTATGGGAATGCATCTTGATGGGGCAGCTGGGTTGTTATGAAATACTCAGGAACCCAGCCCAGCTCTAGAACTCACCTCTGAGTGCAAAGCCAATGTTGGACATGCTGGTAAAGGACCACTAGAATCCAGCAGCCTGGACCCCTTTCTTTGTAGTCAAGAAAGGCAGGAAAACAGGTGCAAGACTGCTACATCAGTGAGCGTCACAAACCTGATAAGCAGAGGTCCATGGGTGGTTACGCACCCTGGAAAGGAATAAGCACTAGGACCATAGAGGACGCTCTAGGACTAATGCTCATCGGCAAATGACTAGAGGTGCTGGCATCCCTATGTTCTTTTTTCAGATGGGAAGCATTCCCCCCAAGGCAAAAACACCCCTAAGATATATTCTGGAGAGTTCAGCCCAGTCAGAGTGTATGGACCTTTTCCTCTCTCAGACTTGAAGCAAATTAGAATAGACCTAGGTAAATTATCAGATAACCTTGATGGCTATATTGATGTTTTATAAGGGTTAGGACAATCCTTTGATCTGACATGGAGAGATATAATGTTACTGCTAGATCAGACACTAACCCCAAATGAGAGAAGTGCTGCCATAACTGCAGCCTGAGAGTTTGGCAATCTCTGTTATCTCAGTCAGGTCAATGATAGGATGACAACAGAGGAAAGAGAACAATTCCCCAGCAGTTCCCAGTGTAGACCCTCACTGTGATGCAGAATCAGAACATGGAGATTGATGCTGCAGACATTTGCTAACTTGCGTGCTAAAAGGACTAAGGAAGACTAGGAAGCAGCCTCTAAGCTGTCCACTCTAACAGAGGGAAAGGGAGAAAATCCTACTGCCTTTCTGGAGAGACTAAGGGAGGCACTGAGGAAGCATACCTCCCTGTCACCTGACTCTAGTGAAGGCCAACTAATCTTAAAGGATAAGTTTATCTCTCATTCACTTGCAGACATTAGAAGAAACTTCAGAAGTCTACCTTAGGCCCGGAGCAAAACTTAGAAGCCCTTTTGAACTTGGCAACCTCGGTTTTTTTATAATAGAGATCAAGAGGAGCAGGTGGAACAGGACAAACAGGATTTAAAAAAAAAAAAAAAAAAAAAAAAAAGAGGCCACTGCTTTAATCATAGCCCTCAGGCAAGCAGACTTTGGAGGCTCTGGAAAAGGGAAAGTGGGCAAATCAAATGCCTAATAGGACTTGCTTCCAGTACGGTCTACAAGAACACCTTAAAAAAGATTGTCTGAATAGACATAAGCCACCCCTTGTCCATGCCCCTTATGTCAAGGCAATCACTGGAAGGCCCACTGCCCCAGGAGATGAAGGTCCTCTGAGTCAGAAGCCACTAACCAGATGATCCAGCAGCAGGACTGAGGGTGCCTGGGGCAAGTGCCAGCCCATGCCATCCCCCTCACAGAGTCCTGGTTATGCTTGACCATTGAGGGCCAGGGGTTAACTGTCTCCTGGACACTGGTGCAGGCTTCTCAGTCTTACTCTCCTGTCCTGGACAACTGTCCTCCAGATCTGTCACTATCTGAGAGATATCCTAAGACAGACAGTCACTAGATACTTCTCCCAGCCACTAAGTTGTGACTGGAGAACTTTACTCTTTTCTTATGCCTTTCTAATTATGCCTGAAGACCCTACTCCTTTCTTAGGGAGAGATCCTAGCAAAAGCAGGGGCCATTATACACTAGAATTAGGAGAAAGAAAAAGGGTAAATATATATATAATCTCTAAGTATGCTTACCTAGTCCTCCATGCCCATGCAGCAATATGGAGAGAAAGGGAATTCCTAACTTCTGAGGGAACACCTATTAAACATCAGGAAGCCATTATGAGATTATTATTGGCTGGACAGAAGCCTAAAGAGAGGGCAGTCTTACACTGCTGGGGTCGTCAGAAAGGAAAGGAAAATAGAAGGGAACCTCCAAGCGGATATTGGAGCCTAAAGAACCGCTCGATCTCCTGACCTCGTTGTGATCCACCCGCCTCGGCCAAAGTGCTGGGATTACAGGCTTGAGCACCGGCCCGGCCGCAAGAGGGGACTCTCCATTAGAAATGCTTATAGAAGGACCCCTAGTATGGGGTAATCACCTCCGGGGAAACCAAGCCCCGGTACTCAGCAGAAGAAATAGAATGTAGAACCTCATGAGGACATAGTTTCCTCCCCTCAGGATGGCTAGCCACGGAAGAAGGAAAAATACTTTTGCCTGCAGTTAACCAATGGAAATTACTTAAAACTCTTCACCAGACCTTTCACTTAGGCATTCATAGCACCCATCAGATGGCCAAATCTTTATTTACTGGACCAGACCTTTTCAAAACGATCAAGCAGATAGTCAGGGCCTGTGAAGTGTGCCAAAGAAATAATCACTTCAGGCCGTACATTTCAATCCCTGTATCTTTAACCTCCTTGTTAAGTTTGTCTATTCCAGAATCGAAGCTGTAAAACTACCAATGGCTCTTCAAATGGAGCCCCAGATGCAGTCCATGACTAAGATCTACCGTGGACCCCTGGACCAGCCTGCTAGGCCACGCTCTGATGTTGATGACATTGAAGGCACCCCTCCCAAGGAAAGCTCAACTGCCTGACCCCTACTACGCCACAATTCAGCAGGAAGCAGAGCAGTTGTTGGCCAACTTCGCCAATAGCACTCGGTTTTCCTGTTGAGAGGGGTACTGAGAGACAGGACTAGCTGAATTTCCTAGGCCGACTAAGAAGTCCTAAGCCTAGCTGGGGAAGGTGAACACAACTACCTTTAAACACAGGGCTTGTAACTCAGCTCACACCCGACCATTCAGGTAGTAAAGAGGGCTCACTAATATACCAACTGGGCTAAAAGCAGGAGGTAAAGAAATAGTCAAATCATCTATCATCTGAGAGCACAGTGGGAGGGACAATGACTGGGATATAAACCCCAGACATTCGAGCCAGGAGTAGGCAACCCCCTTTGGGTCCCCTCCCATTGTATGGGAGCTCTGTTTTCACTCTATCAAATCTTGCAACTGTACACTCTTTCGGTCCATGTTTGTTCCAGCTCGAGCTGAGCTTTCACTCACCGTCCACCAGTGCTGTTCACCGTCATCACAGACCTGCCATTAACTTCCACTCCTCCAGATCTGGCAGGATGTCCACTGCGTTTCTGATGCAGCGAGGCTCCCACTGCTGCTCCCAATCGAGCTAGAGGCTTGCCACCTTTCCTGCATAGCTAAGTGCCTGGGTTTGTCCTAATTGAGCTGAACACTAGTCACTGGGTTCCACGGTTCTCTTCCATGACCCACAGCTTCTAATAGAGCTATAACACTCACAACATGGCCCAAGGTTCCATTCCTTGGAATCTGTGAGGCCAAGAGCCCCAGGTCAGAGAACAAAAGACTTGCTGCCATCTTGTGAGCAGCCCACCACCATCTTGGGAGCTTTAAGAACAAAGACCCACCCCGTAATACTTTTCACACGGTGGCAGGAGAGAGCAGTGTCCAGCAAAGGGGAAGCCCCTTAGAAAACCATCAGATCTTGTAAGAACTCACTATCATGGGAACAGCATGCCCCACCCTTGATTCAATTATCTACACCTGGTCCTGCCCTTGATGTGTGGGGATTATTACAATCAGGACGAGAGTTAGGTAGGAACACAGAGCCAAACCATATCAGGTTGTCTCTTCAACAAATGCTGCTCAGTAAATGGAATATCCACAAGAATGAAATTGGTCCTTTACCTTACGCCATATATATGATAAACTGAAAATGAATTAAAGGCCTAAATACAAGAACTAAAACTATACAACTCTTAGAAGTAAACGGAGTAAAATCTTCCTGACACAGAATTCAGTAATGATTTCTTAAATATGACACCAAAAAGCAACAAAAGAAAAATTGGACTTTAACTGCTACTTCAAAAGACAAACTGTACTTCAGCACAATTTGAAACTTTTGTTTATCAAAGGACACTATCAAGAGAGTGAAAAATCATCCCACAGACTGGGAGAAAATATCAGCAAATCATACATCAGTTGAGGGTCTAGTATCAAGAACACACACTGAACTTTTACAATTTAACAACAAAAATACAAAAAAAAACCAATTGCATGTGTGTGTATATATATATGGATTTATATACAAGTATACATATAAATTATCCAAGGATTCCATAAATTCATATATATAATTATATATACGGTATGTTCATATAAATTGAATGTTATCTTGTTGAGACTTCTATATGTATTCTAAATGCATATTTAAATTCACATATATATGAATTGAAAACAGATGTTCAGAAACTTGTATACAGATGTTCATAGCAGCTATTCACTATAGTCAAAAGGTGGAAACATCCAAAGTGTCCATAATGGGTAAACAAAAGGTGGTATATACATACAATGGAATAGTCTTCAGTGATATAAAAGGAATATCTGATTCATGCTGCAACACTGATACATGCTGCAACATGGATGAATGTTGAAAACATTATGCTAAGTAAAAGAAGCCACCGCATAAGGCCCTATCTTGTATTATTCCATTTATATGAAAAATCCATAGTAGGCAAATTCATAGAGACAGAAAGGGCTGGTGTGTGGAGGAGAAAATGGGGGGGGGGATACTTACTGGTTATGGGCTTCCATTAGCAGTGGTGAAAAAGTTCTGGAACTGGATAGTGGTGATGGCTGCATCACATTATGAATATATTTAATGCACTGTATTTTACACTTTAAATGGTTAAAATAGTGTATTTTATGTTGAGTATGTTTTACCACAATTTTTTAAATCTGGAGTTCCTTCTGGGAACATAGTGGAGGGCCCTAGAGAGGTGTGAAGTTGTATCAGCTGTTGGAGGGATGGGGAGCAAGCTGATAGGAGGAGGAGTTGCATAAAGACACCAGAAAGGAAATTTGGGACCAAATTGGAAGAGGCCTGAACGTCATATGAGCTTGTGTATTACCCTAAAGACTATAAAGAACCATTAAAGAATTTTAAGTTGCAGGGTAAATGGATCTGGCAGTTCTAAAGTTTCTGTAATACTTTTTTGAATGGAGTCCTGGTAGGGTATCTAAGCAGCTATCAAACACTCTTTTACTGAGAGTTTCATTAGTAAGCATAATTAAATTATCCCCCGCCCTTTTCCAGGAAGCCAGGGCTAAAATGTCCTCTCCTAGTGTATAATTTTTGCTAAATCTTTCTTCAACTGTAAGCCAAAAGAAGTAGCCAGACTGGTGACCATCTCTAACAAAGTTTTAATACCTCTCAAAGAATACTTTTTGTAAAAAAGTATGAAGACTAATGCCGCCATAAACAATGAGTGGATTAAAGGCCTAGGCCTAGGCCATGTTAAAAGGAAAAAAAAAAAATTTGCAAAAAAGTTTCCTCTGCTCCCAGGCAGCCCTGAAACCTCCTCCCAGCTGTGGGATGATCCTCTGTACATAAGCACAAAAGCCAGGGCTGTTAACATTACAGGGCAGAAAGTCAACTCTGCCGCCTGCAAGTCTGGCATGTAAGGCATATAGATGTATCTTTAATGAAAACCACAAGCAGCTGGTACTTTGGGCACCCTGAGAATGCAGGCAGGAATTCTCCATGATCCAACCCTGGCCATAAGCGCACATGAGCACCTGATGCTGACAGACTTTGGTAAGATCATTGGTAAGTCTCTACCGCTGTCAATAGTCTAAGCGCTACTCTGTTTAAGTGAGATGAATTCGTAAATATCATACGGAGGCCTCATTACCATTGCTCCCCATTTGCAGGCCTTTAGTAGACTTTAAGTAATGTTATAGTTTCAGATTCAAATATCCAACAAAATAATACTTCTTTTGTTTTAAAAATCAACCACGTTAGTCAATGTGTATTCAAGACCCTCCTTGAGCTGCTTAGAGTCATTCTATGCTTCTAGACTCATCTCCCGCTGCTCCCCCAGAGAGCTCCGACTTTCACTCGTTTATCTCCTTGTGTACCTACTGATGTGCTGGGTGCTGGAATATGAAGATAAATAAGATATGGCTTCTGCTTTCAAGGTACTATCGTAATCCAACAGAAAAACAGAACTGGGCTATCGCAGGAACAATGTATCTTTCAAATGTATCTCCCCAGTGCTGTTTTAGTGTCTGCCAAAATTCTATGCAAAACATTTTAGAAGCTTTACAAAATTAGTCACCTCTCCATTCTAGGCAGGACCTTACTTTGCATTATTTAAGCACAATGAGATAGAAATATAGGAAAATTAAAGAGACTAGCCAAATGGGCTTTACTGTCTCTTTATGGCTGACAATGCTGCGCCAAGCAGTACTTCGATAATACTAGCTTTGCTCCTGCTCTGAGCATGAGGGTGTCATCCCCACCTGTGCAATTCAGACCTCCTAGACCAGGCACACATTCCACAGCCAGACCTCATGACCTTGACCAAGTCGATGGCATCAAAAGCTGAGGAAGTGCTATATTCTCTTTTATTACCTCCTGAGCCTCAAACTGTGCTATCTAATCACAACTTTCACTTATTTTTGAGTCGTAAAGGGGCAAGTCTCTAACATGTTCTAGAAACATTAAAGAGCAGGCAAACTCTGGATAAATAGTTTTCTCTCAGACATTTTATAAGATCAATATGTTCATTCCCCTGTGCAATATGCAGAATTTATCTTACAGTGACTTATTTAAAAACACTAAACTATGGAAACACTTAATCCTGTTTCCCATGAAAAGATAATAACAATTACATGCCAAGTATCAGGGATTTTGACTGAGGACCTCACATAGCAAACATCAAGCATGGTGCTGGGTGCATAGTTTATATATGTATTCGTTGTGGCCTTGGACGCAAACAATAAATGACAAAGGTCATGTGGAAACATGAGAAGCACACTGTCTGGAAATAGTCAGGCCTGGTTTTGGTCCTCCTTTGCTATTAATGACCTCAAATGACTGTGAGAAAAATCCCATCACTTTTTGTGGTTTTGGTTTCCTCATCTGAACATTAGAAACCGAGCTTAATTTCCAAACTTCTTTCTAACTCTAAAAAATGTATCATTTTGTATTCTTAAGCCAAATCTCCCACCCCATCCTCAGCCTTTCCTCTAAGATGCCCAGTCTTTTTAGTCTGACCACCAGAATATAATGAGCTCCATTAAATCTTAGTAATATAAGTTCTAATTTCTAGTATATGGTAGGCACTCAGTAAATTACATTTCATCTTACTATAGAAAGACAGTAATTTTAGTCCTAAATGTGGGCTTCCATGGAAAACTGGTACTTTTCTCCCAGTTTATACAGATTCTAATTAAATTTCTAAATATAGAACTTTTTTCAATGCCTATTAGTTCTATCCTATTTGCATGTAGGAATTCTACATAATCATTAATAAATTTTATCACTTGCCCCTCACTTCGCAAACTAAAGTCAATCTTACATTTTCCACCTAAAGTCATTAAGGCAGATAGCTTTCTGTCTGATATTTCCACCCTATGTGTCAAATATTCCATACCAATGGAATGGAATCACACACAAGGGAACAACTGTGAACTTCATATGCAGTCTTTGGATTAAGACAAAAAGTATTGTGGGATATATATTCACCATGAATGAGTTTTCATTTTGGCCTGCATATGTTATAGGATTATTATTCTAAGACTACTATCATCTTGAGACTAGAGTAAACTCATATGGGAATATTTCTCTTCTCCCTGCACTGCTACCTGGCAGTAAGGCAGCCCAAGATCCTCCAAGTAGTTAGTAGAATCAGGTCACTGTATGTTTTGCAGACCCAACCTTCTCCAAGGCCAGTTCAAGGCCATTTGGATGGAGGTAGTAGGAAGCCTCTAATATTGCATTCATTGCCAATCAGGGAGCCATGGGCTTTTGGGGTAATAAAACTAACAATTATATTTTATTTGATTTATCTGAATCTGTTTTGTGCTTGTTATTACCCAGGGCAGAAGAGAGGTGATTCCTTGGTACCCCAGGATGCCAACAGGTTTAGAAGGCCATTTCTACATTGGCTCAATTTTACTTTTCAGGACATGTTTTTATAACTTTGCGGGCAAAAGAACATAGAATTAGAGTGAACACTTGAATCCCTTAGCTCTAACTCTTCCTTTCCCTAAATATACGCAAAATCTATAGTTCAGAAGGCAGATCAGAGTTTAGAATACCAGACAAATCTGTGTGTCTCTAATTTACTTCCAAAGAGAAGGAGTGAGAATCTATTAAAGGGAAAATGATAAGAAATATGGGAGGAAAAAATAGGTAAATAGCCACAGAAACTAGAAAATTCAATCTTAGCAAAAACAAAAATTCTTATATTGAGAACCCTTAGAAAAGAAATGAAACTTATCGCTAGAAATACAATGCTCAAGCTAGGTGGTCATGTCAAAGGGCTCTAGATGAGATGTACAATTTGAAGGAGAAATTAAAGATTCTCTGAGATCCAAATACACGACACAGTCAGAAGACAACAAGCTGCCGTCCAGCCCATAGCACAACCTAGAATAACTCTCTTTCCTCACATAACAAGAGAGGCCACCAGGTGTCAGTGAAAGCTAGAAAATAAAAACAAGACTTTGGGCATTTTGGTTGTTTTGTTTGAAAAGAGCTTGCCTAAATTTACATGAGGTGGTAACATTCTGGATATGTTTGAGATTTTAAAAAATGATGTATCTCAAATATAGGAAATCTCAAATACAGAAATTCACAAATGTCAAAAAAAAAGTTTGTTAATAAACATCATGATGTACTCCCAATTTTTTACATATCAGAGAATGTCTATTTTAGTTAACCAATGCCACATTTGAGATGAAGAAACAAAGTTTTCAATTGGTTAGAGGCACAGGAGATAGTAAATTATTTTAATCAATTCGATTGTCAGATGCATCCCCACCCAGGATCAGTGCAAGCATCACGTGAAAGAGGCAGTCGTTTGAGGATCCCAACTATTGATTAACTCCAAGACATTTTAGCTGGCTTTTCCATACCACACTGCCCTCCCCCAAGCTCATGACCTTGCTTCAGATTGTTAATGACAATTTAGAGAAAGTACCATTTCACAAATTGTTGTGCCAGAAACAATCTAGTGAAAACAATCAACTCCCTTCCCCCCAATGGATCTTAAATGTACCATGCTTGGAATACATTAGAGCCTCCTAGAAAGCAATTTTCTATCTTTCTACTTTAGAAGCCAATAGGTCCCTGAGGGGCCTCACCTGTGCTTTAAAGTTAGCCCTGTTCTTGACTTAACTGCCTCTCTTTGCCTCAAAACCAAAATTATTCCTGAGTAAATAAAAACCAGCCTTTTTTAACTCTCACCTTATACTTACAGGACAATACATTCACTCATATTATTTGACATTAGCAGCCATTCTATTTTGTAGCTAAAATAATACATCCCTGTTTTATAAATGAGACTGAAACTAAATAATTCATCCAAGTTTGCACACTAACTTCTTAGCCTCAATTTCCAATCTGCAAATTTTTCTGACTCAGCTCCAAGAGCAAATATAAATACAGAGCAATGTTATAAAAAATATTTTCCGTTTCCAGAGAAAACTGCTATACAAAGGTAGAATAGAGACAAATGTGAATCTGGTTATCTGACAGAAAAAAAAAAAATTCAATACTGACAACAAAAGCAATATTAGTCAAATTTTAGCAAGGAGACTAAATTTGTCATGAGCCTATAGCACTATAAACAAAATAGAAAATGGCTACGTATTTTTTCATGTCTTTGGCAGAAATAGGGTGGGTTGTGAGGCAAACTCTGTGTTTATTTAAAAGGCTAAATTTTATATTTTTCAATTGTATTACCAGGAAACTGCAAGAAGCAGAAAAGTAAAAATTATGAAGACTTGAGAAGGAATGCCAATAATATAAATAATTTACCCACCTGGATACTCAACTGAGCTAAACAGAGAGGTCAGCAGATGGGGCTGGAAACATGTGCTTTATCACTGCGAGCTGTGGGAGAAGGTGGCATAGGTGGGAGGCAGCGCTGCCTAAATGATGGTCTCTAAACAGATTCACCTGAAGCAGAACCCAAGCCAAGGATTGGACTAGAAGTGGTTCATCTGGGAATTAATCCAAGAAGGGGAGTGAGGGAGTGAGACAGGGAAGAGAAGAAAGCCAACAAAGAGAATGTTCTAAAGCCCGATATTGCTGCAGGCAGCCTGAGCTCACTCCATCTGGGTAAGGCTGGGAGAAAGCACAGAACACAGCTCTCAGAGTTATCTCAGCCTAGGCTCCGGGAAGCTGGCATATTTATTCATTGACTCCTGGGCTGTCGTTGTTTGAGGGCTACTTCTAGGGACGTGAACTCTTAAGTACTTACAGCTTGTCTTATGCATGGGCCAAGAATATTCCTGTGGCCAGAAAAAAACAAACAACAAAACACACATTCCAAAACAAAGGGCAGGTGTTTGTGATAAACACTCTTCTGTGTGTAGAGGTGAACACTGGGAGGAGAAGGATGGGGATCCGGCAGCATTTGTTGTATCCTTCAAATCACAGGCAGAGGGCCTGGCGTGGCGGCTCCCACCTGTGATCCCAGCAGTGTGGAAAGCAGAAGGGGGAGAATCACTTGAGGGCAGGAGTTTGAGACCAACCTGGGCAACATGGGGAAACCCTGTCTCTACTAAAAATACAAAAATTAGCCAGGCGTGGTGGTTCATGCCTGTAATCCCAGCTACTCAGGAGACTGAGGCACGAGAATCCCTTGAACGTGGGAGGCGGAAGTTGCAGTGAGCTAAGATCACGCCACTGCACTCCAGCCTGGGCAACAGTCAGAGTGAGACTCTGACTCTGTCTCAAAAAAAAAAAAAAAAAGTCACAGACAGAACTGGCCAAACTCAGGATCCACCCACCACCCGAACACACACACACACACATAAACACATAAGGCAGGCACTTCACTCTAAGCTTACCACATGGCCAAGAGCGGAGAGAACAGACATTAGGTGTTCCTGAGCGAAGAAGCAGCAGCCGAGCCATGTATACTCAGGTCTTCACCCAAATTCATTGCTTAAATAACACCTCTGCTGGGGGGAATGAATGGGGAGATGAAAGGGGCCAGGGGCATGCTCTGATAGAGCTGGAGAAAAGGGACTTCTCAACAAGGGTAGTTCTGGCTAAGAATTACAGCAGGTGAGGACTATCTTGAAAAATCACCCAGCATGTTTTCACTCACCTTTTTACCTCTTGTTACTGACTATAGAGAAATCCTGAGAAAACCGCTTTTTCTGGTGTAACTTAGGTTTCACTGAGGTATTAGCACATCTCAACAGAAATAGCAGAAGGTATATTTTAGGCAGTAGAGATCCAAAATACATACGTTTAATAGAGAGTCAACTGGCATAAACATTACTTTCAGACATTAACATTTTTCCTCTACGGGAGAATTCAAAACTATAATCCAGCTATTGGGTAGTAAATCAGGCTATCTTAAAATATTTTTATAACTCCCAGATATCAAGTAAATTGACTTAAAAAGGTGAGAAGAGAATAAGCAAAAACAAATAAATGCTATGAACAGCAAATAGTCTTATTTATAACTTGTCAGAATTTTTTTAAAGTTTTTATAGGATTATAGCATACTTTTCCTAGGACCATTTACATAACATGTGGAAAGGGAAGCCTTTCTGATATATATTTGGCAGTATATATATCTATATATAGATACATGCACATATATAATGTGTGTGTGAATGTATTTATGTGTGTATACCACTGACTTATTGAGTATAGGTTTGAATAATAGATTTGAGTGTAGATTTAAATAATAGCCTTTGGCAATTTTCAATTCCATAGAAAGTTGAGGAGACAATCAAAAGAGACGTATAAAATTCCCATAAGAAAAGCAAGTATGTGCTATGAGAGACAATGGACCACCTTTGAGGGCCAAAGACAACTTATTCAGCATTGACCAAGGGAGACTGGGGAAAGGACAGAAAGAGATCATATTAGTTATCTATTGCTGTGTAATGAGTTCACCTACAATGTAGCAGCTTGGAACAAAAACAGTTGATCATCTTACAGAATTTATAAAGGTCAGGAATCTGAGAGTGACTTAGTTGGGTCTGACTAAGGACTCTCATGAGGTTGCAGTCACCTGAAGACTGGGCTGGAGGATTCACTTCCGAAGTCCCACTCCTGGGACTTTCGGCCATAATACTCAGTTACTCACTGCACGGGCCTCTCCCTAGCACTGCATGGAAGCCAGCCTCCATAGAAGCAGGTGATCTAAGAGAGAGAGCAACCAAGAAGGAAGCCACAGTGTTGTTTACCATCGTAGAAGTGACACACCCGCACTTCTGCCACATTCTATTGATCACATAGACCAACCCTGCAACAATGTGGGAGGGAACATGTATAAATACCAGTGCCCACATTAGCAGGCAGGATCACTGGGGGCTATCTGGGAAACTGGAAGAAAATAAGTACATACAGGCCTTGGAGCCTTTCCATCACAGCCAAAGAGATGATAACCTCAGTGAAACCTTTCTGAAGGATGAGGTCTTGATGCAAGAGCAAAAAGATTGTCAGAAAAAGCCTGAAAAATTGGAAAAGGTAGACTATTGCAAACCGATAAGACAACACAGAGAAGCTGAAGGAGGAACCGGTTGGGAAAGCAGTCAGGTCTATTGTGAACTGCTAGTGCAGAAAGCAGGCATTTTCTAAGCAAAATTGTGGTTCTCGCTTTGGAAATTTTATATCCGATCCTACTTAGAGTAGAAAAGATGTCCTGGGATTTTCTGGTTTTTGTTTTTCTTTAGTATAAGCCTTCATTTGTCATGCATTGCAACATGGCCAACTCTGGCTCCCAGCTAAGGAAGCCCCACAGGTAATCCTTGGGCACACAGAGATGAAAAGGAGGAACATCCGTGAGATTCAGACGGGTCAATGGTTCTGAGCAGACAGAATGCAATTGTATCTCTTAAGATCATTACCAAAAGCCTCCAGAGCACCAACCATGTATAGAACGGTGATGCATAAAATGTCACTATGGGGAATGTTAGGCTCCAGACATTCAAACAATACCACATGCCTGACACGGTACCAAAGGCAAATTTGTTTCTTTTGGCCGCAGATCTAAATTACAGGCTTTACTATGACCAAGGATTTGAGTTTTTTTCATCCTAAGAGCAAGGCCTTTACCAATGAAATGAGTTTGACCCTGCGGTGGTTGTAAAACATGCCGCCGATCGTTTGGCATGTCTCCCAGCAGAGGCAGATCTTTTTTTTTTTTTTTTTTTTTTTGAGACGGAGTCTCTCTCTGTCGCCCAAGCTGGAGTGCAGTGGCCGGATCTCAGCTCACTGCAATCCTTCTTTCCTTAAGCATGGGCCAGGCTTACTAACTTCTTCCTAACAAACAGAATGTGGAGGAAATGACTTCCAGGGCCAGGTCATACAAAGCAATATGGCTGCCGCTTGGCTGGCTCTTGAGACACATGTGTTTGGAGCCCTGAGTCACCATGTGAGAAGTCTGGCCGCTGAAGCCACCACGCTGAACAGAGAGCCCTGGGAGAGGCCACAGAGACCCAGAGAAAGATGCCCCAGGAGAGACTCAGTGTGGCAACCCCAGCCCACAGCAGAACTTTGAGTTCGGAGGCCTTCGAGAAGACCCAGCCTCAGCCATTATGGGACTGCAGTCCCACAAGAGAACCTGAGCGAGAGCCGCCTACCTGTACTCAGCCAAACCTCAGCACTTTCAGAGATAATCATCGTCAGTGATCCTTCTTGCTTTAAGCTGTTACCTGAGGGAGTTTTGTTAAACAGTCATAGATAACCTGAGACAGACTTCATTAAAAGTAAAAAGTCCTTCAACCACAACTAATGAGAAAAGGGGACTGAGAGGGATTGTTTATTTGTATGGAAAAGGACTTCATTTGATATGTTTTGGTCAGGTTTTGTGACCCTGAGAGCCACCGATTTCCTTCTTCCCGCTTCCTCTCTTCCTCGTAAGCGCAGGCCTCTTGCAGCGCTTTCTCTCCTGCAGATCTCAGCTGTCAAACTTTCCCAGTACAAAACAAGTCACTTTCTTTTCCTTCTGTTTAGAAATTCTAGTGGCCATTACCCTCAGAAATGGCTGTTTTAAGGGAGAAAACAACCAAATAACTGTGAAAAAGTGATATTTTACTGGAAGATGACAATATCCAAAGGGTAATTTTCAATACAACATTAATATAAATTGCATTAGTCTCTTTCGTTGTTGGGTTTTTTTTTTTTTTATTTTTTTTATTTTTTGTTTGTTTTTTGAGACAGAGTCTCACTTTGTTGCCCGGGCTGGAGTGCAGTGGCACAATCTCGGCTCACTGTAACCTCCACCTCCCAGGTTCAAGCGATTCTCCTGCCTCAGCCTCCCAGGTAGCGGGACTACATGTGTGTGTGCCACCACGCCTGGCTAATTTTTGTATTTTCAGTAGAGACAGGGTTTTGCCATGTTGGCTAGGCTAGTCTCGAACTCCTGGCCTCAAGCAATCTGCCCACCTCACCCTCCCAAAGTGCTGGGATTACAGGCGTGAGCCGCTGCGCCTGGCCTGTTGTTGTTTTTAAGCGACATATAAAGCATTCATACATTCACGGGTGGCTCCTTTTAATCACTGCAGCAGGAAGTGTTGTGTGGATTGAAAGACTTCGAATGCGGGAGATGGACAGGATGCATTTGCTTCCCAGATCTAATTTAGAGGATGCTAGAAGTGCAGACAACAAAGCAGTCTCAGGAATGGCCAGTGCAGCAGCTGCCAATGAGAGACACTCCAGGAGCGCCAGGAGAGAAGGAAAGCCAGGGTTGGGGGCAGCCAGTGTGCAAAATAAGAGGGACTGGGGGGATAGATAGGGGGGATGAAGTGGAATACCGGAGCTTCTTACTCAAAGTAACATCAACTGTGTCTCCTACACCTGTGACGCCTCTCCTACATGAAATTAGTATTGTCACATAGGACAAATATGAACTAAGTGGCCCAGGCCCTCCTTTCTACAGATGCAGAACATCAAAGTAAGCTTTGCCCGAATGTCTGATTTGCTCTGTAGGACTCAATGGCCTTTGTGGCAGATTTTTGACATTTGCATACTGGCCTTGAACCTTGGGCCAATTCTACCATTTATTACAAATGCAACATTTAAATGTGGCCATGAAGTTCCTTTCTGGGATCACAGTTATTCTGCATGTTAACTCCTAGATGCTCATATCAACCTAGAAAGGTTCCTTGATTTGACAGTATCTTTACTTCCTAAAGGAGCACTAGAGATGGGATTTCTCATGATATGTTAAAACTGAATAACAGAAGAGTGTTGGAGAAAATGTGAGTTCTCCACACATGTGGTTCATGTGCCTGTGGCCTTCATTGGCATGCTTGGTGGTGATAATCTCTACAATGGTTGTCCTCAAGTCTGGCAGCACCTTAGAATCACTGGGAGAGTTTATAAAAAATAGTCCTGCCAAACCCTCCCAGACCAATTATATTCAAATCACTAGGGTTAAGACCCAGGCATTGGTGTTTTTTAAATCTCTCTCGTGATTCTAATGTGCAGTTAGGTGAATTTCTGCTTTATATCATTTTTATCTACAATAAATTCTTCTGGTTTTCAGAGTAAATAAATGTTTTCAATGCCTTCTGGTACCATAGGGCTGTTCACCCCGATCATTCATCTTTAAGTATTGCTACAGTTGGTACTAAAAATGGCCCTAAATCCTTATTGAAAAGAAACATTGAAGAGGATTAGGAAAGACAGAACTCTGAGAAGAAGCTGATGCTTGAAAGTGTAGATCTGTACTCAACATGATCCTGAGTCTAGTCATTTTCCTTAAAGACTTGACAATGGCTTCAAAGAATCTTATGTAACCCAAGTTAAACTGGGTACCCTCTAGACCAGAACCAGCATAATATTGTATCCACAAGACAGCTCAAAGATACTTCCAAAAAGCCTTAATAGATGGTATAAGTCTTTACTTACATTTCTTGAAAATTGAGAGATGAAACTATGTAGCCACATATGCTTTAAAATACTGTCACCTCAAAATCCTACATTACAGTATAGCAAATGCCTCTAATATTGATTCCCTGCTCTTTCTAAATACCCTGTCTTTCTTTCTTTTTTTTTTCTTCTTTGAGACAGAGTCTCGCTATTGCCCAAGCTGGAGTGCAGTGGCGTGATCTCAGCTGACTGCAAGCTCTACCTCCTGGGTTCACACCATTCTCGTGCCTCAGCCTCCCAAGTAGCTGGGACTACAGGCGCCCGCCACTACACCCGGCTAATTTTTTTTGTATTTTTAGTAAAGATGGGGTTTCACTGTGTTAGCCAGGATGGTCTTGACCTCCCGACCTCGTGATCCGCCTACCTTGGCCTCCCAAAGTGCTGGGATTACAGGCATGAGCCACCGCACCCGGCCAGTACCCTGTCTTTCAAAAGCTCAGCGTACTCAGGGTTTTTGTTTCTCTCTCTCTTCCTTTTCAAATCCATTCCTTTCTCCTATAAATAGCTTTCTGTCTCTTGAATATTTCACCAGTCATCAATATCTTTTCTGCTTTATGCCCAGTATCCATAATTTCTTTTTCCCCCAGCTGAATTTCGGTATAATTGATAAATAAAATTGTGTACATTTATGGTACGCAATGTGACATTTTGATATCTATATACATCATGAAATAAATCAAGCTAATTAACATATCTATTGCCCCTCATGCTTATCCTTTTGTCGTGAGAATGTTTAAAATTTACTCTCAGCAATTTTCAAGTGTGCAATATTATTAACTGTAATCACCATGCTGCACAGTAGGTCTCCAGAACTTATTCATCCTAACTGAAACTTTGTACCCTTTGGCCAACATCTTCCATGTCTTATTCTGTTAATGATACAAGCATTTTTCTTAATCAACCTTGCCTCTCTTAAAAGTGTTTCCAGTGGAGCTGACCAAGCCTGCCTCAAGGGCCAACCGTCAGAGGGCCAATCATGAGATCTGGTCAGTCATCTGCACCCCACAGCGATCTGTTTAAGAACAAATGTCCCAGCAAGGCGAATTAAGGGCAATGGAACAATTCCAAGATTGTTTACATTGTTAGACAGGAAGCTTGCTTTCTTCTGAGGATACTAGTCTTAGGAATAGATAGTTGATAACTGCTGCAAGTGACTATGAGAATTCTAAGAATGAAGCCAATGACAAGGAAATAGAATTTATGGGTAGAAAGAAAGTACACCTGGATATGACATAACTCTAGTAGGTTAATCCCAAACCTGCTTAGCTTTTGATGGAATCCAGCTGTGCTTCCAGAAAAACTATCCTGTGTTACACATATAGAAAACAATGAACTATTTTAAAGTAGACTGAGTTTGGTTTCTATTACTTGACACTGAAAGAGTTACATCTAATACAGAAACCAGTACTTGGAAATAAGGTGTTATAAATAAATCCATAAAATGTGGAATTGGCCGAGCTGTGATATGGTAGATGGCAGTAAAAATACCCATATCCTTACTAAGGATTTGGAAATGTTTGCTACAAGGTGCTTGACCTGTCACTTATCGTACCTCCGGATGCAGATAATGTGCCTAACAAGGCTAGAATGTTAGAAAACTTTGCAGAAAAACTCTAGAATGTAGGAATACATTGGTTACTGCTTGCAGCCTTCACTGAAGTCCAGCAACAGAGACACTTTGTTTATGAAGAACTTAAATGCATGCTAGCCTATCTGGAGACAGAGAAGGAAAACAGTAACACTTTGCTAAGGAAGACTTTTCCTGTGCACAAGTAATCGAAGATGTTTTAGAACCTGTTTGTCTTTTTATAGCAGGGCTAGAGATACTAAATTCTTTGTCCCAGACTGAAGTTAGAATTGAGGCTAAAAGTGGAACCAGAGATAAGATAGACACCCAGGAGGAAGAGTCAACACCTTCCTCCCTTGGGCTTCTTTTAAGCACTCTGACCTGTGAGCTCCCTGTCTACATAGGAGATAACCCCAAGGGAAAAAGCCAATCATTTGTCTGCAGGTTGGCAACAAGGGACAGATAAGATAGAATTTTTGAACTATCTTGAGACAAAGGTGGAACTGGAAAATATGAAGCTAATCACTGGTCTAATGTGCAGAGCTCTCCTTAGGCCCCGTTGTCCCGAATCTAAATTCTGAGACACTGACTTGACAAGATAATTAACCTTATCAGGACTAAAATGGACACACCTACCAAACTTTTAAGAGATGTGTTTTCAGCGAATTCTCAGTCTGTTAAACAAAGGTCAATACATGTATCGTTCTGAAGCTTTCCTTCTTTCAGTTAGTAGTAGGTTTTATCTTGTGGAAAGGTCTATACTAGTCTTTACTGTCTTAACTCTCTCACATTAATTTCTGCAAATGGTATTTCATTGTATAATTTATTTGTCAAATTCACTATTTATCTTTATTTTCAAGTCCACTATTGCTAACCATGACTGCTATCCAATTTAGGTATATCATAAAGAATGATCCAACAGATATATTTTACTGTATTTATGGAAATAGTTTTTTACTTAAGTCTCAAACCTGGTACTCTTGGAAGGGTTAACATATCCTAGCTGACAACTTCTTTAAGCTCAAAAAAGCATTTGTTCAATAAACAAATTGATGGCTATCATTATTACCATGAGTGTCATACTTTATTCCCTCATCTGAGAGTCTTATAAATATCCTCCATAATACTCCAACCAAATACCCCATTGATGGAAGAGCAAAGCGCCCCACGGACAGTGAGTTGAGGTCCTGGCTTTTTGTGGAGCCCACCAGCACAGTCTCACACCGGAGTCTTTTTTTTTTTTTTTCTAGTTGGTTTTGTTAAAGTCCCATGGTTTCCTAATGTGCCAGCAGTATGTTTGTTTTTCATTTGCTTGTGGGTTATTAAAGCCACAGATGTGGGTGGGTGGCAGGAACTCAGCACTTTGCTTCCTTAGTGATAAGTACCGCCATCAACTGCACACACATGGCTCCTATTAAAGTCAATGGAAGGCACGTGTCTAATTTGGAGGGCAAAATTGGCAAAACTGAAACAGTTGTAGCTATTGACCCTCTGTTTTGAATGGGGTGAATAGTTCAGTTCCTTCTTCTAACCTGTTTATATGAATTCCTCATTGCATAATGGTCATCTCTTTCTACCTCTATTCACATATCCTGGGATTTTCTCTAGGCTTTTCTTGGGTCAGTATTCACTTCTTTCTTTTTCGTTATGAAAGAAGAAACCTAGGAAAGCCATTTTGGATCAAGTCTATGAACACCAATGACAAACGATAACCCTCTAGTGCCAACAGAAGCTGGGTGACCAATTGTTGAGATATTTTAGAGGAGAATTAAATATCTAATTGGAGCAATGAATTAAAGGTAATGAGAGGGGAAGCCAGCTGGATTTCCTGGGTCGAGTGGGGACTTGGAGAAGTCCTGTCTAGCTAGAGGATTTTCTGTCTAGCTAGAGGATTGGAAACCCACCAATCAGCGCTCTGTGTCTATTGTAAATGCACCAATCAGCACTCTGCAAAAACACACCAATCAGTGCTCTGTGTCTACCTAAAGGATTGTAAACGCACCAATCAGCACTCTGTAAAACGGACCAATCAGCACTCTGTAAACTGGATCAATCAGCACCCTGTAAAATGGACCAATCAGCAGGATGTGGGCAGGGACAAATAAGGGGATAAAAGCTGGCCACCCCAGCCAGCAGTGGGGTCCCCTTCCACACTGTGGAAGCTTTGTTCTTTTGCTCTTCACAATAAATCTTGCTGCTGCTCACTCTTTGGTTCTGTGCCACCTTTAAGAGCTGTAACACTCACCATGAAGGTCCATGGCTTCATTCTTGAAGTCAGCAAGACCAAGAACCCACCTGAAGGAACCAACTCCAGACACAGTAAGACTCCTTTTGCCCTCAATTTGTCTATGATTCATTGGCTAATTTTGTGAACATTTTTTGAACATCTTAACTTGCCAGTTACTGGTAGAATCAGGACACATAACAAAACAAAGACAATTTCTATATCCAAAGATTTTACATTCTAGGAAGGACAGTCAAAAAAATTGTCTCCAACATGAAATCATAACAACTTGAGGGTGGGGAACCTATGCCATTACTGTCATGTTGTCAGTACTCAATAATTACTTATTATTCTTATTAATAAAATAATTGCAATGTGTGGGAAAAGGTCAACTAGAGATATTAGAGACAAGGTCTGAGAGTTAAAAGAATGCTTCAAACTTAGATGGAGAATTACAAAGCATCACCATAGAGGTTATAGAGAAAATGTCAAAATGAATAGGATTGATCATATGAAGCCTGGCCAGCTTTGGAGCAGCTGATGACCCCTATGAGACAGAACAAGAACAAGGAGTTATCAGGACACGTAGAGATATAGGATAAGAATCTGTAAAATCTAATGCCACAGAAGGCAAGGAAGAGAGAGGAATATCCAAGAGGGTATTTGTTACAGAGTTACATATGTAGAAAAGTTACAGAGTACATATGTAAAATGCAAACTAAAAGTGTATGTTTAATAACAGGGATTGAAAAAACATAAAAAAGTGAAAACCAGGCCAAAACTGTAAATAAGAAGTAGATGAGAGAAAGCAAAACATAAGCTTAGAGGAATAGGGGGTCCCTATGCCCATCCTTATAAATAAAAGCTTCTTTTGCACCACTCCACAGAACCCAACACAAAGATTATTAAAGCAGTCTCCTATGAAATTCAGATATATTTCAAGGCCAGGCTCAGTGGCTCACACCTGTAATCCCAGCACTTTGGGAGGCCAAGGTGGGCAGATCACTTAAGGTCAGGAGTTTGAGACTAGCCTGGCCAACATGGTGAAACCCCATCTCTGTTAAAAATACAAAAATTAGCTAGGCGTGGTGGTGCATTCTTGTAATTCCAGCTACTTGGGAGGCTGAGGCAGGAGAATGGCTTGAACCCATGAGGCAGAAGTTGCAGTGAGCCGAGATCACGCCACTGCATGCCACAGTGCAGTGGGTGACAGAGGGATAGTCTGTCTCAAAAAAAAAAAAAAAAAAAAAGCTGGGCATGGTGGTGCATGTCTGTAATTCCAGCTCCTCAGGGGCATGAGGCAGAAGAATCGCTTGAACCCGGGAGGAAGAGGTTGCAGTGAGCCAAGGCGGAGGTTGCAGTGAGCCGAGATCACATCACTACACCGCAGCCTGTGTGATAGAGTGAGGAAAGAGAAAGAAAGAGAAAGAAAGAAAAAGAAGAGAGAGAGAGGAAGGAAGGAAGGAAGGAAGGAAGGAAGGAAGGAAGGAAGGAAGGGAGGGAGGGAGGGAGGGAGGGAGGGAGGGGGGGAGGGGGGAGGGAGGGAGGGGGGGAGGGAGGGAAGGGAAAAAAGGAAAGGGAAGGGAAGGGGAGGGGGAGGGGAGGGGAGGGAAGGGAAAGGAAGGGAAAGGAAGGGAAGGAAAGGGAAAGGAAGGGAAAGGAAGGGAAAGGAAAGGAAGAAAGAGAGAGATAGGAAAGAAAGAAAGAAAGAAAAAGGAAGGAAGGAAGGAAGGAAGGAAGGAAGGAAGGAAGGAAGGGAGGGAGGGAAGAAAGGATCAGATATATTTCAATATTTCAAGTTGAACAAAAGGTATTGTATCACCTTAAAATAAAATACTGGTAGTTTTCCCCAATTTGCAAGAAAAATAAAGGGTGATATGTTGTTAATTCCATTTGTCTCATATATTTGTATTACATTTTTGGCATCCGCTCCATACTTCTGCTCTCAAGTGATAAAGGATGAAAAATAAGGGACTAAATAGCAATCAATATTAAAGAGGGAAACCTAGGAAGAAGTTAACCATGTTGGTTTGGTGACTTTATTTCATGGACACATATGCTCAAGATTGTGATTTTATACTACAAACTTAAAGTATGCTCTTAATACATGTGATAGAATTAACTAGTGCTTTTTTTTTCATGGTGATCTGAAAAGTACCATAAAATTTGAGCACTGTTATCTCCTAAAACAATTTAAGAACCATTGGCCTAACACATTAATTGGCATAAAGTAAGCAAACAAACTTCTAAAATCATTTACCTAGATTTCTATGATAGCAATCAGAGAAATGATGGTGCACCAGTGTACTGAAACTGAAGAAATGATGGCACAGCCCAGGTCAATTTTACTTTTCCCCATGTATATTTCTTGACAGAAGCCTCATAGTGAATTCAGTGTGGAATGCACACTCTGGTGAGAAGCAGCTTTCATCTTTGGGCCTACAGGAAGATGATTATTGCCAAGAACGTGGAATCTTCTAGACTGGGAAGTGAGACTATTGGGAGAGATTGGAAAAGCTAGATAATTGAAAAGAATCAATATTTTAATAAGTATTACTGTATACTATTGAAATGGGAAAAGTTCCCTTGTCCCCCTCGCAGGACGTGCAATGGGGGTGTGGCTCCCTTCTTCAGTGCCCTGCTGCTTAAACCTCTAGGGGAGCACACAGATGGGCAGGCGGTGGGGTTCTGACCCCACCCCAGTATCTAGGGGTGAACGTTTACAGCTCCTGAAGCCCCAGTGGGCATGCATTACAGGGTCTTCTTTTAGTTTTTCTTTTATTTTGCCATCTATAGGAAGCTTGTATTAACCAGCTCAATTAGACCCTCTACCTGTCGCAAGGACAGAGGGCTTTCTGTATCCCGTGGTTTCCTGCCTTGATGTACCAGAAGAATTGGATCATACTGGACTCGGAGAATCAGAGGAAGGTTTCATTGAGTAGAAGTAGCTCTCAGCAGATGGGGGCGCCAGAAGGGAGATGGTTTCCCCAGGAGTAAGGCTGCTGAGCAGCCCAGGCTCTTCTCCGACCGCCCCAGCCAAACTCCACATTGTTGCACCAGTCAGTGGCCTGCTGGCCTGCTGGTGGCTGTCAGTGCACTCTTCTGCTGCGTGCTCCTCTTCGTGCCCTCACGACGTCCAGCTGCTTCTGTTCTTCTGCTGCCAATGTGTTCCTCTGACTGTCCAGCAGCTTCTTCTGTCTCTGCTCTGCTAGGGTCTTGGGTTTTTATAGGCCCAGGATGGGGGCGTGGCAGGCCAGGGTTGTCTTGGAAAATGCAACCTTTGGACACGAAGGCAGAAGTGCCTGTCCTCACCTAGGTTCGTAGGGGTAGAGCCCTAGCCAGGGACCATGCCCTCCTCTACCCAGCACTTCCCTTCCCCAATTCCGTATCATTTAAAAGGACCATGCTCTTCCCTTCCCAGCACTCCCTATTAACATTCTCAAAGTAGCCCAAATACTTGAATTTTTTTCTAGATTCCTTTTGAGTATCTGGATTGTATTTTTTGAATGTAAAACTACTACTTAAATGGGCCTACATGAGTCTCTGAGTTCAAACACGTTACACCTAGAATTTCAGGTTCATTGGGGTCACTCTGGCAGATCTCCAGGTTTAACAAGCCTGACTTCCTGGGTAGAAGACTTCCTTGCCAATGATACATTGATACACACATTCTCTTTGTATCACTGTAGATGCTGGGCCTGCCACCTCTGAGTGACTAAATCCTGGACAAAGGGCTGTGTCCACCTACCTTGCTTTAATTCGTCACTAAGTTTAAAACCAGAAGGCTTTCTGTTTATCAGCAACATGTATAACCTACTTCCTGTTAGTATCCAAAGGAAGCTGGATACCATCATGAATAAAAGGAAATGTTCTCTAAGACCTTCAAGGAGGCAGAGCTGAAGGAAAGACATTTGAATACTATTGCTATGGTTGGTCTAAATAAAAGAGTTGGTCTCTTTGGTCATGCTCAAAGCTTGTGATCTTTAATATTATATACCAAGAGATGACTGCACGCAGAATCTACATTTAGAAGAAATTGGTGTCCCAGTCTTAATCAAACCTCTCAGGTAGAGAAACCAGAGCCTTGTATCCCATGGTGAAAATTTACTGCTGCATCATTGGTAGGCTATCATTTTCCACACAATCATCAAATACGCTAGAGCAATTTCCCATTTTCTCCACCCTTGGGAGAAGTCACTGGAAGAAATAGACCTCACATTGATTTACAATTCTAGACAGTCTTTCCCACCTATGTGAGAAAGTATTTCTCTTAGGGCTTTTTTCAGCTGTTGTCTTTTCCTGACACAAGTGTCCAACACTCTGGCAGGTGAATTCTGCGCCCCTCGGTGGCCTTGGATGCTGGCATTTGTAAACCAGTGTATTTCTGTCATCACCCACACGCCCAAGCTCAGAAGAAAGCTGCATGTGCCTTGGAGGAAAGACAGCTGCCTGATCCCTGGAGGAAAATGCAATTAAGAAACCTTTCACCACACAGCCTCAGCAGAGCTAAGGGAGTTCAGGCGAAGGGAATGGACTCCCTGGGACCAGATATATGTCCCTGACCAAGAAGCCTAAGGAGACAGCAAGTAGAACAAAAGGGTAAAAGATCAGTGTCTCATCTTGTTCCTCATTTTACCCAAACCCTTGTCTGACGCAGCACCCAAAAACTGCTTCCTTTGATTCTGTATGGCAAGGCACCCAGGGTGAAATTAATTTCCATTACACTTAATGTTTTGTAAACATAGCATGAACTGATTGAAACAAAAGGAGCCAAATCTACACAAAAGAGTCATCTACCCTGAGCCTGGTTACCTGTCCGGTGAAACATCTGACACTTTCCTGGAAGGCAATTAATGCTTTTTCTACTTTGTCAAACAATAGAGTGTGTAAAACCATCACAGGGTGAAGTGACACTTTACACACTGAAAATATTATAGAATGTTAGAGACGGAAATTACCTTAGAATGAAGATTTCTAAGCCCCTCATTTTGGACGAGGAATGTGGGTCTCAGTAAAGTGAATTCACCAAGTTTACACAGCCAGTTAGTGAGAGTCATAAACTTTATATAGCTATTTAGCAAAAAATCATTTAGTGATATTTCCAGGCACGATGCTGAAGACTGAGGGTACAAAGGAGAAATAAACAAGTCTGGGTTCCTTGAGGTCAGGGGCTATGGTTTTCCAACTGGGAGGTCAAAGTTGAAGTATTACACCAAGAATCATCCAGGTATGATGATGGATAAATCCAGAAGTGGATGAGTTCATTCAGGTACAGTGTACAAAGGGGAAACAGGGGACTCACAACCCAGTCTCTTCATGAGCAATCCAAGGTATTTTCCACAAGGTCTACCTCAGCCAATACTTTCAAAAGAAAAACAAAGCAATCCATGCAGCATCACATTGTAAAATCTTGTGATTTAAGAGAGTTTTCTGTGAATCAGGAATGTCATATTTGTTACCAAAATGCTCTGAAATCTCATATTGTATTGATTGCTATTAAACAGATCTTGGAACATTACATAAATAGCCCAGACTTCATAATCTGTGAGGTCCCACTTCCCTTTAACACACAAATCACAATAGTTGGAACCTTTTATCCTTCTAATGTTCAGTCTTTTGCCAGATTTTCTTCTAACAGTTTCTGAATATCTCAGTCTCTGGTGTGTTCCCTGTATTAGTCAGGGTCCTCTAGAAAAACAGAACCAATAAGAAATATAGAGATATGTGGCCAGGTGCAGGGGCTCACGCCTGTAATCCCAGCACTTTGGGAGGCCGATGTGGGCAGATCACGAGGTCAGGAGATCGAGACCATCCTGGCTCACACAGTGAAACTCCGTCTCTACTAAAAATACAAAAAATTAGCCGGGCATGGTGGTGGGTGCCTGTAGTCCCAGCTACTCAGGAGGCTAAGGCAGGAGAATGGCATGAACCCAGGAGACGGAGCTTGCAGTGAGCCGAGATCATGCCACTGCAGTCCAGCCTGGGTGACAGAGCGAGACTCCGTCTCAAAAATAAATAAATAAATAAATATTTAAAAAAATAAAAAAAAAGAAAGAAAGAAATATAGAGATATGTAAGAGGGAGATTTACTAGGGGAATTGGCTCACAAAATTATGGAGACCAGGACATGTTGCCATATGCCATCTTCAAGCTGGAGAACCAGGAAAGCCAGTGGTGTAATTCAGTCTGAGGCTGAAGGCCTGAGAACCAGGAGCTCTAGTGTCTGTGGACAGAAGATGGATTTCCCAGATCAAGAAGAGACAGCAAATTTGCCCTTCCTCTGCCTTTTTTTTTTTTTTTTTTTTTTTTTTACCATTTTGGGTCCTCAAAGGATTAGATGATGCTTGTGCACATTGGCAAAAGTGAAGCTTCTTTAATCAGTCTACAAATTCAAATGCCAATCTCTTCTGGAGATAGCCTCACTGGTACACCCAGAAAAAAATGTTTTACAAGCTATCTGGGCATCCCTTAACCCAGTCAAGTTGACATATAAAATTAATCAATGCATTCCCCAGACCCCTTTCACTAGCCATGTGTTCTGGACTCTGTAGATTGCATCTTCCCATTCCAGGGCAGCCATCTTCAAGTACAGCAGAAGCTATTTCCTTCCATTTCTGACAAGATACTTTTTGAAAAACTAAGACTTTTCCAAGATATTGCACAGTCTCCACCCTCTTCTAGGTCCCTTACAAAGTAAGTTGACGTCGTATCTTCTATCCCAGGCCACTTCCTCAGGCCCAGGGGTTTATCCTACCCCTAACATCTATACGTGTTCTTGGTTCCTTTCGCTCCAGATCTAGGCTAAATTGACCCAGGCCTTGGAGAGAAAAGAAAGTGTTTTCCTCACCCTTTCTAAGACTCACCCAGGAATGACTTCTTTCCAAAATGATTGGCAATTGAAATATCCACTTTCATTAGAAGCAGACTTGTTCCTATGTACAAGGCTGCAGTTGAGCTACTCCCAGGAAAATTCTATGACATGCGATATCAGCACATCCCCCAAAGCCTCTGTTCTTTAGTTTGTCCCAGTTCGTAGGACATCAATAGCCCAATGGAAGTTAGGTGGTGCCAAAATTAGTCTTATTTTGTGATAGGCAACATAATGGCTCCCAAAAGTATCTATATCCTAGTCCCTGCAACCTATGAATATATATGTTACCTTACATGGCAAAAGGTACTTTGTAAATATGATTAAGTGAGAGACCATGAGATGGGGAAGTTATCCTGGGTTATCTGGGTGGGCCCAATGTAATCACAAGCATCCTTAAAAGCAGAAAGCTCTTCCTGGCTGTGAGGAAGACATAACGATAGAAGAAAGGTCAGAGAGCTGCACATTACTGGCTTTAACATGGAGAAAGGGGCCACAAGCCAAGGAATGCCGGCAGCCTAGAGAAGTAGAAAAGGGCAAGGAAATGAATATTCCCCCAGAGCATCCAGAATGAATTCTACATTGCCAACACCCTGATTTTAGCCCAGTGAAATCTGTACCAGGCATATGACCTACAGAACTGTAAGATAAAAAATTTGTGTTGCTTTAAGCTCCTAAATTTGTAGCAATTTGATATGGCAGCAATAGAAAACTAAAACTTATTCCCTTTCAGTCTCTTTACATAAACAATGCAGAAGGCATGGAGGAGCAAGTCTCACCCAGAAATATCCTTGTAATGTGAGTTCATCTTGGGTGTGGTTTAGTGGGTTTTGATAAGCAGCAGCTCTTTCCTAATCCCAGTCATTGTCAGACTCAAGAAAATCATCTAAATCAGTAAATAAGGTTGAAGTCAATAGAGAGAAAATTTAAACCAATTAGAAATAGATTCTCTAACCTAGGATTTCTCAACCTTAGCACTATTGACATTTTGGACCAGACAATTCTTTGTTGGAGGTGGGGATGCTGTCCTGCTCATTGCAGGATTTTTAGCAGAATTCCTGACCTCTACCTACTTGAGGCCAGTAGCAACCCTTCATCTGTGACAACCAAAAATATCTCCAAATATTGCCAAATGTCCCCTGGAGGGGCAATCACCTGTGGTTGAGAACCACTGTTCTATCCCAAAAATCTCTGGGAGAAAAGCATTGAAGCTGTCTGATAAAAATAAATTGGATATTTCAGGATATGAAATGTTTAGTTGAGAAGTAAACACTGGGAGGATATGTGTGAATCCCATAGGCCTTTACATTTCTGGAACATGAAACAAACAGAATCAGGGACATAAATATCTATTTCCAAGTGATTTAGGTATCAAGACCTTCTTGAATAAATTATCTGTGCTTTCCTCCACTTTTAATACAAGCTTTCTTTCCATGAGTCAATCATTTTTCCTGGCAAAGTGACTTGGAATGGCATTAAATGAAGCTAGGCACTGTGGTTTCACTTGTAAGGACATGGCATGACTTCTTAGGATATTACACACCAACACAACCAACTGCAGGTGGCTTCAAGTTACACAGCAGAGGCCAGTAGACAGTGGGGGGTGTCATCATAGAGCAACCTACTCAGAGGCGTGGAGGCCTCCAACATAGCTAAATTAACTTAGACTAAAACTATGAGGTGGAATCTCTTCCTAGAAAAAAAAACAAAAACAATTGAATTCAATGTCACAACCACAACCAGCCGCATACTTTCATTCTATGAATGAGATTTAGCTACAAGAGCCCTCAATGCTGGCACCTCAAGCAGCCACATGCCTAGGAAATCAAAGGTTCTCTATTCTTCTCAAACATGGTAATGATCTAAAAATAGGGAAGTGATTTAGGAACTAAACAAAGCAACTGAGTTACTTGTTTGTAACCTGTAAATAAGTCAGTACATGAATTCAACTGACAGCAATTTGAAAAGGAAGAATTCAACCTAGAACAAAATGTAATCTATCATCACAATCATATTAACAAAACTAATACATTAATGGAGCAAATGATCCAAGGTTTGGGTCTATAGCAAAACAGCTAAAGATGTGGGTGACATTTTTTTCAGAACAATAATAAATTTATCTGGATCTCTTTTGTGGGATTGAGACTTTTCAAAATTGGAATTTTCTGTAAAGTACATTTCAAGGTCTATTACATTAAAGGAGGAATAAGTCCTTATGTATTTTTCCAGAACTAGGGCCCATAAATGGAAGTTTTAGAAAATCAGGTTTCAGAACAGAATACCAAAAAACATTTTTGTCCTTGTTGACTAAAAATTGCTTCACAATGGACTGAGCTCTTCTATGAACCAGTTTTCCAGAAGGGGTTGCATCATCATTTATTAAAAATGGTGGCCGGGCGTGGTGGCTCATGCCTGTAATCCCAGCACTTTGGGAGGCCAAGGCGGGTGGATCACCTGAGGTCTGGAGTTCGAGACCAGCCTGGCCAACATGGCAAAACCCGGTCTCTACTAAAAATACAAAAATTAGCTGGGCATGGTGGTGGGCACCTGTAGTCCCAGCTACTTGGGAGGCTAGGGCAGAAGAATCGCTTGAACCCGGGAGGCAGAGGTTGCAGTGAGCCGAGATCATGCCATTGCACTCCAGCCTGGGTGATGGAGCAAGAATCCATCTCAAAAAAAAAAAAAAAGGTGCATGTGGGAGCCCTGATTTAAATGAGAGGTTAGACTAACAGCCCTTAACGAGGCCTCTTCATGGGTTTTGGGGAGGTCTACACTAAGATAACAGCATCCAAGAAGTGACTGCCATTGAGGGCTTCCAGTTCCTGGGTTCTAATGTACCAGATGACCTTTCCCTGCCCTCAAGTCCCAGAGGAACCTGCTACTGCCCCCAGGAGAATCGGTGACAGGGGGCTTGTCCTTGCTTCTATGATGGAGCCACTGTATTAGCACTCTGTCAGTTTGCACAGGTTAGCAGGGGATGAGGAAGGGCCCATCATCCTCTCTCTTCTCTACCTCTTGCTGTTCTCGACAATATTTTTTTGGGGGGTGGGGGGTAAATTCAGTTAAGGTTCAATTCCTAATAATTTAGTTCCCTTATTGATGTTTTTAAGTTGGCTCAAAATTTCAGCTCTCACTTGTCCCCTTTGTATATTATAAACTGAAACCATTCTTTCAATAAATATTCATTAAGAATCTACTTATGTTGGATACTGCAGCAGGCACTGGAATTAAAATGGTGAGCAATATAGGGTGACCCCTGCCCTTCAAGGTGTTAACAGTCAACAGAGAATAATGCAAACAAGGAGGCAGCAGCATCAGTGAGGCATCAGAAGGGCAACAGAGGGCCTTAGCAACCTCTCACCTCTGGGAGGTGAAAGAAAGAAAAAGATTATATTTTAGATGTGATCATGGTATTATAGATATATTTTTTTAAATAAGAGATTTATGTTTTAGAAAGATGGGCTGAAATATTTATCAAAAGAATGATATGCTCTCTAGGGTTTATTTCAACAGAATCTGACAATAGAGAGAGGATAGGTATGTATGTAGATAAGTTTGGCCATTAGCTTATGAGTCTGGGTGATGGGGGCTTGGGGTGAATAGAATGTAGTATGCTGTACCCTTTACTTTTGTTACATTCGTAACTTTGCCCAATATGGAGTTTTAAAGGATATAATTAGTAAATACATACACTCTTCAAAAGCTTTAAAATATCTGAAGTCTTTTAAAACACTTTGATAAATACCATTTCACCTCATGAATAAAAGAAGAACAAAGACTTGATAGTACATGTTGTATTCAACAAATCAAAGATTGATTTTGGAAAACCTGCTACTGTGGATCATAGGTAAGTGAAAATTTAGGCTCAGAAAATTAAAATTAGATCACATACAAAGAAGCTAAAATTAGTAGAGAGATTTTTAATATTATGTATTCTTTCTCGGCAACAATACTATTGGGTTTACTTGTAGATGATCAGTATTGAACAACAACAACAAAATTTACATATGTCCTGAAAAGTTTTGAGTCTAGTTCTGCCTAAGTACACAGATATAGTTCCAAGTCATCTTGGATCTCTCAACTGAGTTTCTGTGTAAATGAGACATAATATGAACTCTCTCAGAGACATTCTTTCTGTTCTATTGAGGGCCCGTTTCATCCAAAAAAGAAGCAGACAGAAGTTTCATTATAGAAGCCCAAGGGACTGGAGATGCTCAGTTTTAAAACAATGGTGTAGAGAGATGTGGCAAAATTCAAGTGACTCCTAACCCTATAGATTGGGCTTGCTGTCAATTGTGAGAGATAAGTGACTACTCCAGTGAGCTGATCATTTCATTCTAACTTAGAATTTAGGTGTGTGTCACAATCCAAGTTCTTAGAGCTCTGTTCATAAAAATTCTGGCAAAGTTTTCATGTCACACTTCAACTGTCACTGAGGAACTGTACTGGGGACAGATAGACATTGACCACTTGGAACAGTGCCTGGCCACTTTCAGGTAGGAACGGAGTTTAACAATGAAATATTGAGTACTTGCTGGGTGCTAAGCACTTCACCCGCATTATCACATGAAAACCTTTCAACACCCTTATTACCGTCTTCCCAATTTACAAATAAGGAAACTAAGGCACAGAGAGATTCAGAAAGTCACCTGAGATCATACAACTGAAATCATGGGGTCAATTGAGATCATGGAGAATCCTGGATTTAAAAGATATGAATAACTATAGAATATATATTCTTCACCAGCACACAAGCCTATTTGATTAAATACAACAGAGATATACGAAATATATGAAAGACCACGTTCTCTCTGGCTTTGACAGAGTAAATATTAATACATATCTTTTTGTTGATTCATCAGGCAAGTCATGGGCTGTGTCCTTTCTCCCTTGCTGCAATTAACCTCTAGTGCTGTGAAATTCCTTTTCATGTAGAAGCTCACGGAGCTCCAACCTGGGGTATGGGAAAGAACCACTCATACATCCAAAAGTAGCCACTGATTTTACACACACAAACACACACACACACACACAAACACACACACACACCCCACACTGATTTGAAAGAGACAAAGACCAAAGAATCCCTGAAAATGATTGCTGAGTCAAAAATAGCTTCTGATTAGAATTCAGAAGAGAGCCCAATCTAAGGCGGAGTTGACTTCTTAACTTGCCAGAGAGTTTATTTCCTACCCTGGGAGAAAATAAATCTAGGCCTGCAAGTATGTGGGCAAGAAGGCTACACATGACTTGAGAAGAAACTAGGAAAGGAGTGATTCATTCAAATAGAGTCTTTCTCAGGACTAAGAAGAAAGGCTGACCTTTTCTCTGCAAGTAGATTTTAAGTGGATCTAGTTACAAGGTCCTTGTTAACCCTAAAGGACAAGCTACTTGGCAGAAAGGCTGAACACAATCCTCACTTTTGAGTGATGTAAATGTTTACCTCCCGAATACCACCTGAACAGCAATCTTGTGGCAGGCAATATCCTCTATGTAAAGATTTACCGTAGTACCCAGCAGCACAGTATAGTTAATTAAATGACAGCTTCTCCATGACATAATATTTATGCCACCAGACCAGAAGCATTTGAAAATAAATAAGGCATCTTATTTCCATCTTATTTCCAGTTTTTTTTTTTTTTTTTTTTTTTGACACTCATTTGGGTTGACTATACTCAATTCATAAACTCTATTTTTAGGGGTGGAGGGGGCATTATATTATGTGTTTCAGGAAGACCTATTAGGTTTCGTATTCTGTTGTACTTTGTATTGAGATTTTTCGTGAATGATATTGACCAATTTTTTTTTATGATGCTTGACCGTAAGACATTCTTAGGTGTGGTAAATTCCTTATTTAATTAAAATGTTGCCCAGACTCATGCTCTCCCATAGTAATTAGATAAACGGCACAAAATAATATCTAATTGCATTTAAGAAAACAAACATTTACATGATTTTTTTCTTAAAGCAGAATCATGGTTATTCCTAGAATGTCACTCTCACTGGCTTGTATTTTATTAAATTCCAGATTTTACTTGATTTTACATGACAAAATTTTTTGCAAGATGGCTTAAACAAAAAAGGGAATTTATTGACTAACAAACTGAAGAGTCTCAGGAGACTACCCCCATCAGATACAGTTTGGTCAAGGTGCTAAACCAATGTGATGGGGAATCTGACTCCATCTTTTGGCTTTGCTTTCCTTTATGTTGATTTGATTTGTATGTAGACTTTCTCCATGAACTGGCAAAACAGAGTACCCATTATTTAGCAACACCCACAGAAAGAAAATCTCTCCTTCCCAGTAATTCCAGCAAAACTCAGGGATTGAGTCTCAATGTATCGATACACTCATATGTTCATTCCTGCCTCCAAGGGGGATAAGAGATGCTAATTTCCTAATCCAGCGGGAGGGGAAGAACTGGGTAGGTGGAGGGTTTTCAGTCCCATTCAACTACATAAGTAAGGAGTAAGATGATTTCCCAAAGAAAAATTGAGATTCTATTTCCAGAATAAAAGAAAAATAAGAGACAAACAGATAAAACCAACAATAGTTAACTCCATACAGTAGGGTGTTTTAGCAAAAGCATTTGTGAAATGCATGTACAAACCAAGCTTATCTTTTTTTTTTCTTTCCCTAACTTTCATGATAGCAGCAGCTTTATAAGTTATAGTGGTATTTGTGGGTTATAATTTCATAATCCCTTTGAACTTGTTTTCTCATTTTATTAATAGATAAGCTTTGAACGAGGAAGAAAGGAAGGGAAAATGCAGAAAGAGTAAGTACTATACCCGCATCTACATTGACTCTGATGCGCTTATGCAAACTTTGCTTAAACTTACATCCACATTTTTTAAAGTGCCCTCTATCATGTGTGTGAAAGCAGATAAAAGTTTGAGAGCTGCTTTGAAACCTCTGGAAAATAAACCTTAGGGTACCCTTACTCTGCCATAAGGTAAGCCTCCAGCCTACTAAAGATTTTTCTGGACTCTTAGTTTATGGTGTTTTGGAGTATCCTGTATTTTTTTCTTAGATTTTCAACATACACTAGCACATTATGTAGAAATTGCCATAGATGTGATGGATATCAACTGATTATAATTTGCATAAAGATTCATGCATTGGCTGGGCACAGAGGCTCATGCCTGTAATCCCAGCACTTTGGGAGGCCGAAGTGGGTGGATCACCTGAGGTCAGGAGTTCGAGACCAGCCTGGACAACATGGTGAAATCCCATCTCTACTAAAAATACAAGAATTAGCTGGGCATGGTGGCAGGGACCTGTAATCCCAGCTACTCGGGAGGCTGAGGCAGGAGAATTGCTTGACGCCAGGAGGTGGAGTTTGCAGTGAGCCAATATCGTGCCACTACACTCCAGCCTGAGTGACAGAATAAGACTTCAAACCCCCCCCAAAAAGATTCATGCATTAAAATGAGGGTAGAAATAAATAATTATTTCATTGCTTTATACATGTAGTACATGTAGTTGCCTTTTCACGGTCCTAATACAATACTATCTGGTTTAACATTGTCATAAAATGAGATAGATATTCAACATCAGAAAATTTTCCAGTTGATTATTTTAATTATGTGTTTCTTTGACATATTTTTCTAAAGTGCATTATTTTCTTTAGTAGCTGGGCCAACATACACATCTGGATCATAGACAAAAAAGAATTAAATTACTATGACCAAAACCAGTGGCAGCCTCAGGGCTTATGTCTTACCCAAGTTTGCAAGGATTGTTAGCCAACAGATTAGATGACTTCAAACTCACATGTTACTAGAATTGTATCTGCTGTGGCCTCTGTCATTGCCAGATGGTCAGCTGAGGCTTCTTAGTGTTATATCTTCTTTTTTGAGGTTTCCAATTTGTTGGAGAAGGGATAATACACAATTGAGTTTGTTAGACTTTTCTCTAAAATAAGAGTACCTAGATTTCATGTGATCATGTAATGGGCTCTGTAATGAATAAGGTATAACAGTTTTAGTGCATTGGTTGCGGTTACGTCAACCCCCGCACTCTAAAATCTAAGAGAGCAGAGGCCAACTCTACATTCTTAGAGCCTGATAGAGTGGCTGATATATAATCAGCACTCAATAAATATGTGTGGAATGACTGAATTTTTAGTTTGGCATTTATTCTGTCTGAAACTTATAAATGTACTTGCATATTCTTGGCTTTGTTCCAGATAGTGAAGATTTAGATAGGTGCATTCTGCAGGAACTATTACTGACAGTTCATATGAGGTGAGAAAATGTGTATAAAAATCACCTAGCTTAGTGACGGACATGTAATATAATGGGTGCTCTATAATAGTTGAATCAGCATCTTCCTCACCCAGGGTACACTTTAGTTTGTTTTTAAAATTGACCTTCATTGCTCACAGAATTTTTAGAGTTTGCATGATATATCAGGAAAACCAGTTAATCAGGTGTCAGAATCCCAAGTTCAAGTCCTCCCTTTCACATATTGTTTATCTGGCTATTAACATAATTTCTGTTTTTTTGCTTTTTTTTTTTTTTTTTTTTTTTTTGAGACGGAGTCTCACTCTGTCGCCCAGGCTGGAGTGTAGTGGTGCAATCTCAGCTCACTGCAAGCTCTGCCTCCTGGGTTTATGCCGTTCTCCTGCCTCAGCCTCCCGAGTAGCTGGGACTGCAGGCGCCTGCCACCACGCCCGGCTAATTTTTATTTATTTATTTTTTTGTATTTTTAGTAGAGACAGGATTTCACTGTGTTAGCCAGGATGGTCTCGATCTCCTGACCTTGGGATCCACCCACCTCAGCCTCCCAAAGCAACATTACTTCTTTGAACCTCAGGTTCTTCATGTGTAAAACAGAAGTAATGATTCAACCTAACAACATGTATTGAACTCTAGTCAGTGTTGAGATGTACAGAATTAAAAAATGATCTATGCTTTTCTACTTCACATGGGTTCTTGTGAAATTCAAATTAAATAATCTATTATATGTAAACTATGAATCAATATTCAAAAATTAAATATTATTGGTATTATTTTTCCATGAACTCTAATGTATTTTTTGCTGCTGAAAATCATCTAAATCCATGAGTTTCCCCCCTTCACTGTATTCTTCTGAGAAAAATCAAAATCAGTAATATTTTCTTTTATTGAAAGTTTGTCTTTATTTGCATTTGATCTGATTTTCCCAAAGTCTAAGTTCTAGTTTGCCTTTCAATTTGTTCTATGAGATTCAGCTAAATACTTTATGAAAGTTTTGGAAATGTTAAGAATGAATATTTGTTTAGAGGATCTTGGGGAAAGGTTTGCAGCATTTTAATAAGTAGATTTGATTGATCTAGGGAATCTACTTTCTGTACTGAATTAACAAAAAGCCAAGGAATAAAGTATGGAGGGGATGATAAGTAGTTTCTTTGAGACCAGCCCCATTCTTTCTTGGGTAGAGATTCAGGATACTCTGCTAGGTGGCGAAATTAAGCAAATAAAAACAGAAAGCAGTTAAATTTGAATTTCAGAAAAATCAATGAATACATTTTTAGGGTTAATACTGCTGAATATTGCATGCTGTATTTTATGTGTCAACACTAGGTGAGACAGTGATTTTAAGATTCTTAGAATGCTTCTTGTCTAGTTGAAAGGGTTTATGAGTTATGACCTTCAGTCTTTCAGGAGCCTTAACAAATCTGCACCCTTCAGATGATCTTCACCTTGTTAAAATGTAGGGTAAATTTGCCAACAGGATAGAGGGGTCTGTTCTTTGACTAGGGTCATCTGGAAAGTTATCTTTGGGCTCTCTCAAGTGGTGCAATGACATGACTACTGGGGCTGGGAATTTCTGATTGCTCATCTAAGGATGACATCCAAGAGAGCTCACTCATAGGGCTGACTGTTGGGCTGGGTGGTGACCAGGACCTCAGCTGGCAGCTATGGACTCAAAGTGCCTGCATATAGCCAATCCCCATAGCTTGGGCTTCTCCCAGCACAATAGCTGTGTTCCTAGAGGAAGCATCCTAAGAATGAATGTTCCAGGAGCTGAATCCTTTTCTTTTGCCTTCATACTAAAAAACTCACTGGAGTTGGTGATACCACCAGCACCTGCTTCTTATAGATGATTGATATTGTTATGTGGCTTGTTAAACAACTTCTAGTCTCTAGGAGAATATTTATTTCAATGACTAGGAATAGAAAGACACAGAGGAGAGATCAAAGCCGAAGATGTGAAGTGAGGATTGAACAAGGAGTAGCAGAGGGACTGAGGAAGCAGGTGTCCCCCTAAAATTCATATGTTGAAATCCTAACCCCCATGGTGATGATACTAGGAGGTGGGGATTTGAGGAGGTAATCAGGTCACGAAGGTGGAGCCCTCATGAATGGGATTGGTGCTCTTCTAAAAGAGTCCAGAGATGCCCTTGCCCCCTTCTACCATGTGAGGTTATGGAGAGAAGATGAAGCAGGTCCTCACCAGACACAGTATCTGCAGGTGTCCTGAACCTGGGCTTCCCAGCCTCCATAACTGTAAGAAATTAAATGTATGTCGTTCATAAGTTACCAGTTTATGGTATTCTTTTACTAGCAGCCTGAACAGATAAGACAGCAAGTTCATAAAGCAGATATGTAGTGTTTGAGAAATAGCCACCTCTGCTGGATCAGGGTATTAGGTAAAGTGGGAGAGTTATGGATTACATTGGATTGATACCTGCATTTTCTAGGATAATTCTGAGAATAAAGAGAACAGGTTTAAGAAATAAGTTGACCTCTGGGGAATAAAAACTAAGAACCTAGCATATATTTTTTAAAAATCTCAGTCTGCCCAAACATTGGGTCTGAAACATTAGAGGTTCATGGTTTATCCTTTTACAAATTCTCATTTGCTTTTATGTATACTTTTTTTCATTTAAGTCTATGCCTGTTTGCTTTAAAAAAAAAAAAAAAAGGCTACTTTTACTTAAATGCATTCAAAAATGGCAATTAACCAAAGGAGCTTGCCTCTTACACAGATCTTGGCTTATATCTTGAATTGTATTGTAACATTTGGTGCACTGCTATTTCCTTTCCATATTTCATGGATGTCCCACATGTAATCTGAGAGTCCCAAAGGCACTTGGGAGCCTGAGTGGGTATAAATCCCACACTACTGAGGTTTCAAATCACAAGTTCTTGACATGCTTAAGACACACTGTATGTACAGAAAATGTTTGATTGAAGCTCACTATGATTATAGGTTAGCCACAGAGGTTACTTTTAGTTAAATAAGTATTAGATCTGTTAGAAGGGCACCTTTTCCAACCACAACATAGCTGCCTGCTGAGCAAAGCAGTTGGTAGCTAGAAAAGCAATGAATAAGAACATATTGTGCCTGTTGCTATGAAATGTGAAAGGAGGTAGCTGATAGCAATTTGCTCTAAGAGACTTTGAAGAATAGAAAGGTCAAGTAGCTCAACTTTATTTTTATGTTAAAATGAAACTGAGTTGTTTCTCAAAGCTTAGTCTAGTGGGGAAATGTAATAAGAAGGAAAAATGAGATTGTATTGTCCATCTACTGACTGAAAAGTCAGGCGGTGCTCTTAGGGTCTGCCACTGTATCAGAATTGACAGTTTCACCAATAGCATTCAGTATTGGGGCCTGGAAAGTCACTTGCAAGGGAGAGAAAGGTAATAAGAGTGTGTATTTCACTAAAGCAGAATACAGGTGGCCCTGGAAAATAGTAAACTAAAACTGGTCATCAGTGAACAATGTATACATCTGTGAATGTGGGCTGGCCATTACCAACTAAAAGAAAGTTTTACTTGGAAAATGGGAATTAGGGATGCAAAAGAATTACTCTCATAATGAGCAAAGAATCAGTTTGATGCCATAGAGAATACAGTTCAAAATAAATCTGTCCTAAGATGGCATTTCTGAACAACCATTGAGGTGGATACTAAGGCCTAAATATTTAATCTTCAGTCTCCTTCCCTGTGAACTAGTCTTGATACTGGAGCCATTCAGATATGCTGGAAAACTAAAGTGAATCTTTACTACAGGAAATGTTGCTTTAACCTTGTCACATTATTGCAGCAGAAAGAGGAGTGATTCATTGATAGATATTTGAAACTTCAGTTATCAGTCTTCCCTCACTTAAAGAAAAATAACTCATGAGCTTTATCTGACTCAATTCATAGACTGTTTTTGTTTATCTCCCAGAGAAGATCAAACTCTTCTTTATTCCTGTGAGTTTGAGGCCAGCTTATCATAACCAGCAAGGTTTGTTTCTATGCAGCCAAATCCTGGCGTTCTCCAAGAAGTCGTTCTGATAATATTTTTGCTCTCATCAGATTACTGTTTTAAAGCATTCAGAGGGATTCCATTTCTTTTCTATCTCCCTTTCCTGTCTCAGCAAGAGTTTTTTAGCAGCTTCATTAAGGTATTCATTTTTCCAAACATCAGGCCCCATGAAGAAGTTTTCTAGGTTGGAACTTCACAGAGCAGAGGCAGATTAGCTGACATTTTTAGAGTTTGAGATGAAAAATTAAGGAAGCACGCTACAACAGAAAGAAGAGAAAATACATCACAATCCTTTTTAATACTGCTCTAGGTCTTAAAAAGGTGAATCACTGAAACTTCACCAGCATCACAACTAGTTATAAACAACATTGTCCATGGGTGACACTCAAAATACTGAACCACTGAGACTGCCTGAGCACTGAGTTGAAGCTGACTCTTCAAGGTGCCACTATGCACTGGGTGTTGACCTTTGAATGCTGGATCTAGGGTGTCCAGGTGGGGTGTTGAACTTGGGTACATATTTTAACAATTTAAGCAACTCTGATGGCTGTAACTGTGTTTACCTGAATCATATTAGTCCATATTCATATTATTCCTGTTTATCCCATGCTGCCCCCCAAATTGTTTATTACCAGACACAACAGGAAACAAATATGAGTGTATAATCTAGATTCTGTACCTTTGTTGTGATTTTCTTATGTGATTGTACAATTTACTTAATCTCTTCGTGTCTTAGTTCCCTTTGTATAAGATAATATTTTCCCACCCTAAGTCAAGGTATTGTGAAAATACAATGATAGTGAAAGTTTTCCGAAGGAAAATCTGTCATCTAAAATTATTTTTGTAACTCTCTAGAATTGTTTGTCATTAAAAAGTTATTTAGGAATTTTTGTCACGTAACTTTCCTAACATAGTCCATTAAAAATGCCTACATACAAATTTAGCTGGATTTAGATTTTTTAAAAAGGTCTACTTGTTATCATCAATATCATTATTATATTCTGTGTATATTTAGATATCTTCAGTTTCTAATAATATTATAAAGAAAAGTTTATGCTCACTTTTATCACTATCACCAAATCAAGTTTTGTTTTTGTTTGTTTGTTTTGTTTGTTTTGCTTTTTGAGACAGAGTCTCACTCTGTCACCAGGCTGGAGTGCAGTGGCGTGATCTTGGCTCACTGCAACCTCCACCTCCTGGGTTCAAGCCATTCTCCTGCCTCAGCCTCCCAAGTAGCTGGGACTACAGGCGCACACCACCATGCCCAGCTAATTTTTGTATTTTTTAGTAGAGACGGGGTTTTACCACATTGGCCAGGATGGTCTCGATCTCTTGACCTCGTGACCTGCCCACCTCAGCCTCCCAAAGTGCTGGGATTACTGACGTGAGCCACCATGCCTGGCCAAATTAAGTATTTTTAAGTAGGTTAAAAACATACTCTACTGTGGCTTTTGTCACTAAAACAACTACAAAACCCACAGTTACTGATGTTGGCCTCTTGGGGTTAAAATATGTTTGGAATCCAGGAACTTATAATACAAGGATGTGTTAGGTTGTTGCAAAAATAATTGTGTTTTTTGCCATTACTTTTAATGGCATAAACCACAATTCCTTTTGCAACAACCTAATGAATAAATACTACGTATATGCAGACACCTGTAACCTGTATATTAATTGAGACATAACTTGTAATCATCAACACTGTACATTAAATTAATTAGTGAATATAAAATGTACATATGTACATATGAATACATTCTATTATCATGCACATCTGAGGACAACATATAATTTCACAATTCAGCCACTTCTTCAGCAGGGAAATGTAAGAAAAACACATTTGCATTAGCAACAAAACTTAAAGCTTTGGTTGATAAAAGAATGAAAAGTAAAACATGTAGTGAGAGAGATAAACCTGCTTCTCTATCATATCCTTTAGTGGCTTAGGAAAGGTTTCTGTGGGAAGAAAAGGTTGTGAGAATTTGGTTGCACATTGCAAAGGATGATTTATGAAAGTTCGATTACAGAGTGACCCCATCTGTGGTGTCTGCCAAGAACCAAATGTGAGTGTCTTTGGTAGAGTAGAACAAAAAGCATTTCTAAATGAACATTGAGCTTCAAAACAAAGAGCAATATCACAAGAGGCTGCCAAATACAAGTGTCCTGAAAGGGCATTATAATTAAATATATCTAAACAGAATTCTAAATACAACATACAAGGTCATTCTAATGAGAAGGTAACCCAGGCATTCACAAAGAATGACAAAGATACTAAGAATGTAGGTGTCTGGAATTGCATTGCATATGAAGGTTTATGTAAAGGCTAAAAAAGTAAGTGTCAGAAGAAAAGATGGAATTCATCTCCCATTCTAATTTTATTGTCACGACAGCAGTTGTGCTGCCACTCAAAGGCTCAGAGATCTGCCCTCACTTCTGCATTGTTGATACCTGCAAGCAATGGTGTATAATCAGAACTAACATTTTACAAGTCTCCAAAGTTTCTGTCAAAGAGAAACAATGGATGGTTTATTGATTGGCAGGTTAGGAGGGGTAGACCCAGAAAAAAGACACAAGAGCTGAAATTTGCCCTGAGAAATGTCTATCCTCCACCTTAGTTTGTCCCTTGCCACATAGCAAATAGCTCATGATGTTGTGAGAATCCAGGCATGAATCAAGATGCAGGACTTCAGCTGGGCACAGTGGCTCATGCCTGTAATCCCAACACTTTGGGAGGCCAAGGTAGGCAGATCACAAGGTCAGGAGATCGAGACCATCCTGGCTAACACAGTGAAACCCCGTCTCTACTAAAAATAGAAAAAATTAGCCAGGCGTGATGGTGGACGCCTGTAGTCCCAGCTACTCGGGAGGCTGAGGCAGGAGAATGGCATGAACCTGGGAGGCAGAGCTTGAAGTTTGCTGAGATCGCGCCACTGCACTCAAGCCTGGGCAACAGAGCGAGACTGTGTCTCAAGGAAAAAAAAAAAAAAAAGAGAGAGATGCAGGACTTCAATTCCAATTCCATTTATGCAGTCAATTTCCTCCATGACATGCACAAATCATTTCCTCTGCAGCTCCACCTAACTGTCTATAAAATGAAGATAATGGTGCATATTTTCACACTTTGGATTGTAACCAACAGATGCTTAACAGATTCTTTTAGGTGAACAAGCCTGATACAAACAGTGACATAGACTTTAGCAGTGTTTAACTATAATTTTAGTGAAGCTAATTCAATAGACACATTTGCATTTATATCCTAGAAGCTCATATGCATAAAATGCAACATAATTTTTTGACCTCCATTCATTTTTCCCACACTGCTTCAGCTCCCTTAAAAAGCAGTTTTTGGCCAGGTGCAGTGGCTCATGCCTGTAACCCCAGCACTTTGGGAGGCTGAGGCAGGCGGATCACAAGATCAAGAGATTGAGACCATTCTGGTCAATGTGGTAAAACCTGGTCTCTACTGAAAATACAAAGATTAGCTGGGTGTGGTGGTGTGTGCCTGTAGTCTCAGCTACTTGGGAGGCTGAGGCAAGAGAATTGCTTAAACTCAGGAGGTGGAGGTTGCAGAGAGCTGAGATTGTGCCACTGCACTGTAGCCTGGCAACAGAGAGAGAAAAAAAAAAAAAAAAAAAAAGCAGTTTTCAAAATAATTACATCATGTAAGTGTTTGTATCAGATAAATGCTATAATAATACAATTTACTGAGTACTTATCACGTGCTAAGCACAGTTTTAGGCATTTTACACCTGTTACTTATTAATCTACAAAATAACCCTATGGCTAATTTTATCCCCTTTTTATATTTAGACAAACTTGTCAAAAGCAGATAAACAAATTGCCCTAGAAGTATTCGTTTTCTATTGCCATGGAACAAATTAGCATAAGTTTAACAGCATAACATGGTATTTATTTATTAACTTATAGTTTCTGTGGGTCAGAAGTCCAGGCATATCTCAACCGGCCCTTTGCTCGGTGTCTTACAAGACTATAATCAAGTTGTTAGTTGAGCTGCATTCTCATCTGTAGGCTCAACTGGGGAAGAATCTGTTTCTATGCTCCTTTAGGTTGCTGGCAGAAATCGTATCTTTGCAGTTATATGGTGAAGGACCCTGCTTTTTGCTGGCTATTGGCTGGAGGTCACCCTAGGGTCCTATAGGCTGCCAGCAGTTCCATGTGGGCTTCTCCAACACAAAGCCATTTATTTCATTTATTTCATCAAGCCTGAAAGGAGAGTGTCTCACCTCAAGGAAGGTCCACTCCCTCTTTTAAAGGCTGTTCACCTGATAAAGTCAGGCCTGCACAGAGCACTCTCCCTTTAACTCATAACCAATTAATTTTGGAGGTTAATTATATCTGCAAAACCTTTTCCCCTTTGCCCTCTTCCATTGGGTAGAAGCAAGTCACAAGCCCCATCCATACCCAAGGGGATAGGGTACACAGAGGCATGAACAATATGAGGTGGGAATTACTGGAGGTCACCCAGGGTGTTTCTGTGATACTAGGTTAGTGCTCCTCAAACTTTAATGTACCTACAAATTATCCAAAGATTGTGTTAAATGCAGATTCTGATACAGTAGGTCAGGGATGTGGTCCGAGAATCTACGTTTCCAATAAGCTCCTACATGATGCTAATGCTACTGGCTCATCTGGGAACCACCAAAACTCCATAAAGTTGGGACTGGAACCAGTAGTTTCGGCTCCAGGCCAGATACTCTTAACCACTTCCCCTATACTTGTCAAATCTCCCTGGACTTTATCTAAGGTTTTTATCAGTAAGGGATATAGTCTTTTTTTGTTCTGCATTTATCCTAAGGTAGTTAATGTAGTCAACAACTGATTGATTGTTTCTTTTCACATTTATGGGGTGTTTTTGTTGTGTTGTTTTGTTTTGTTTTGTTTGAGATAGAGTCTAGCTCTGTCACCCAGGCTGGAGTGCAGTGGCGCCATCTCAGCTCACTGCAAGCTCCGCCTCCCGGTTTCACATCATTCTCCTGCCTCAGCCTCCCAAGTAGCTGGGAGTACAGGCGCCCACCACCATGCCCAGCTAAGTTTTTGTATTTTTAGTAGAGACGGGGTTTCATTGTGTTAGCCAGGGTGGTCTTGATCTCCCGACCTTGTGATCCACCTGCCTCCCCCTCCCAAAGTGCTGGGATTACAGGTGTGAGCCACCACACCCAGCCTATGGGGTTTTACAGAACAAGCTTTGCCACAGGCAATTTGGCCTTTGAATCAAAGCTCAGGCATTCTCCAGCTGGACCAGATGTCCTCTAGCTCTTTCCTCAGGCAAGTGACCATCTGCCCTGGGCTAGGTAACACTCCCTAGGGGGAAGATTTGCCTGTTCTAGAGGCCCCACGTTTTACCTGCTGAGGAGTATTGGACAAGTGTCTAGGCTGTCATCTCCTTTCGCTAGATGGAAGAAGTTTCTTCTTCTTTTCAAATTTATTTTTCATTGTATATATTTGAGATGTATGTACAACATGATGTTTTGACATACATATAAATAGAAAAATGATTACTACAGTCAAACAAATTTACATATTCATCAAAAGAAGTTTCTTCTTGTTTTATAAATTGGGTCTCCTAGGGACTTTTCATTCGACCTAAGTGTTTTTACCAGAGAAATATTTCCTTTTTTTTTTTTTTTTTTTTTTTAGAAAATAAAAGAAGCGAAGATTTTAAACACTAGTTGGCTTTTGAAGAGAATAAGTATTTACTTTGAAGAAAAGACTCATGAGGACTTAAAACATCTTCATTAACTAGCTACAAATAGCTCCTCCCTGGACTTTATGTAGGGGTGAGAAGTCATTCTCACCAAAAGAGTAAGGAAAGGTTGAATCAAAGTTTCCCTTTCAACAATCTTTCCCAGTTAGGGAGCTGTTATCTGTCTTCTTTGAAAAGTGCTGCTTATACCCTTGCAACTTAAATTTAGCTCTGAGGCAGCCTCTCCTTTCTCCCTGTGGGGTAAAAGTGGTGCTAAATGGCAGACAGATGTTAACAAAGATAACTTCCCACACAGCTTCCTTTGACTCTTTAAGGAAACTCCAATCTCTATTTTTTAAGAAAATTACAAGATAAGCCTGTCAGAGGCCTCTGAAATTAACATAATTCAGGCCGGGCGCGGTGGCTCAAGCCTGTAATCCCAGCACTTTGGGAGGCCGAGACGGGCGGATCACGAGGTCAGGAGATCGAGACCATCCTGGCTAACACGGTGAAACCCCGTGTCTACTAAAATACAAAAAACTAGCCGGGCGCGGTGGCGGGCGTCTGTAGTCCCAGCTACTCGGGAGGCTGAGGCAGGAGAATGGCGTAAACCTGGGAGGCGGAGCTTGCAGTGAGCTGAGACCCGGCCACTGCACTCCAGCCTGGGCGACAAAGCGAGACTCCGTCTCAAAAAAAAAGAAAAAAAAAAAAAAAAACATAATTCAGACCTCCTGCCAGTGTCCTAAATCCTAAAATAGTGAATTTCCAATTGTCTGCTAGCAAGCTGCAAGGCTTTCAAAGCAAAGCAGCATTCCCAGATTGGAGTAAACCCCCAACACTAACCTGAGCATTGGGAACTTGAAGGCAGAGGAACCAAGATAAATGCCTCCTTGTATAACTTGTATAACTACACATTGAAAAGCTGGAGTCCTCCTGGTCTCTACTGTTAGAGATTGCTAACCACAATGAAATAATATCACATATTTATTGAGCTGCCCTAGGAACTTTACGTTCCATGCCTCATTTAATCTTTACAACAATCCTGTCAAATGTTTATTTACAGCTCCCATTTTGATGGACAACTCAAGCAGAGAGAAGTTAAGTAACATGCCCAAGGTCACACAGCTAGCAGCTAGGCAGAATTCGATCCAAAGTCAACCTATAGTGCTTTTAAAGAAGACTAAACACACAATAAGATGCTAAAAGAAAGAGGACACTTGCTTTCTTCTGAAGTGGCTGAATGGTGTTCCCCTAAAAGACATGTCCATGTTCTAACTCCTGGATTCAATGAATGTGACTTCATTCAGAAAAAGGGTCATTTTGGATATAATTAATTGAAGAATCTCAGGATGAGAATATCCTGGACTATCTGGCTTGGCCCTAAATTCGATGACACGTGTGTCTGTAAGATAAAGGCAGAAAAAGATCTGACTTTGACAGAAAAGAAGACACAGACACAGAGGAGATGACCATGTAAAGACAGAGGCAGGGATTGGAGTGATGCTGATACAAGCCAAACAGGCCTGGAGCCACCAGGAGGTGGAAAAGAACCAGAAAGCCTTCTCCCCTAGAGCCATCAGAGGGAGCATGGCTGGGCTGACACCTTGAGCTTCTGGTTTCCAGAACTATACAACAATAAATTTCTATTTTCAGCCACTAAATATTTGGTAATTTGTTATATGCAGCCTTAGCAAACTAATATACTCATGCACCTCTTGTTTCCATCACTGACTAACCACATATAAGACCATGGTCCCATGAGATTAGAACACATCTGAACATTTCCTGTCACCTAGTGATATTCTAACCATTGCAATGTGTCTGGAGTTGGTTCCTTCCAGTGGGTTCTCAGTCTCACTGACTTCAAGAATGAAACCACGGACCTTCATGATAAGTGTTACAGCTCTTAAAGGTGGGACAGAACCAAAGAGTGAGCAACAGCAAGATTTATTGTGAAGAGCGAAAGAACAAAGCTTCCACAGCATGGAAGGGGACACAAGTGGGTTGCCACTGCTGGCTGGAGTGGCCAGCTTTTAGTCCCTTATTTGTTCCTGCCCATGTCCTGCTAATTGATCCATTTTACAGAGTGCTGATTGGTCCATTTTACAGAGTGCTGATTGGTGCATTTACAATCCTTTAGCTAGACACAGAGCACTGATTGGTGCATTTTTACAGAGTGCTGATTGGTGCATTTACAATCCTTTAGCTAGACACAGAGCACTAAAAAGAAAAGTTCTCCAAGTCCCCACTCGACCCAGGAAGTCCAGTTGGCTTCACCTCTCAATCCCCCCTTTAAACAGGACACCCCAACTGCTGTTGGGAATTGGGCGATGACCGCTTTAGCTACTTTCTGCTGGATGGGAGCGAAGAAGGGGCCCTGCAGTTGTAGTGTCCTCCAGAGGGGAACTCTTTAGGCCAAAGGACCAGTGGGTTGATCCAGGGGTCCTTGGTAGAAGTTGTTAGTTGTGCTCATTTGGGGTTCCATTTGTAAGACCATCTGTAGCTTGATGGCCTCAATCCTAGAGGAAACAAATTTGACAAGGAGGGCCTGAATACAGGGCCTAAAGGCGAGTAATAGCAAGATGGCTGTCACAGTACCTAGAAAGGGGAGAAGCCATGTCACCCAACTCCAGAGGTTGGTATAAGAGTTTGAAAGGCGTTGTCTGATTTCTGAAGCCTTTTCCTGTAAATGCCAGGTGGCATCTCATACTATCCCTGACTGGTTAGTGTAAAAACAACACTCTCCCCCTAAGAAGGTACAGAGTTTGCCTTTCTCAGCAGTGAGGAGGTCTAGGCCTCAGTGGTTTTGGAGAGTCACTGCTGCCAAAGAGTCTGTTTGGGATTGTAGAGTAAGGATAGATTTCATTATTTCCTGTAAACTGTCTGAGAAATCCTTTGAGGGTGTGTGGTAGTAGAATAATGAAGTAGATAAACTGGCTATTCCTGTTCCTGTAGCAGTAGCCATTCCTAACCCTGTAAATAAGGGTATTAGTTGTATGGCTCTGTGCTGACGGACTTGAGCTTTGAGGGGGACTGATAGGGTTTGATTTCCTGGGGCAACGTTAATGTTGGGACTTAGGAAGACTAAGGTGCAGGTGCCTGTCCAGTTAGTGGAGAGGCAGATATAGGTTGACGTTCCACATAAGAAAAATATGCCTTGGCTGGGTAGACAGAACTGGTTGTGTATGTTAAAAAGGTATGTGAGTTTGTTGTTTTAATTTTCCCATACTCCTAGAGTATTTGCCAAGGTAGCTCTGGTGAGCAGCTGGAAAGAGGTGTTGGGAGCAAACTGAGTGGCTCCCTGTGTTTTATTTTCCCACTGGAGTAAAAACCATTTTGTATCTAGTAGGAACCATTCAAGAGAGTGATTGGAAGAGGGGATGAGAAGGAATTCACTAGTGGTGGGGGTGCTGTTGCAGGGGGTGCAGGGGTGAATGGTCATGCAGGGAGTATGTTTGCCATTACAAACCTGGACTGTTTGTTAAGCAGAGAGGAGGTGATGAGTCTAAGATCTTACAGTAATCTCCACTGACCATTCGGTTTTTGTACTCCTTGAATTGGGGTGTTGCAGGGACTGCTGCATTTTCTTACTAAGCCTTGAGCTTTTAAATATCTAACAATATCCTGTAATCCTTTATGAACTTCAGGCCTTAAGGAATATTGCCTTTGATAAGGAAAAGTGGTGGGGTGTTTTAGCCTGATTTGGACCGGATGGGCATTTTTTGCACTTCTGAATTGTCCTTCCAAAGCCAAGACTTCAGGGTTGATTCCCTCCTCAAGCAGGGGACTACAAATGGGTAACTTGTTCCCCATATTCATGTAGATAATGGCTCCAGCTTTAGCTAATATGTCCCTCCCTAATATAAAGGTATGGGACTTTAAGGCATAACAAGAAAGGCATGTGAAAAAAGCAAAGTCTCCCAATTACAATGGAGGAGGCGGGAGAAATACCTGGTTACACATTGTCCCACGATTCCTCAGATGGTAACGGACCTTGAAGACAGCTGTCCAGGACAAGAGATTAACACTGAGAAAGTTGCAACAGTGTCCAGGAGGAAATCAACTTCCTGGCCCTCAATGGTTAAACGTCCCCAAGAATCAATGAGGGTGATGACATGAGCTGACACTTGCTCTGGGCACCCTCAGTCCTGTTGTTGGATCATCTGGTTGGGGGCTCCTGGCCCAGAGAACCTTTGTCCTCTGGGGCAGTGCGCCCTCCAGTGATTGCCTCAGCATAGTGGACATGGGCAAGGGGGCAGCTTGTTTTTTGTTGGTCAATCTTTTTTTTTTTTTTTTTTTTTTTTTTGAGACAGAGTTTCACTCTGTCGCCCAGGCTGAAGTACAGTGGTGTGATCTCGACTCACTACAAGCTCTGCCTCCTGGGTTCATGCCATTCTCCTGCCTCAGCCTCCAGAGTAGCTGGGACTACAGGCACCCGCCACCATACCTGGCTAATTTTTTGTATTTTTAGTAGAGACGGGGTTTCACCATGTTAGCCAGGATGGTCTTGATCTCCTGACCTCATGATCCGCCCACCTTGGCCTCCCAAAGTGCTGGGATTACAGGCGTGAGCCACCGAGCCTGGCCTGGTCAATCTTTTTTAAGGTGTCCTTGCAAACCACATTGGTAACAAGCCCTACTGGGTGATTGGCCTGCTCCATTTTCTGTCCTCTCTGAACCACCAAGGTTTGTTTGTCTGAGGGCCATGACTAAGGCTGCAGTCTTTCTCTGATCTCACTTTTCCTTTTTGGCCTGTTCCTCTTGGTCCCTATTATAGGACACCGAGGTTGCCAGGTTTAATAATGCCTCCAGATTCTGTTCAGGGCCCAGGGCTTGCTTTTGGAGCTTTCTCCTGATATCTGCAGCTGATTGGGTAATAAACTCATCTTTTAGGATCAATTGACCCTCAAGTGAGTCAGGTGACAGGGGAGTGTATTATCTTAAGGCCTCCTGTAGCCGCTTACTTGGCTAAGATACCAGGTATCTCCAAACTCTTGGGCTGCAGCTAAAGCTGCATTCTTTTCATTAAAAGCCAGGGTTTGATCTAACAATAGCATGACATCTCTCCAAGTGAGGTCAAAGGTTTGCCCTAGACCCTGTAGGACATCTATATACCTATCAGGATCATCTGAAAACTTCCCCAGGTCTGCCTTGATCTGCTTTAAATCAGAGAGGGAGAAGGGGACATATACCCAGGTTGGGCCAAATTTCCCTTCCCCTACAGCTTGAAGGAGACATAACTGATAGCCCAGGGGTTTTTGTAGTCCCTTGGAGATTTCTTTGCATGTTTCCTTCTGGGCAGGGGAGATTAGACGAGGCTTATCATTAATAAAAAGGGGAGGTATATCTCCCCTTGCTAGGATGCTAGGATATGGGGGTAGGCTAGGATATGGGAGTATGCTAGGATATGGGGGTAAGCTGAGTGGTCCTCCTGTGGAATGTAAATTGCAAGCTTTGCATAGTTGTGGATTCTCTTTCAATGAAAAGAAAGCTCGGACATAAGGTATTTCATTGCATTTGCCTTCCTTCTTACATAAAAGGTCAAGCTGCAGGATAGCATTGTAATTTATACTTTCCTCAGGTGGCCATTTTTCCCCATCATAGAGAGAATATTGGGGCCAGGCCATAGTGTGGAAAAAAAAAATGAGCCACTTCTTTTTCAGGGTTTGTGGGTCAAATTGGTCCCAATGGCTTAGGATGCATTTCAAGGGAACCCACAATGGTCCCTTGACCGTGTTGATCAGAATAGTTGTGCTCACTGACGCAGCAGCAGAAACCCCTTTTGTCCAAGAACCTGCAATGGTCCCTGGACCCTGCTGATTAGAATAGTTGTGTTCACCGATGCAGCACCAGAAACCATAATTTTCCTCTTAGACCACAAAGAGGATGGAGGAAGGTCGGATTTATTGGCCTTTACTGACACATTCTCGAAAACCTGCCAGAGTCCTGTTAGTATTGGGACATTACCCCTATCCTATAAAGATGTTATTTCCCAAAAATGAAGTGGAGGGCCACACCCTGAGGGAGCAAAGGGATCTCCAGGGTTGGAAGAGTGGTGCCTTTTGTCCTCACTTCTCATCACATGAATAGGAAGGATATCATTTCTGAGGCTCCCCATATCTTAGCTTCAGGAATAGCTTTTGTTAGGCCTGTTAGTCTGACGAGGGATCCTAAAATTCCAGATAGTCCCCGCCCACCCCCCCCCCGCACTCCGGCCACCAGGGCTTTGGGCAAAAATTATGTCTTTCTGGCTGGTGAGCCTGGGTGCCTAAAGAAGGAAACACAGTCCTGAAGTTTATACTAGAAATCATTCTTATAGGATAAACTAGAGAACACCATAGACAGGGTGTGGTTTTTAGAAGTGGAACTAGCCTCAGAGAAGAGAGGCAGGAGGAAGTTGTCTGACAGGTGTTAGGACCCAGGAGGCAAGGGTCAGGATAGATAGGATAGATGGAAGAGTCTCACTTGGGTGACAAGACTTTGAGAGTTCCACCCATGGCTACAGGTCAACCAACTTTTTGTGGGGACCCTAGAGCTGAATGGCATTCCTCTCTGTCAACCCTCAGCTCAGCCCAGAAGTACAGGAAAAGTGGAAGCTGATTCCAGGCAAACCAACGCTCCCAACTCCGAAGAGTCAGAGGTTATTAGAGAGTCCTTTCCCAAAAAGCCTGACACCCATGTCTTTAGTCCGGCAGCCACACTGGTCACTTTTAACTGGCCAACAGGTGCCCAGTATTTAGCCCCTGAATTCTAAGGAAAAATAAAACAGAATATCAAGTGAAAGGGGTCCGATGATACTCACTGCTTGGCGATAGTCCCATTTGGGTCACCAAGATATGTCTGGAGTTGGTTCCGTCCAGTGGGTTCTTGGTCTCACTGACTTCAAGAATGAAGCCGCGGACCTTCATGGTGAGTGTTACAGCTCTTAAAGGTGGCATGGACCCAAAGAGTGAGTAACAGCAAGATTTATTGTGAAGAGCGAAAGAACAAAGCTTCCACAGCATGGAAGGGGACACGAGCGGGTTGCGGCTGCTGGCTGGGGTGGCCAGCTTTCAGTCCCTTATTTATCCCCACCCACGTCCTGCTGATTGGTCCATTTTACAGAGTGCTGATTGGTCCATTTTACAGAGTGCTGACTGGTGCATTTACAGTCCTTTAGCTAGACACAGAGCACTGATTGGTGCGTTTTTATAGAGTGCTGATTAGTGCATTTACAATCCTTCAGCTAGACACAGAGTGCTGATTGGTGTGTTTTTACAGAGTGCTGATTGATATGTTTACAATCCTCTAGCTAGACAGAAAAGTTCTCCAAGTCCCCACTTGACCCAGGAAGTCCAGTTGGCTTCACCTGTCAGCAACATCACAGGACAACATGGTACTCATGTGTTTGAGATGGTGCTGGTGTGAAGAAACCTACTGAGCTGCCAGCCCTATAAAAGTCTAGCACACACAATTCTCTAGGGTAAATAATACTTGATAATGATAATAAACGACTATGTTACTTGTTTAAGTATTTACTGTAATACACTTTTTATTGCTATTAGATTGGTGCAAAAGTAATTGCATTTTTTGCCACTAAGGGTAAAAACAGCAATTACTTTCGCATCAACATAATATTCTAGAATGTGCTCCTTCTACTTATTTTTTAAACAGTTAACTGTAAAACAGACTTAGGCAGGTCTTCAGAAGGTATTCCAAAAGAAGGCATTATTATAGGAGATGACAGCTCCGTGTGTGTTATTCACCCTGAAGACCTTGCAACAGGACAAGATGCAGAGGTGAAAGGCAGTGATATTGATGATATTGACCCTGTGTAGGCCTAGGCTAATGTGGATGTCTGTGTTCTCATTTTAGCAAAAAAGTTCAAAAAATTAAAAAAAATTCAAAATAGAAAAGCCTATAGAATAAGGACATAAAGAAAAAGTATTTTTGTACAGCTGTACAATATGCTTGTGATTTAAACTAAGCATTATTACAAAACAATCCAAAGGGTTAAAAAAATAAAAGGTTTAGCCGGGGCGCAGTGGCTCATGCCTGTAATCCCAGCACTTTGGGAGGCCAAGGCAGGCGGATAACGAGGTCAGGAGATCTAGACCATCCTGGCTAACACGATGAAACCCTGTCTCTACTGAAAATACAAAAAGAAATTAGCCAGGCGTGGTGGTGGGCGCCTGTAGTCCCAGCTACTCAGGAGGCTGAGGCAGGCATGAACCTGGGAGGTGGAGCTTGCAGTGAGCTGAGATCATGCCACTGCACTCCAGCCTGGGCGACAGAGCGAGACTCCATCTCAAAAAAATGTATATATAAAAGGCTTATGAGGTAAAACAGTTACAGTAATCTAAGGTTAATTTATTATTGAAGAAAACTATCATTTAATCCATTTAGTGTAGCCTAAGTGTCCAGGTTTTAGAAAGTCTACAGGAGTGGACAGTAATGTCCTAGGCCTTCACATTCACTCACCCTCACTCACCAACTCACCCAGAGCAACGTATAGTCCTGCAAGCTCCATTCACTGTAAGTGGTTTCTCTAGTGTACCCATTTTTAATCTTTTATTCTGTATTTTTACTGTACCTTTTCTATGTTTAGATATGTTTGGATGCACAAATACTTACCCTTCTGTTATAATTGCCACAGTATTCAGTGCAGTAACATGCTGTACAGGTTTGTAGCCTAGGAGCAATAGACTATACTGTCTAGCCTGGACGTGTAGTAGGCTATAGCAGCTAGGTCTATGTAAGCATAGTCTATGATGTTTGGACAATGACAAAATCAACTACCGATGTATTTCATAAAATATATCCCTGTCATTAAGCAACACATGACTGTACAAAGATTTGAGAAAAAAAAATCTTTAGGTGAACTCCAACAGTCCCCTGTAATTATTATTTGTGCCTGTCCTCCTGAATTGCAAGCCCTGAGAGAGCACAGATGACATAACATTCACCTTTGTGCCTCTAACATTCATGACACTGACATGGAGCTCAATGAATGTTTGTCGACTTGAAACAGCAGGAACACTGGTGAGTGAAGACTGTGGAGACCGCAGGCCTGCAATCATCTAAGAACACACAGAGAAGAATGAAGCAAGTCGAATTTTTGTAAAGGGGCCAGATCAGGTGACAAACATCCATGTGGCTCTTCTGCAGAACTGAGAAGAAGGCCAGGAGGCCCTCCGTCCTTTAGGGGCTTGTGAAGCTGCCCCCGGGAAGGTCAGAGCCACCAAACATTTTCGGCCCTTGTCTAATCAAAACATAAACATTGAAATGGAGACTGATTTCAACAGATACTGAAATGGGAAAAAAGTGGGAATACATCTACTGTTCACTTTTTGGTTTTGCTTTTAATTTACTTTTCAAAAAAAATTATTATTAAAATATACAAAAGTATGCAGTGAAGTCTCTCGCCCCCTTACCTATTCATTCATTGAACACATATTTGAGTGTCTACTGTGTGTACTATTCTTGGTGCTTGGCACATACCAGGGAATAAAACAGACAAAAGCAATAGTCCTCATGGCCTTCACATCCAACTGGGCAGCTAGTCAAGGTAATCTTATTTCAGAAGAGAAGATTTTTCCAAAGGCTAAAAGAAGTGAAAGAAATTAGTCAAGGAAGTATCTTTCCCAACAAGCTCTATATTTAGATGTTTATGAGTCCTCCCAGGGTTTCTTTATGGACTTGTCCGCAAATTCAAACATATATTCTTATTTTCCCTTATTTTCAATTCAAAAGACTGTATGTCATATACATCTTGCTTTTCTCATTTAATGTATCTTAGAGTTTTTTATCCAATAATTTTATCAGAAAGTTTATGTATGTATTTATTTATTTTTGTATTCCTGCATAACCTATTTGGGTAGCTATGTAGTAATTCATTTCACCTTTTCGGTATGATAGAATTTAGGTTGTTTTCATTATTTCGAGAAATGTTGTAATGCCTAACTGTGTACAAATATCATTTGAATCCCTTGGATAATTTCCCAGAAGAGGAATTTCTTGGTCAAAGACATATGAATGAATCATTTTGACAAATATTTCCAAATTGCCTTCTATGGGGTTTTACTAATGTCTGCCTCCCCAAAACAATGGAGAGTTCCTGTTTCCTCACAGGTTGCCGATGGACTATGATGTCAAACAAAACTTTGTGAGGTTTCTAGCCATTATGATTAGAAAAAAACCCCATGTAATTTTAAATTTTCATTTGTCTTATTTTGAGTAACAGTCAACAGTTTTCATGTATTTAAAAGCCATTTTTATTTCTTTTCCAATAAACTTTTATTATATTCTTCCCAATATAACTGGGCAAGCAATTGGGAAGTTGGTCTTTTTCTCATCAATATCTATGTGCTTTTTATATACGATGGAGATTATTCTGTTCCATGAATTACAAATTTTTTTCCTGTGGGTTGTCTTTTGACTTTTTTAAATAATTTTTTTTTTACCTTACAGATTTTTAAGACATTGTAACATTTACCATTTTTTAATGGCTTCTGGATTTTTAGCCATATTTTAAAAGATTATACACATCCCAAATTTGAAGAGCAATTTTATCATTTTCTTCTAGTAGGCCTATGATATCAGATTTTACACTTAAGTCTTTGATCTATTTAGAATGTATTCTGGTATATGATGTGAAAGATGAATCCACCTATTCCCCTAGGTGGCTCTCTAGCTTTTGTCTGTGACCATTTTTTGAATGGTTTATTTTCCCTACTGATTTCTGATGACACCCCTATAACACATTATGTTATTAATATGTCATTGGGTTTATTTATTTCCTATCTTGTTCTGTGTTCTGTTTGTCTGTTCATATGTGAATACAATACTATTTAATAATTTAGTTCTCTTTTCAATGTTTTCTTCACTATTTTTGGTTGTTTCATTTTTCTTATACAACGTTTAGTATCAGTTTGTCTCTTTCTAAGGAAAGAAAAAATTGATACTTTTCATTGGAATAAAGTTAAACTTATCACAGAGAGAAATGGTGTTTCAACTATATAGAATTCTCCTATCCAAGATTATGGCTTTATCTTTTCTTTGATTGTATTTAGTGTCTTTCAAAAGTGCTTCAAGTATTCTTCACATAGTTTTTGAATATTTACTAGTGAGTCCGTTCATCGGTATTTTATTTTTATTGCTGATATTGTAAATGGTTCATTTCTTTCATCATATCTTCTAAATGATTTTGTCAAATATATGAATGATATTTTCTTCACTCTCCTTTTCTACCCTACTATTCAGCTAAATTCTCTTTTTGATTTTAATTTTTTGGTTTATTCTTTTGGCTTTGGTTTTCTTAGAGTGTCTTGGGTTGATATTATACTCTGAAGAAAAATATTCATCATTGAATGAGTTAAATTTTTCCAGACTAGCCATTTAAATAAGTTCCTATGGGGAAGGAAGAAGGACCAGAGTAGCCTCCAGGTGTCAAACTCTAAATAACCTTCCAATGCAACCACACAGACAGCTTATCTGCAAAGATGGCACATCTATGTCATGCATTGTGTGATTTTACTGCCTCTGCATCTTCAAATCCGCTGCTTTTCAAAGTGGAGGTCCAGGAGAATTTTTATTCAAGTCTTGCCACCAGATGTCTTCACTCACTGTAGCAAACAAGCCATGTAGCTTTTTCACTAGATGGGGGACCTCTTCCTTTTAGAAAATGTGTTTTTGCAAAATCCACCAAAATCCATCACTTCCAGGACTTCTAAGGATTCCTTTTGACTTCCTTCTAGATGACATCTAACCAATCTCAGTTAGTTTTAGTGGTCATTGTTAGAGTCCGCAGAGTATCTGTGTCCTATTTTGCTAAAATTGGAATTTGAGAGTTTTTTTTAAGATTCTACTTACTATCTTTGGATGGTTTCCAGAAGAGGAGAAAAATCTGGTAAACAAACCCATGTTTAATGGGTTATCTCAGCTACTTCTCAAAATGACATCCCTGAGCTGAAAGGAATACTCCTAGCACAATCAGTTTCAGGATTGGGAGTAGACTGTAACCAGATAGGAAATATACATGCTTATGCACAAGCTGCGTGAGTGTGGCATAATTATGGTTGGCCATTTCCCTCTGGTTTTCTAAACTTTCTATTTCTATCATGACTCCTTCTCCCTGAAAACACACACATAATCACACACACGAGTGTGTGTGTGTTTGTGTAGAAAAGGATGTGTACAAATATATCCAATGCTGTACTATAAACAGTTAAAATAAGTGAGAACTAAGAATCTTTCTTGGATTTGGCAATGAGAAAGCTATCGGTATAACTTTGACTAAATTGAGTTTATAGGCAGAAACCAGAGTTTTTAATGGAGTGAGTTGAAGAGTGAGCAGGAGGTGATAAGTTAAGGAGTATAGACAACTTTTGCAAGACTCTTGGCTATTAAGGAAAGGAAAATTTTACGGAATCAAATAGAAAGTCACTGCTGAGAAACTCTATATTTAGATCCCTGTAAGAAGCTTGTTTAGGGAGTGATGTCACAAGCTTGTAAAGTCCTGCCCTTCAAAGTGGGGGTGGGGAGCAAGGAGGAAGGAAGGAATTTGTGTTCCAGCACAGTTGACAACAGCCCTGACCCTGGAGCCAGAGTGCCTGGGTTTGATCCCTCTGAAACTCTTCTCTCTGTGTGTGTGTGTGTGTGTGTATTTATTTTTATTTTTATTTTTTAGACAGAGTCTTTCTCTGTCACCCAGGCTAGAGTGTAGTGGCACAATCTCCTGCTTATCGCAACCTCCACCTCCTGGGTTCAAACGATTCTCCTATCTCAGCCTCCCAAGTAGCTGGCATTACAGGCGCCCACCACCACGCCTGGCTAATTTTTGTATTTTTATTAGAGACGGGGTTTTGCCATGTTGGTTGGCCATGCTGGTCTTGAACTCCTGATCTCAGGTGATCCACCTGCCTCAGCCTCCCAAAGTGCTGGGATTACAGGCATGAGTCACCGCTCCCGGACCCTTCATAACTCTTATTGGCATATGACTTGGCATGACTTAGTCATTCTGATCCTAAATGATGTCCTAATCTATGTAATAGCTCACATCTTTTTCCTGAGCTTTAATCTCTGTCTACTGGATAATTTCCCGTGGATGTCCTACAGGTACCTCCAAGTCAATATGTCCAAAATATGATCTAATATGTTGTCCAATCCCCAAGCTTGCCCCTACCCTTTGTATTTTTATTCTTTATGAATAAAACCACCATTTGCCTAGAAACCCAGGCCAGGATGCACATATTCATCCCAAATGCCTTCATTTCTTTCATATCTGACATCTAAATGTGACTAGTTCATATCAATCCTCTCTTAGTTTCACCTGTAGGACTTAGGACTTATGTCCTCCTTTCCAACTTATTGCTACCATTTTAGAGCAGGTTCTAATTATCTCCTACCCAGGTTGTTGCTATCACTTCCTAATTCTTAGCTTAGCTTAGCTTCTATTCTAGCCCGCACACCATTCCTGAATCATCCTCCACACCATCAACAAAGTGAGTTTATTAAAATTCTGTGCTCATCCTGCCATTCTGCAGATGAAAACCTACATTTCTTCTCAGGGTATTCACATTTCTCAACAATCCAATCCTAGCTGTGTGACTCTCCAGCCTCAAACCACACTGTATGTCCTTCCTGAGTCTCCATTGCAGACAGACAAAATAAAATAAGGCAGAATTCCACCACCAACCCCCTATTCTACAGAAAAGGAAGCATTCCTCCTAAGAGGAGAACTTCCCTTGTTTAGAAAAGGATTTTAACAAGTCTTTTGAATATGCAGGGGCAAGGGCACCAAGTCTGGTGGGGAATAAGGAGGTTAAGGGGCTAGTGTAGAAGTCCCGAAGCAGATGCCAACTTGGAGATCAGTATGACTGGGGCAGGACAAATAATGGGGTGGAGGAGGTGACAGCAGAGGTAGTCAGGAAGCTAACAAGGGGAGGGAGTTGTAGGATTTTACAGGCCATTATGAGGTTTTGGTCTTTATTCGAAATGAGAGCCATAGAAAGGTTTTGAACAAAGTAATCTGATCTGACAATGTTTTACATGATCTGGCTAATGTTGAAAGCACCCTGTGTGGATAAGAGTGGAAGCAGGGAGACCAGTTAAGTAGACTGTGCAGTAATCCATACAAGGCTTGATGTGGCTTGAGCTATGGACGGCCAGGGTGGGTGGGGTGGAAGATGGTTAATGGTGATAAAGATGGTGAGAAGTAGTTGAATTCTGGATGCATTTCAAGGTAGATCCAGGATATAGTGGACTGTATGTGAGATATATTAGAAGAAGGGTGTCATATTTTTTCAAGATTTTTGGCCTGAGCAATGGGCAGAACAAAGTTGACTCTAGGCTGAAAAGGAGAAGGCTATGAAAAGCTCAAGCTGGAAAGAAGATTGAAAGTTCACTTTTTTGCACATTAGGGTTGAGCTAGACATTAGACAGATATCCTACAGAGATACCTAGCAAGTTGTTTAGTTATAAGCCTGAAGTATAAGGGACAGGTCAGACTGGGGATACATGTGTGGGAATTGTCATCACTAGATGGTATTTAAAGCCTGACCCCACCAAGGAAGGGGGTATAGATTGAGCAATGAAGAAAACTCAGGCTAAGCCCTGCACTCTCCAATGTTAAGAAGTTGAAGAGAGCAAGTAATGACAAAGGAGGCTGAGAAGGAGCATCCAGTGACATGGGAAGAAAGTCAGAGAGAGTTTTGACCCAGAAGTCAAGTGAAGAAAGCATTTATAGAAAAGGTGAGTGTTCCCACATGTTCTCACTCATAAGTGGGAGCTGAACAATGAGAACACATGGACATAGCGAGGGGAACATCACAAACTGGGGCCTGTCAGGGGGTGGGGGGCTAGGGGATGGATACCATTAGGAGAAATACCCAATGTAGGTGACGGGTTGAGGGGTGCAGCAAACCACTATGGCACAGGTATACCCATGTAACAAAACTGCATGCTCTGCACATGTACCCCAGAACTTAAAATATAATAAGAAAAGGTGAGTGTTCTAATGTGTCCAATACTGCTGATAGGACAAGTAAATTTAGGACCAATAATTGATCATTAGATTTAGAAATGTGGAAGTTATTGCTGATAGAACAAAAGGAGTTTTAGTGAATCATGAAGGTAAAACGTGTTTGGATTGGGTTCAAGAGAAAATGGGAGAAAAAAATTGAAGTGGGCAGTACACACAATTCTTCCTAGGAGTTTGCTGCTGTGGGGTGGCGAGAATGGGATGGACCATGGGGTCAAGGGACTGTATTTTTTAAGATAGAAGAAATTGCAGTATTTTTGTCTGACGGGAAAGATACAGAGGGGTTGAAATTTTGATGAAAGAGAGCAAAAAAGATCTATTACAGCAATATCATGATGGGGGTAGCAGATGTGCCAATGGAGATGATGGCCTTCATCAGAGATCTAACCACTCATCCATAAGGCGGCGGGCATGGACACATGCAGGAGGACAGGTAGGCTTCAGAGTGGGAGTTCAAAGGTGCTCTTGGTTCTATGTGAAATGGACAGCAAACTCACTAGCTGGAGTGATGATGGTGGAAGAAGCACTGAACATTGAGAGAAGGGAAAACATTAGTCACCCAGGACACTGGAAGAATGAATGGACAAGGGAAGTACAGTAGAGAGCTGAGCAGCATCTGAGGTTGGAGGTCAAAACTTGTAAAGTGAGACAGCAAATTTCCATGTGTTTCTCTAGTCACATTCAACTGTGTGAGTGTGGGCATGAAGGATGTGGTACCACAATGGGTGTGTTGTGCTGGGCAACTCAGTGAGAAAAGAAGTCAGAAGTCAGGGTAGCTTAGGTTTAAGGTATTCCTCAGGATGATGAGATACATGTTTAAGTTAGTGCAGTGTGGAGTTAATTGGGCATTAATTGAACCAACTTAGCGTTACTAACATACCGAAGGCTAAGCAACTGCTACTCAAAGAGAAGTGAGTTTGAATCATAATTGCAAGACTAGTTTCTGAGACACCATTTTTTTTCAGATTAAATTAGGTATGACAAGCGACTATGTGTTCATTTCCTGAAGTAAGTTAATGTGAGTATCGTTTAATAGACCATGGGATCTTGTGGCATTTGTTCCTTGAAATTTTCTTTAGGCTCTGACAATGTATGTAAATTGCTATTATTTATAATATAAAAGTTTATAATGCATTATTCATACTGAAGTTTAGTATGTTGTCTATGAATCCAGGTCATTTATTTACAAAGTGGCATCATTACCCTCAATAATAGCATAAATAAAAATATTAATAGCTCCCACGTGATGCTCCTGTACAGTGTATTAAGCACCGGGCTAATGTCATCACAGACATGGTCTCATATAAACCTGACAGCAACATGTTGTGAGGAGGAGGTTAATATTACTACTGTTTTCAGACAAGTCAATCAACCATCAGAGAAGTTAAATAACTCCTCCAAGGGTAGACACCTTCTAGAAGAATATCCAGAATGCAAAATGAATCTTCCTGAACCCACATCATGTTACACTCTTGAAACCTGCAAATCAAGTGTCTGCTAGACCCACAGCACTCTAGCAGCTGGAACCATGGTTCTCAACCCTGATGCTATGCTTAGAGCAAGCTGGTGCCAGGATCTCATGCAGAACTTGTCTCCAGAGACAGCATTTTACCATCTGTAGTTTTGAAAGTGCCACAAGTGATTCTAATGTGATTTAAGACCTCAAATTCTCAGTGATCCCCAGTGATTGGAAACCGCTGAGCTCTATATTCCAGGAGGTTCCAGGAGAGAGTCTGTGTGCAACACTCCCAAGTAACTGAGACCTCATCTGACCTCATCCACCAGGCGGAGAGAAACCTTTAGACATAACCTTAAAAGCCACACCATAAATTACCTTAAAATAAAACACTATAAATAAGTTTTCCCTTGCAGCCTCCAGTCCCTACAGGTGACCCTACATGACCTTCCTACCTGAAGACTCACCCCTGCCCTGGTTCTGGTATCAACCTTGTCCTTGGTCAAAGAGAATTTAAGGAGTCTTAGCTTGCTAACTCCCATGACTCAACATGAAAATATTAATAGTAACCACATATCAAGAATTGATATCTGCCAGGCATGGAGCTAAGGGCTTTACACGTGTTAACTCATTTAATCCGCACACAGGCCCTTTGAGCTAGGTGCTTTGCTAATACTCATTTTACAGAGGAAGAAACAGAACCTTAGAGAAGTTAGATAATACACTCTGGGTCACTGTGCTAACCAGCAGAGCCTGGATTTTCACCTGGTTCTGCCTGACCACGTGGTCCAGGTTCCTGATTAATCTTGCTACTTAACACCTCCACACACAAGTCCCAGAGATTCCCCAACTCAACATGAAAACTTCCCTCTTGCCACAAATCCTGCTCTTCCACTGCCCTCTCCTTGCTGTCACTTAATTTAGAAGCTTCTGGATCACTCATCACTGCCCTCACTCATGGCGACTTGTCAGTTTCTATGTCATTTTGGTGTTATTCTCAATGGCTCTCAGATCACTTCTTTCAGACCTTCATTTGTTTCTTTCCAAGATTATTTTACTACTCCCTATAAGTAGTCTTCCTATCCTAGTCTTGCCTTTCTCAAATCCAAACTTTTCTTTGCTGGTTCTAGATTGATCATTTGATAACACAAATTTGATACCGCATCCAGACTTAAGATCCTTCAGTGATTCAATGAGCCCTACTTGATAAAGCACTGATTTCTTAGCAAGATACTCACAAAATAGCTCCAACTTACCTTCTCAGAGGTATCTCTTACCACTCTCTGGCTCCTTGTCCTTACCTCCAAAACACTACGTTCTCCAAAGGTCATAAACTGGGAGCACACAAGCAGGATCCAACCCAAAGACATGCTACATTGTGTTGGTTCACCCAATACCAGTGTGTGTGTGTGTGTGCACACAAGTCTTATCATTTAAGGAACATGAGCACTCAAGCAAAAATACAGATCTCTTACTTCCTTGAAACATTATTTTATAAGTTGTCCACAATTCTCACCACACCCTATTGTGGCTCCAACCCAACTCACTTCACATCTTTAAGTGACCTGCCTGACATTTGAGTTTGTGATCCCTACTGTGGACCATTAGAAAGTCTCTAAGTATACCAGATATCTTCATGCCTTTGTAACATTTTTTGTGGTATTACTAATGTAGCTCTCTCCTGACTATTAAAGGTAGTTGTATGTATGTTTTCTCCTGGCTAGATTGGGAAAAGATCATGAAAGTAGATTCTGTTTTGTTCATCTTTATACCCTATCCCACATTGTTTACCATCAGTCTTCACCCCTTGTATACATTCCACGAACATTGAGCATGGTAAATTCTATTGCAATAAGAAGTTCTTTTTTACTCTATTAAAGTATTTTCATGACCAACTGTGTGAAACTAAGCAAGTTGCTTGTTTACCAAACAAATAAGTCCAAACAACTAAGGGACTTATTTGTTTAAGGAACTCACATAAAAAGGATTAATAAAATTATTCTTTCTCAAAAAATATTAGCAAAGAGAATTCAATAACACATCCAAAAGATTACACATCATGATCAAGCGGGATTAATCTCTGACATCCAAGGCTGGTTAAACATACGCAAATCAAAGATACATCACATTAACAGAATGAAAGATACCACATTATTGTCTCAATTGATGCAGAAAAAGCATTTGACAAAGCTCATTATCTTTTCTGGATAAAAATTCTTAACAGTTTAAGTTATATATTAACTGTTAATATATAACTGTTAATAATAGTTTTATTATTACTCAACATAATAAAGGCCATTTAAGAAAAATCCACAGCTAACATCGTAATTAACAAGGAACAACTGAAAGCTTTTCCACTAAGATCCAGTACAAGGCATGGATGCCAAATATCACCACTTTTATTCAACATTGTAATGAAAGTACTAGCAAGAACAATCAGATAAGAAAAAAAAAAGAGGAAAAGGCACTCAAATTTAAAAAGAAGAAATAAAATTATCTTTGTTTGCAGATGATACTATCCTATAGGTAGAAAATCCTCAAAGTTTCATATAAAAAAACTGTTAGAACTAATAATTCAGTAGTTGCAGAATACAAAATCGGCATACAAAAATTTTTGATATCTATACACAAATAACCTAGCTGAAAAGGAAATCAAGAAAACAATCCGACTTATTATAGCATAAAAAATATGTGAAATAAATTTAAACAAAGCAGGTGTAAGATTTTTACAATGAAAACTATAAAACATTGCTAAAAGAAATTGAAGAATACACAGATAAGTGTAAAGATATCCCATGTTCATAGATGAGAAGAACTAGGATTGTTAAAATGTCCATACTATCCCAAGAATATACAGATTCAATGCAATCACTTTTAAAATTCCAATGACATTATTCACAGAAGTGGACAAAACAATCCTAATATTTTTAAGGAACCATAAAAAAACCCAAACAGCCAAAGCTATACTGAGAAAGAAAAACAAAGTTGGAGGCATCACAGTTCCTGAATTAAAATTATGCCACAAAGCTGTAGTAATCAAAATAGTATGGTATTGGCATAAAACAGAAACACAGACCAAAAAAAAAAAAAAACCAGAATAGAGAGCTCATAAGTATAAATATATACTGCCAACCCAGTATTGACAAGGGCACCAAGAAGACACAATGGGGAAGGGTAGTCTCTTTAATAAATGGTGTTGGGAAAGTTGGATTTCCACATGCAAAAGAATGAAATTGGACCCTTATCTTATTCCATACACAAAAACCGAAAGTCAATGAAAGACCTAAATGTAAGATCTAAAAGCATGAAATTCCTAGAAGTGAACATAGGAATAAAGCACCTGGACATTGACTGGCCTTGGCAATGATTTTTAAAATATATTATACTAAAAACTCAGGCTACAAAATCAAAAATAAATGAATGGAACTATATCAAACTAAAAAGCTGCACAGCAAAGGAAACAAACAACAAAATGAAAGGGCAACCTATGGATTGGGAAAAATATCTGTAAATTACATATCTGATAAAGAGTTAAGTATTTTAAAAGTATAAATAAAACACAAATTATTAGCAGAAAGACAAATAACCTCATTAAAAAATAGACAAAGGACTTAAACAGACATTTATCCAAAGAAAACATAAAAATGGCCAGTAGGTATATGAAAATGTGCTCAACATCAATAATCATCCAGGAAATGCAAGCCAAAACCACAATGAGATATCACTTCATATCCATTAGGATGACTATTATCAAAAAGTCAAGAGATAAATGTTGGCAATGATGTGGAGAAAAGTACACTGTTGGTGAAAATGTAGGATGTTGTAGTCATTATGGAAAACAGTATGGAGGTTCCTAAAGAAATCAAAAATAGAACTATATATGATCCCACAATCCCTCTTTTGAGCATATACCCAAAGGGAATGAAATCACTACCTCATAAAGATATCTGCACTCCCATATTTATAGTGGTATTTTTCACAATACCCAAAATATGGATACAACCTACATGTCTGTAGGTGGACAAATGGATAAAGAAAATGTGGGATATGTATATATGTGTGTATGCATATATATAACATATATAATATATATATTATATACACGTATGTGTGTATATATGTGTGTGTGTCTATATATAAAGAAGGAATGGAAAATTATTCAGCCCGGAAAAAGAATGACATCCTGCTATTTGGCATAACATGTATGGACCAGAAGGACATTTTGTTAAGCAAAATAAGCCAGACACAGAAAGAAAAATATTGCATGATTTTTTAAAAAAGGATAAATATAGAGAGTATAAAACAGTGGTTACAGGAGTCAGGTTGGGGGATGAAATGGGGAAACACATGGTCAAGGGATACAATGTAGCAGATATGTAGGATTAACAAATCTAGAGATTTGATGTACAATAGAGCACTATAGTTAATAAAAGTGCATTAGAGATTTTAAAGTAGATTTTAGCTGCTCTTATCAAAAAAGCAACTATGTGAGATGATAAATGTTACTTTGCTTTCTTATAGTAATTATTTTGCTATTTATTATATATGTATTCCATAAAATCATGTTGTAAACTTCAAATATACATAATAAAACTTTAAAAAGCAGCTATTGTGGCCTGGTGCGGTGGCTCACGCCTGTAATCCCAGCACTTTGGGAGGCCCAGGCAGCTGGATCACCTGAGGTCAGGAGTTTGAGACCAGTCTGACCTATATGGCAAAACCCCATTTTGACTAAAAATACAAAATTTGCCAGGTGTGGTGGCGTATGCCTGTAATCCCAGCTACTCAGGAGGCTGAGGCAGGAGAATCGCTTGAACCCAGGGGGCAGAGGTTGCAGTGAGCCAAGATCATGCCACTTCACTTCAGCCTGGGCAAAGAGTAAAACTCCATCTCAAAAAAAAAAAAAAAAGCCCCCCAAAAAAGCTATTGTTTCATACAGCTTTGAGCAAATGTAGTTTCCTAAAGTCTCTTTAATAAGATTATACAACTGGTTATGAGGGTTGGCTTTACCTAACTTCTAAGTGTATCATGCAGAAAAATATATAAATGCCTCTCCTTCCTCTTCCTACTATTATTCATATGATCAAAAAATAACAAATATTATTTGGAAGATACTTTCTCACTTCTAAGAGACTTCTTAGGTGATAATTATTTCATTAATCATCCTCACAAACAATTTCAAATCTCAAGGTTTCCTAGGAAGCTCCCAATGTAAAACACTTATTTCATTTTATTTTTGTCTTTGAGGTTTTATTTTCATTTCTAACATAAATGAACCAGGAAAATCTGGAACTCCCAAGAATTTGAATTTCGATTGAGACGATGAACATAACATTTCTCTAGTAATCAAAGATGTATGGGAGGTAGCATACAGACCTTGCTTTCGGGAAGAAAGTCCCAAAGCACACGTGAGGAGGAAAACGATTTTATACTCTCTTCTGTAGAGTTGTGAACGAAGGACTGCAGTTGCCATGGAGGCTAAATCTCAGAAGGAATGACCAGGCTCTTTTAGAAGCTGCTCCTGTTTTTTAGCCAAGACCTTCTGCTGACATCCCCAAACCCCAGTAGCTGACTGCAATGCCAGTTAATATGTGAAAGACTGTTAGCATTTGCTGTTTCCATTTCTTCTCCCTCTATCAGGACTGGATCTGGGGCAGGTGTGGACAGGCAGCAGGAAAATCTCGTTGAAAGCTATAAATTATCCTGATTCTGGGCTAAGCGTATGGGTGTCTTAGAGGAACTCTATTTTTACCTAAGGCCTTCCAAGTGGGATGAAGAGATTCTGATAAGAACCAAACAGGTTGCAGTGAATCTGCATTGCTGGGAGGAATGCCAGAAATTTCAGGCTCAGATTGAAATCTTTGTTTGTAATAGCTTTCTTTCCTTGTGATCCAACTTCCTCTTAATTAATCAAGAGGGATTTTCTTTTTCTCCACATTTATGGCCCTTAGTTAAAGCTATCAGATGCTGTTGAACTCTGGAAACACCTCTGACAGATTTGTAGATCAAGTATTAAATCACTCCCAATTTTTTTTTATCCTAGGAGGTAAATAACCCACATGATGAAAAATATCAACTTTTTTTCCAAAATAAATGTCTCACTACCTGAAATAATTAATTTTTATACCTTTTTGTGCTCTTAAACAGCAGTTTTCAATCAGTATGGTGCATGCAAGACTGAAGGAAAGGATATAGTTTTAAAGCCAACAGAACTGTTGAATGAAAAAAAATTCTGCTTACTTTAAGAAATTATTCATTGCTGAGCCTTGGACATTTTTATCTGGTTTAATACACTGCATAGATGTTTCTCTTTCTGTCCACATGCTTGTCTTTCCAGTCCTTTTAAAAAATATTATATTTCAGTCTCTCTTGTGAGAGTTGAAAAACTATCTTTGCCTACATGAACTTAAAGTCCTGCTAAGGAAGATTGTGTTATTAAAAACAAAGGGGGCTAGATGTGGGGGCTCACATCTGTCATCCCAGCACTTTGGGAGGCCAAGGTGGGAGGACTGCACAAGCTCAGGAGTTTGAGACCAACCTGGACAACACAGTGAGACACTGTCTATTAAAAAAAAAAAAATTAGCCAGGCATGTTGGCTCATGCCTGTAGTCCCAGCTGCTTGGGAGGCTGAGGCAAGAGGATTGCTTGAGCACAAGAGGTCAAGGTTGCAGTAAGTCATCATCACACCATTGCACTCCAGTCTGGGGACACAGGAAGACCTCATCTCAAAAAACAAAACAAAACAAAAACCAAAAACCAAAGGGTAAGGGTAGGCAGGGATGGGGATAAGAAGTGAGCTACCAATAGCATTCATTTATTCTGTCCTTAGAATTCTGTCCTTAGATGATCTTTTCAAACAAAGTATTTGAAAAGATGTATTCCAATAATAATTTCTAAAATTCAATGTGTATGCAGGTTTTAAAAACATTTTTTAATGATTGGACCAAAATTTTGACTGCGTTTTTGTATTTTAATATGAGTTATCTATACAATACTTCAAAGATGGGACTGGAAAGTAATTAGTCTTTGACTGTCTGGACTTTGGTCTTTCTCTTCTCTGGGCTTCAATTTTCTCATCTGGAAAATGAAGGTTGGGTGAGTTGATTTTCTAAGGTCTATTTCTAATGGAGTTGAATGAAAAAGAAAAAGGCAACTTAGGATCTTTGATAACTGGCATAAAAGGAGGCACAAGCTTTGAATTACACAGATACGGATTTGAATCTCAGATTTTATTAGCTGTAGGAAGTTAGATTTTAGTTTACTTAGTTATAAAGTGGAACTAATTAGGAGCTGTACTGAGGACTGCTGGGGTTTAAATGGGAACAATCCTATAATGTTCCCAGGGTAATATGTACGCATATTGTATGCACCTATAAATGGCAGGACCATATTAAGGTCAGAAAAACATAAGGCTGAGCACATGACTTGATCTAGTAATTTCCACTCTGGCACTTGGAGAAGAAAGAGAGTGAGCATATCACTGTCCCTTACCAGCAGAGATGTCCCTCTGCCGTGATGAAACTCGAGCTGTCATGATTTATAAAAAGAACACCATCAGGGCAAAGGCGCCATATCTTGGCAAGAAATGCTTCACATAGTTTCCATCGTCACTAAGCTCTCCTTCCCACCCCGCACCCTGCTTCTATTTAAATCCCAGGCACTCCACTGGACCATACTCATTTTAGCCACTGCCCAGGCTATCAGCAGAAAAAAGACAGGTGGGCAGCATGGCTCCGGGCGAAAAGGAAAGGGAGGAGGGCCCAGCCAAGAGCGCCCTCCGGAAGATACGCACAGCCACTCTGGTCATCAACTTGGCCCGAGGTTGGCAGCAGTGGGCGAATGAGAACAGCATCAGGCAGGCCCAGGAGCCTACAGGCTGGCTGCCGGGAGGGACCCAGGACTCACCCCAAGCTCCTAAACCAATCACACCCCCTACTTCACACCAGAAAGCTCAGAGTGCCCCAAAGTCGCCACCCCGAACGCCAGAAGGACATGGAGATGGACAAAGCTCAGAGAAAGCCCCTGAGGTTTCTCACATCAAAAAGAAAGAGGTGACCAAAACGGTGGTCAGCAAAGCTTATGAGAGAGGAGGGGACGTGAGCCACCTCAGCCACAGGTATGAGAGGGATGTTGGTGTGCCTGAACCTGGGCAGCCAGAGAATGACATTGACAGAATCCTCCACAGCCACGGCTCCCCAACACGGAGGAGAAAATGTGCCAACCTGGTATCTGAGCTCACCAAGGGCTGGAGAGTGATGGAGCAGGAGGAGCCCACCTGGAGGAGTGACAGCGTAGACACAGAGGACAGTGGCTACGGAGGAGAGGCCGAGGAGAGGCCCGAGCAGGATGGAGTGCAGGTGGCTGTGGCCAGGATCAAGCGCCCCTTGCCCTCTCAGTAAGTGAATGCATCCTCCCACTCCTTGTATCAGGATCACTACTGAGCCCCAACCAACTCTGGGAATCCAGGCAGCAGATGAAGTCCTGCCAGGGTTAGAGCGAGAATCTCAAAGACTCAAAGGCAGTGAGTACTGTAGAGGAGGGATGACCCTGGGCTGAAGGTCGGTGCCAACCTTAGACATGGACCTTTTGGTCAGGGCCTGTGCTATTTTGTTTCTCCTTTTTGTTTTGAACTGAACATCCAAGTCTTAGCCTCAACAAAGATTAAGCCATCAGAGAAGGATGCCTGTTTTGTGTGAATTCTTTAAGTCAGTTCTATAATGAGTAAAAAATTGGCTTATTTCTTTAGAGATAAGAGTGGTTTCCGGTAGACTCATTGGGGAAACTTACCTTGTCCCAAATGTCTATGCTATTATCAGGAGATACGTCTGCTTCAATAACACCCATGGAACACAAATCTCTGAGGCTGCTGTCTAATTTGAGAGCAGGCTCTGAATGAAGTCAGATCCAATCCCAAATCCTAGTTAGGCCCCTAACTAGTCCTTTTTAAAGCTGATTTTCTCAGCGGGGCACAGTGGCTCATGCCTGTAATCCCAGCACTTTGGGAGGCCGAGGAGGGCAGATCACTTGAGGCCAGGAGTTGGAGACCAGCCTGACCAACATTGGTGAAACCCCATATCTACCAAAAAATACAAAAAAATAGCTGGGCACGGTGTTGCACCTCTGTAACACTCCCAGCTACCCAGGAGGCTGAGACATGAGAATGGCTTTAATCAGGAGGCTGATGTTGGAGTGAGCCAAGATCATGCAACTGCACTCCAGCCTGGGCAACAGAGCAAGACTCTGTTTCACATAAAAATAAAAAATAAAAAATAACAAAAAAGCTGATTTCCTCATTTGTAAAATGACAGCAACTGTAAGCTTTTGGGAGAAGTTCTATTGTATTGGGAAACGTAAATGAGATTAGGGTTATCAAATACAGAGCTTGTCACATATGCTTAATCCATGAAAACTGTTATTACTCACATAGATTTGGTTACTTTGCAACTTTTCAAATTTTCAAAAACAGTTTGTCCTATTTGTAAACAAAGACAGCAATAATTAAAATGTCTAGATGCTAAATACACACACACACTCACACACACTTACTCAATCCGAAACATTTGTATAGACGAGACACGTGCTTTATTTCAAGACAGTAACTCCACATAGTAGGAAGTCAGGATTTCTTGTTCCACGATGCCAGGGTATCAAAATATAAGAAAAGTGTCCGATGTCATTACATTTATAGACTGACTCCCTTTGGGGACAGTGTGTTTTTCAAGTCTCATGAAACAATAAGAAGAAGAAAAAAAAAGGTTACCTATTTTGACAAAAAGCTGTTCTTTTTTTTTGAGATGAAGTCTCACTCTGTTGCCTATTCTGGAGTACAGTGGCACGATCTTGGCTCACTGCAACCTCCGTCTCCTGAGTTCAAGTGATTCTCCTGCCTGAGCCTCCTGAGTAGCTGGGATTACAGGTGCACACCACCATGCCCAGCTAATTTTTGTATTTTAGTAGAGATGGGGTTTCACCATGTTGGCCAGGCTGGTCTCGAACTCCTGACCTCAGGTGATCCGCCCACCTCAGCCTCCCAAGGTCCTGGGATGCATGAGTCACTGAACCGGGCTTAAAGAGCTGTCTTATAGTTTGAGACTATAAAGGTGTTTTGAAAGAATTAGAACTACTACACTACTAGCTTTCAAGAAAAATAAAATGGCAAACGGGTAATTGCAATAATCTGTCACGTGTTTAGTGTATGCTATAGGTGTTTAAATGCTTTGTCGCTTCACTTCTCATGACCCTCTGAGGTAGCTATTCACAATTGCAGGGATAAGAACACCAAAGCTCAGAGGGTAAGTTTGCCCAGCAAGTTAGTGACAAAGCTAAGACTTGCCCAAATGCAATGTTTTGAAACCAGACATGGTTCTAACCTTCGGGCAGTGTCTTGAGGATGCATTCAGAGGTCTGGATTTGTGCTTAATATAGAAGTTCACGATCAGAAGTAACTATGCTATCTGAACATGAGGAACCATATTCCAAATTCTGGCCTTTTGGATCTTGGGACATGTGTGCTAGAAATGGAATAATGGGGTCCAAAAGAATAAAGACTGAGGGGGCACAATGACAAGATCTTTCTCTTGGCACATTTTAAATTAACTAGCGGTAGGGAGGTGACAGCTGGGACCAATCTTGAATGCATAGTAGAGCTAGACATTCTTTGGCACTTGTCTAAGCACTTCTCATATATTTATTTAACCTCACAGTATGCTCATATGATAGGATATAATCATCATCCCTCTTTGATAGATGGAGACAGGAGATGAAGAAATATGAGGGAATTTGTATGAGATTTTACAGCCCATGAGATTTGAACTCAGTCATTCTGGCTCTGAGTAAACTGTCTCACCTAAAAGTGGGGAGTGGGATACAGGACCTGTCTTGGGGTTTCCCAAATCAGGCTAGTACATGAGCACCTTCTTAATGTGTTGAAATGCCTACACTTGGAATAAGAGACAATTAGATTTGAATCGTGGTTACTTTGGTAATCCTGAGTCTCTCTATCCTCATCTAAAAAATAGATGTGATAGCTCATATCTCATGGGGTTATTTTTATATTAGCTATGTAAAGTGATAGACTCAGGGGAGCTCATTAGTAAATTGTACTCGTTATAATACAGGGAGCCAGGCTTGGTGATCCCAGCCCTTCAAGATGCTAGGAGCTTGGCTCTGTAGGTTCAGAGTGGTAGTGGTAGTTAAATCTCTTCTTTCCTTTTTTGATTCCTTTCCCTCAGTCTTAGAGTACATAGGGTACCAGAATGGTGTATGCAGCAACAGCAGCTCTTAATTCCATTGGTAATCCTAGCTGTGCTCAGGAAACTTCAGCAGACACCTCATAGGAATTTTTGGCCAATGATACTCTCAAATATTGCTTGAGAAATGAAAGCAGCATTACTAAGCCAATTTGAAAAGTCTTTTTGTCCACTTAGTTTTAATTATAGGCACCCTTCTCTCCCTGTATCTGCCAATAAGGAGAAAATTATGTATCATAGACGTTTAGGTGGAAAGAAAGTTTCGTGGTGGTTAAGATGTTCCATGGATAATAGAAACAAAGAGATCAACTGTGAAAAAAGTAGATAAATTCTTTACCAACAGTGGTTTTTCTAACTGGAGTTTTACTGTGAAAATTGTTTATATTTTGTCTTACTTTAAACATATTTAGTCTTTTGATTGTGACTTGTTCAATCCAGTTCCTTTAGACAAAAGAAATTAGATCTCTCTCCCATAAAGGTGCAAGATGAAAGTACCAATCACTTATCATCCTGTCCTCCATGTTTAATTCAGTGAAAATAATAGCAGTTGAGCAGGAGGCTGCCATTTTACAAACAGGGGAACTGGCACAAAGAGACATTAAGAAACATATAATCCAAGTCACAGAACGAGGAAGGGATGAAGTTGGGAAGGCACTTGTGTTCTCAACCACTATGCTAGACTGTCCCTCTCAGTAGAGAACAGACTCAAGGAACAAAGTGGAGATCAAAATGTGGGCTTAATTTGTGAAATCCTAATGACTCCCAAAGTTCAGGGTTTTGGTGCAACTGTATTGAAGGACCTCACAAGAAACAAAGGCAAAATTATGCTGTCCTTCTGCCTATGCCCAATTCTAGGGCCGCGAACCCTTTCCATAGACTCTGAAGACAGTTCAGTCTGAAGGAGAATCACAGGCCTGGCTCTCAAATGAAGCTGAAAATGACAGACAGCAAAACTGCTGAGCGGAAATGTCATATTGCCTTTTGAATGCTGTCACCCTGCTTCTGATAAATGTGCCCTTCTTGATGTCACGCTCTCAGTAATCAAAGGGGCTAAACTGTCTGTAGGGAAGGACAAGCAAATCAACGCAGCATTTCTCCTAGAAGTTGGAAACGGTGGCAGAGATTCTTTGCTTCGCTGACAGAGGAGGGTGCCTGCATGAGGAGGAGAAATGCTCCCTCTACAGGAAGATCTGTGGAGCTGGCAATGAGAGCCCATCTTCACGTTCTCCATACAGATCGCAGACAGAAGAGAAAATCATGCCTCTAGGCGCCCCAGGCATTTTGAAGCTGGTGATTCGGGAGAAGGGCAACCATCAGAAAATGTTTTCAGTGGCAGTGAACTTGCTGGATTTGAAATATATCTTTTAGAACTCTTATTTCCTGGGGGTTTGATTACATATATAATAATTTACCCATATAATCATTACTCTGAAGTGACAGAATTATAGATAAAATTGGTTCCCATCTTCTCCTCACGCTGCTGAAGATGCCCATTTAGATAAGAAACAAATTTCAGAATATATTTTAGTAAATGAAACTAGACTTTCCTAGACAGATTGCTTGTGATGTCTAGTAGAATTAGTTACCTTGAACATAGCAGGACAGGGAAGATACATATATATATCTTTTTTTTTTTTTTGAGATGGAGTCTCACTCTGTTGCCCAGGCTGGAGTGCAGTGGTGCAATCTAGGCTCACTGCAAGCTCCGCCTCCCAGGTTCACACCATTCTCCTACCTCAGCCTCCCGAGTAGCTGGGACTATAGGTGCTTGCCACCACGCCCGGCTAATTTATACTTTTGATTGACTATAAGAAAGTTTGTTTACTAATAATGAAGAAACTAAGAAGGTGGGTCTGGATTTAGTATTGCTGTTCCAAAATATGAGTGAGATGTTAGCCTTTAAATATTGCTTTGCTTTCTTTCAATTTATGATAGGTTATCTTTCTAAAGTTAAATCTAGAGTTTCATTCACATTTTTCCCTAAAATTTTTAAAAACAGCATAATCTGGTATCGATTCTTATATTTCTGATATTTATTGACCAAAAAAAATTCAGTATATAAGACTTTCTAACCCTGACTTAAACCCAAACCCAATATACTTTGACCTTTTAAAAACTGGAGATATAAAAATAATACAAAATGTTTATAAAATAGAGAAAATTAGATGCTCATTAAGATGAATTTCCTTCTTTTTTTTCCTAGCCCTATTTTCTAATTCTTTCTTATGGGACCAACTTTCTTTGGTGTTCTTCCCTCCAATTAGAGGGCACTACAATTTGACAATATAACAAATAGACATTAATATTTAAATGGTGCTTCCTTTAGGAGCTCTTTACAGAGTTTTTTTTTTTTTTTTTTTTTTTTCCCAATAGAATCTCTGTCACCCAGCCTGGAGTGCAGTGTAGTTGTACTATCTCGGCTCACTGCAACCTCTGCCTAACAGGTTTAAGAGATTCTCCTGCCTCAGTCTCCCGAGTAGCTGGGACCATAGGCATGCACCACTACGCCGGCTAATTTTGTATTTTTTCAGTAGAGATGGGGCTTCACCATGATAGCCAGCATGATAGCCAGACTGATCTCAAACTCCTGGCCTCAAGTGATCTGCCCACTTCACCCTCCCCAAGTGCTGGAATTACAGGCGTGAGCCACTGTGCCTGGCCTAGAAGCTCTTCACAGATTTATTAGCACACACCAACCCCAGCTGTTATCCCAAATGACACTAAGTTGCAACATTTAGGGAATCTAAGTTCCTAATTAAAAATTAGAAGAAAAAGCCTACATCAAAGAATCAGAGACCCATGTAATGTGGTTTAAACAAATTACCTCTGGATGCAAATTTGAGTATTTACCTATTTTTTGCTTTCTTTGTTACCAAATCAGTATAATACCAACATAAAAGAGAATTTTGAAAAGTGAAAAGAACCAACTGTTATCTGGATACTGACATAATTATTTTTAATTATGCAAATGTGATTAAATTCTTTAGCCTAGTGCTTATACATTTTACAGAGTTGTGATTGTATCATAAACCCAAATTTGTATTACTTTCATTATAAAATATCCAGTAAGTACCTTAAAAAGTGCCTGGCACACAGTATCGTAAATAAATACTTCAAAGCATGGGAGGGATGTAAAAGTGCTCAAAAACTGTTTAAAGGCAGGATGCATTAGGATTTACACAATAGGGCAGCACCACAGTTGGTGCTCAGGAGACAAAGTATGAGTTAATAAATCACACTATTCACTTTCATTTGAGATACTTCGAGCCTCTACTCTGGCAGGACACCTCAGCTGTTAAGTCTGGTATGAAATTCACGCTCTGCCAAGATGGCCTTGGGCTTGATACTGAAGAATATGCCTTTGATCAGCATGGTGATCAGTCATTGATCAGCATGGCTCCAAAGGGACAAGGTATTTGCTTTCTTTTGATAATGAGATCGAGCAGCCCACACTGAGGGCAGCTAAACAAGAAAAGTCAATGGCGAGGCAGGGGATCAACTGACAAGGAGGGCTGAGGGAAATCCATTACACTTCAGCCCAGTGAGCTCCTAGCACTTCTTCATACATATATTTTACAAAGGTGTAATAATCGTGTATACAGTTTTTGTGTGCTTTGTTTTTACTAATTCACTGTGTCATATACTTTCATCCATGTTTGTATAAAGGATAGTAGTGTTATATGTAGGAGTATTTCCAATTCCAATTCTATTGTGCTATGAAACAATGTAGCAAGCGTAGGACTTTGGGAAACATCCAGCATAAGAACTGATGAAAGTTCGCCATCTAGTGGATGTCATTTCTTTTTTGAAAACAATGTTAATGTCAGTATATATTCCTCCAGGTCCACGTGTTTGGTTCCAGCGTTTGGGTAACCAGATTTCAGGAAGTGAGTTTGGATGGTGAGGGATACCCAAATCTGACTGGTTGCTGGGTTTTTAATAGTAAATTGCGAGAGCTGGGATAGCTCAGGCATGCCGTTCACACAAGTACTTTCAGCACCACCAATCCCAATGCTTCCAGGCATGAGGCCACTTGTTACTGGGGAGAAAAAGGGAGGGTGGGACGCTTGTGAGGGTTAGGAGTACAACTCTCAGATAGTTCGAGTTCGTGTTTTACCTGTGAAGTTAGAGACCTAGGGAAAAAGTCTAGGCAATTGGACAAATGGCAGGGACGTCTTTTTGAGTTCTGGGATACATGTGCAGGCTAGGATGTGCAGGTTTGTTGCATAGAAAAATGTGTGCCATAGTGGCTTGCTGCACCTATCAACCTGTCACCTAGGTATTAAGCTCCACATTCATTAGCTATTTATCCTGATGCTCTCCCTCCCCAACAGGCCCCGGTGTGTGTTGTTCCCCTCCCTGTGTCCATGTGTTCTCATTGATCAGTTCCCACTTACAATGAGAACATGTGGTGTTTGGTTTTCTGTTCCTGCGTTAGTTTGCTGCCCCATACTAATATTAGGCTGGCATCCTGATACTACTAGTCTACACTTTCCAGAGCTGGCTTTTTAATAGAAAATGCATTCTGAATTCCAAAGATACACACATTTAAAACACAACTTATTCCTTTATTAGACACTGTATGGGCCTGCTGAGTGGCATCACTGCATAGTAGAAAGAGCATTGACCTTGGTGTTAGGCAGTCTTGCGTTTGAATCCTACCCCGTCACCTATTTAGGGAAGTATTTCATAGTTATAGACAGGCTCTGGAGCCAACTTATCTTTGTTTCAAAGTCTTATCTTTGGTTCACTTAACAGTTTTGTGACTTTAAGAAGTTACTTCATCTCTCTGGCCTCAGTTTCCTCACTTGTGAACTAGGAATAGTAGTACCTATCTCAGGAAATGGTTGTGGGGAATATTAATAAAAAGCATATAGAATGCCAGTACATAGTGTTCAGTAAATGTTACTGTTGCTAGCTAGTGTTTTCTATCTGTACAACTTAATATTTCAAAGTTTGTGGCATCATTGATACTAGTCTATATATGCTCTCACTGAAAAATACACATATGAAAATCTATATATGAGAAAATATTAAAATGCATGTGTAGTGGTATAGTCCTTACCTTTGGGAAAAAATTGGTTTCAGAGGTCCTCTAAGAACTAGATTCCTGAAAACACCTACATGATTCCAGTTCTAAAGTGTTACTAATACTCAACTTTAAGATATACACATTTGCATTAACTTTGTGTGGGGAAGCTTTTTTCTTAAAATAGATTTTAGTATCATTATAATGCTTAAAATATTCATAGAGAAAACAATCTAGAAGGATATGCACCAAACTAAGAACAATGGTGGGACTATGTATGACTTTTCTTCTTTCATTTCTAATTTTTTATATTGTGTTTATTTTTGTAGTGAAAAAATTATACTTACATTAAAGAAGCATATGCACGGGAAGTACAAAGGGAAAACAACACTTGGTGTTAACATATCTGAATCTTGATTGTTCACCCTCTCTCTACTTTAGGGTAAACAGATTTACAGAGAAACTCAACTGCAAAGCCCAACAGAAATACAGCCAAGTGGGCAATTTGAAAGGGAGATGGCAGCAGTGGGCTGATGAACACATACAATCCCAGAAGCTCAATCCTTTCAGTGAAGAGTTTGATTACGAGCTGGCCATGTCCACCCGCCTACACAAAGGAGATGAGGGCTACGGCCGCCCCAAGGAAGGAACCAAAACCGCTGAAAGGGCCAAGCGTGCCGAGGAGCACATCTACAGGGAAATTATGGACATGTGCTTCATTATCCGCACAATGGCTCGCCACAGACGAGACGGCAAGATCCAGGTTACCTTTGGAGATCTCTTTGACAGATACGTTCGTATTTCAGATAAAGTAGTGGGTATTCTCATGCGTGCCAGGAAACATGGACTGGTAGACTTTGAAGGAGAGATGCTATGGCAAGGCCGAGATGACCATGTTGTGATTACGCTACTCAAATGAACCTTCAAAGACAAAAGCCAAATTTGGCCCACTATTGTCTTAATGCTAAATGCTCATGTAGGTAAAATGAAAATGCAAACTCTCTGTAATAACTTAGTAAATATTAAACAATTTTTACATAAATGACTTTCTGGCATTCTATTTCTACCTAGAATGAGGAAGCTTGGAGATTTTGAGAAAGCACAAAGCATTTCAGAAAGCATATAGAATGTAAATATATAGAAATAGGACGAAGAGTTGAAATTCCACAGAGTGTTTTTGTCTTTGAGACGGGTTCTCTTCATGTCACCAAAGCTGGTCTTTTACCTACTCAAGTGATCCTCTCACCTTAGCCTCCCAAGTAGCCGGGATTATAGGCATGAGCCACAGCACGCAGCCACTTGTATGTTTTAGGCAAAATATTTAGCTATTCATTGTAGAAACTACTACAGATTTTTAATTAAACATTACATCTAAGAAGAATGCTGAGTTAAATATCAGCAGAACATATAATAATGTGTCTTTATTTGGAAAAAAGAAAATACCATTAAGTTTGGTAAAATTAAATTTAAAATTTTTTCAGAAGCTTGACTTTGTATTGTTTATATCATAGCATCACTCACCAAACAAACACATATATAAAAAGTTGTCAAGATGTTGCTGAAATTGTGAAGTTCCTCTATGGGTTTGGATTCTAACAGGTTTCCAGTAAGAGTTCACTTCCTTGTTTGATTTGATCAAATCACATAAAAACAGACACTTCCTGTCTTAGCACCAACAAAGGAAGGCACACCCTCACTAAAAGTAGGGCAGAGGTGAGAGATTCAGATTTACTTGCCTTTGTAGGACTTCTTGGAGAAGTTTATTGTTTCATTACATGTCAGCATATAATGAGTCAAGCTGCTTGCATTTATATCAATACAATGATATATATTTCTCCAACAATGGAGAAATACAGAAAATCTATGAAGTGGAATGTTCAGTATTAGAAGAATCCCATAGAATCATTGGTGAATTAAAAACAGATTTGAGACAGTTTAATTTTCCTCATACTGTAACAAAGAAAACTTTACGAAATGTTTAAAAGTCATAAAACTGCAATATCAGTTCTGCAAAAGTAAAAAATATACAGTTATTATGATGGCAAGGAGAAAATCATTTGACATTAATGTGCGTATGTGATCTTAAAAACAAATGGAATGGAATGTGAGATTGCACTTCTTACTGGATTCAATGAAAGTTACTAAAATGCATTGATAGACAGTATAGCACTTTGGTGTTAAACGTAAAAATTAATGTCAAAATATGATACCTCAAAATAATAGGTATTAGATTGCTATAAGAATTATATTTGTTTTCATGTATGAGTCTCTTTCAAACTGAAGGTTCCAGTATCTTCTTTAAGAAAGTATGTATATTTTGTTTCCATACTGTATTTATAGAGCTACCAATTAATGACCAATATTTCTAAGTAGGATTTCATATAAGATGCACACTTCTATTACAAGTGAAACCTATGCCAAATGTTAAAGACAAATAGCTCAAGAATAAAAGATGTTTTCTTGTATTTTCTGTTCTTGTTTTTATAGTACTTACAGGTTATATTCCACATACACTTTCTTCTGTTTGAAATACAATAAAATTATAGAGTGCAACTCATAGTATCAGTAGAATATTTGTTAATAGATGAAGGTTTCAAGAGTCTCCTCATATTCAATTCTGAATAATAACAATTTATGCAGGCACTGACATAGATTATTCAAAGTTCAATTTGAGTGTAAGGATAAAGTAAAAGGCCTCTTCTCAGACAGCTTCTAAGATGTTAACTAACACTCTTCTGAATAAGGCCTGGCTGTAAAATCAGAAAGCTACTTTCCTTAGATAAAAAGGCCTGCTGTGTGATAGGCATATCTTCACAAGCACCTTGTGAGACAGACATCAATGTAAGAGGTGTCTAGTGATACTAGCTTGTGGTTTGTAGCCTTTTTTCTTCATTGTGTATTATTCTTCTGATAAATATTTTATTTATTTTTAAGGCCATCTGTCATCTTAATGTTTCGTGAATTGGGATCCAAAAATATCTCCTCAACCAAAATATTATTATCCTAAAAACTCCATGATAGGAATATCCATAGTTGAAAAACTTAGGATATTTTGACAAAAAAAATTAAAACAAAAAATAACTCAGGTGGCAAAAACAAGGTAATGAAAGTCCTCATATTTTTATAGTCACCAAATAATATATGAAATCCTATATTTTATCATTGATAATTCTAAATTCCCAATAACAGGCAATATATATTTCCCACTCTTCAGGATTTTCCTTTCCCAAACTTTCAATCAGGTATTTGGAGGGTTTCTGTGCTGTACTTTATTACCCCTTCTATCTCGTAACTTAAAGTTGTGTAAGTTCACCTCATCACTCTGCCCACTTACACTACAAGGAGGGAAGTTCGGAGCGTGGGCTTTTTGCTTCCCACAGTGTTGCAAGATGAGGCTGCATCTATTCTTGGTTTGCCTTCTGCTTTTTCCTTTCCCTTCCCAAGCTCTACTTCCTTCTTTTTCTGTTCGCTACTAACTGATAAAAAGTAGAGAAAATCCTGTGCTGTTTCTCACATGATATAGAAACAATTCTGTGTAAACTAGAATTTTATGTCAATGGGAACTTCTCTATTACATCACTGTTCAGGGCATATAAGAGGAGCAGGAGACCATGGAGTCCATACTGAAGTGGCCCTTAATGTAGATGCCCCACAGGATTCCTAGAATATTCTAATTTCATTCCCAGTACCTATGATATACTTTTAGTATAAGAAGTACGCAGCCAGTTTTTGTTACTTAATTTAAAAATGTGCTCTATGACCCAACCTCTTAGCCTAGAGGTTTTGAGAGTACTGCGATCCATCCACCAGCTATCATTCCCATAAGGATTATCTAATAATACTGTGTGCCCAGATTTGTGGGGCAGGCAGTATCTAACAAAATTACATTGCATTTACTTTTTGACTAATAAATCCCACTCCTAAAATTTCCATGGAATATACAACTCAAACAATATGAAAATACATATGCATAATGTGTTGTGCCTTGTTTCTAACCTAAAATACTGTAAACAACCTAAAACATATAGGAAATGGTCAAATCAAGAATGGCATATGCATACAATAGATGCAGCTATAAAAGAAAAGGAGTATCTTTTAAGAAGTGAAATAGATGGCCAGGTGCGGTGACTCACGCCTCTAATCCTAGCACTTTGGGAGGCCGAGGCGGGTGGATCACGAGGTCAAGAGATCAAGACCATCCTGGCTAACACAGTGAAACCCCATCTCTACTAAAAATACAAAAACAAAATTATCCGGGTGTGGTGGTGGGCGTCTGTAGTCCCAGCGGGAGAATGGCGTGAACCCGGGAGGCGGAGCTTGCAGTGAGCCAAGACAGCACCACTGCACTCCAGCCTGGGCGACAGAGCCAGACTCAGAGTATACCTCTTTATAGGGTTTTGACTTTTGGGAACTTAAATATTATACATGCAATAAAGTAAAATTAAATAAGAGCAGGAGAAAAACTAATATTGGACACAAACAAAGCAAATAAATTGAATTCTATTTTATCTTATTAAAATAACCACACAGGAAGAAAAAATATACCCAACTTTTGATTACAATACTTTTTGATTTAATACTTTCAGTCTAAAGACATAAAAGAACTAAGAAATATCAAATTCTACTGAATTTTGGTGTGAGGGCATGGGTTTGGCAATTCTGAAGTTCTAAGGTCTGTATCATAAAATTAAGCAAACAAGTAAATATACTGATGTCCTTACTGTGGGGGAAGACACAAACATGGAATGAGAGAAGACAAGCAAGAACTCTGTGGCGTGAGATTGCAAGGAGTGGTATTGGTGTGAATTCATGCTATAAGTTGTCTCCTGAAAGGCCGTAAAGTGATACCACCCTAGTAGCAACAAGTGCCCCTGATTTCTAAATAAGATTCTCCTGCAAGGGAAATACGGTTCCTTTCAGAAATGGCTGATTCTAGGACTGGGTTACAGAAAGTACAGATCAATCTAAAACATTTTTGTTACATGAGGAGTAAGCAAATGCTCAAGAAAATTGAAAAACTCATAGAAGTAAGACTGATGGGGTTCCAACTGGTTAAGTCTAGGGTAGAAATTGGTTACATAACCTTTTGAATTAGAAAAAGGAGAATTCATTAGTTCATACTGATAATACATATTCATAAATGATGGAAAAAGGAAAGCTCTTCCCTGTAGTAAATGGCAATGGCAACTAATGTGTTGGGAATGAAAAAGTTTAAAAATACGCATCCCTCTACATATTACTTATTACACAAGGAAAACTGATAGTAGGGGAGAAACATGGTAGACACTATCTAATCAAATAATCAAAGCTAATATCACCAATAAAGGGATAAACGTACATTATGTGCACCCTGATTTGATGCAGAGGACAAAACACTTCTGTGGTTTTCCTATAAAAAATGCATAACCAAAATTTAAGCATAAGGAAAAATTCAGACAAATCTACATTAAAGCACATTCTACGATCCTGAAATTTTTCAAACATACAACTGTCATGAAACAATGAATAATGAACTCTTCCAGGTTAAAGGAGATTTAAAAAAAAAAGGCAGAACAATTGAATGCAATGCAGGATCTTCGACTGGATCATGAACCAGGAAAAATAATGCTTGAAAGGATATTAGGGTCATTGGAGAAATTTGAAAAGAATTGCATATTAGACCATATTATTGTATTAATGTTAAATTTCCTGAATCTGATCATTGTACTTTGGCTATTTAGGAGGATATCCCTATTCTTAGGAAATGCATACACAACTTTATAGGTAAAGTGTAACAATGAGATGCAGTAAATTAGTATGTAGGGTGTATGGGTATGGGTATAGGAGGAGAGAGGATGGGAAGTGATGAGAGCAAGCAAATAGTTCTGTACACATTCCAGCACATCTCCTGGTAAACACATACATATTACTGTTCAGTACATATCAAGGAATTAAATTTTCTGGTCAAAGTCATGTGTATACTTAGCTTTAGTGGATACTGCCAGAAATATTTTCCAAAGTTGCTCCACTCCGCATTCCCTTTTAAAACAGCTTTCACAGTTTCGGGTTTTACGTTTAAGTCTTTAATCCATCTTGAGCTGCTCTTCGTGTATGGTGTAAAGAAGCTGGGGTGATTCTTCAAAGATCTAAAAGCAGAACTACCATTCAACCTAGCACTGCCATTACTGGGCATATACCCAGAGAAATATAAATCTTTCTACCATAAGGACACATGCATATGAATGTTCACTGCAGCACTATCCACAATAGTGAATACATGGAATCAACCTAAAATGACAGACTGGAAAAAGAAGATGTGGTACATACATACCCAGGAATACTATGAAGCCATAAAGAAGAAAGAGATCATCTCTTTTGCAGGAACATGGATGAAGCTGGAGGCTATTACCCTTAGCATACTAATGCAGGAACAGAAAACCAAATACTACATGTTCTCACTTATAAGTGTAGTCAAGTGATGAGGACTTATGAACACATGGAAGGAAACAACAGACACAAGGGTCTGCTGGAGTAGGGGTGTGGGAGGATGGCGAGTAACAGAAAAGATAACTGTTGGGTACTAAGCTTAATACCTGGGTGATGAAATAGTATGTATAACAAACCCCTGTGACACATGTCTACCTATGTAACAAACCTTCACATGTACCCCCAAACCAAAAATAAAAGTTGGAGAAAACAACAGCTTTCACTCTTACTGGGCACCTTCTTACTTTTAATGTCTTTTGATGAAGTGCTTAAAGTTTTAATGTAGCATACTTTATTTTTTTTCCTTTATATTTAGTGCTTTTTGTGTCTCATTAAAGAAATATATGCTTACCCTAATGTCATGAAAATATTATCCTATATAATTTAATATCTTTATTGTTTTACTTTTCACAATTATTTTTCAATCTGTAATTGTTTGTGGTGTGAGTCAAGACTTTTTGTTCCATACAGATATGCAATTAATCCACCATCTTTTATTGAATAGACTGTCTTCTCTACTGAGCAGTCAGTAGTATCACCTTTTTTAGAAATCAGTGTCTTTCTAACTTTTGACCAATACATTGTCTTTCTTACTCAGCTTTCTAATAAATCATGATTATCTGGTACTGAAGACCAGATACTCAATTCCTCCATGATGCCTTAGCTATTCTTTGATTTTACATTTCCATATAAACTGTACAATCAGTTTAATTTCAAAAAAAAATAAGCCTGGGTGAGATTTTCACTGTCAATATAATTTAAGAGAACTGCTATCTTTTAATCAATATTGTCTGCCAATAATGAAAATGGTATATCTTTCCTATTTGGGTCTTCACTTTGTTATATAGCTGGTATTTTCAATGGTATTACAAATGGTAATACATAAATTTCATATTTGTTTGCATATAAAAAGTGAGTTTGTTTTTTGTTGACTTTTAAAGTTCACCTTTCAGGATATATAAAATGTCCTACCCCCAAAAAGTTTATCCTCCTGTATCTCAAATCATACTCTAATAAAGTCCATGACTAACTTCATTTTGCCACCTGCTGTTTTTCTTCTATGTACCTTGCCCATCTTGATAAATAATACATCTAAACTCCTAAACCAAAATCCTGAGAGCTATCCTTTTTTCTGACATCCAATCAATAATCAACTCCTGTTCATCCTAACTGATAAATCCTTTCCAAATCTATGCTTCCTTACTCCCATTACCACTATTCTTATTCGGGCCTAATCATTTTTTTCTGGACTTTATAAAAGGCTCGCTTTCCCTTTGTCTCTAGTTTTTCCCTCTACTCATCTACTTTTCACAGATATTTTCCTAAAGTATACACCTGATCATGTCACTCCTCCTCTCAAATGTTAACTGAACCTATGGGATACAAAATATCAAAATTTCTTGGCACTGCACACACAAAACTGTTTATGACAAGAGGCTTAGCTTGTTACGCATTCTCCACTCAAAATGAAAACAATGTACTTTAAAAATATCAAATAACTTGCACTTTCCCATGTGTCAAGTGCCTTCTCCCATCTCCATTTTAAAAAATGTAATGCTCCCTCTAATTGAATGCATCCTCCCATCACTATTACTCCTAACACCATGACCACCACCACAATGTAAGCTATTAGAAGCATTAAAAAAAAAAAAAAAAAAAAAAAAAAAGGGATAGTAGTAGGCTTAATCAAACAAAGACTTGCTAAGAAAATGAGTATTCAATAAATCCAAACTCATTTGTATTTCTGTATTTGATTTTATTTGGTATATGCCACTATGACCTTATTTTAGTTGAAATCCATTACAGGATGTTTTTATTATGATTAGTCAACTCCACAAAGACAATAATACTGCTGTGGAAGACCAAAGGGAAAAAAACTGATATATTTATTTACAATTCCCTATATTGTAAACATTTAATCTATATATTGTTACTAACTTATAATGAGACGAGGAAATGATGCCCTGTATTTCTATTCATATTCAGCAATAGCATATTATAATAGAACATCAGATTTTCTTTTCCATTAGCATTATGCTTTCTTTAAATAATTATCTAAACTTTCAAAAGAACTAAATATCTAAGTGCTATACAACTAAATCTACTTAAGCCAATATTTGGCTTATAATTTCATTTTTAGAATAACTTAAAGTGCTATAAGCAACCCGGCAATCAACACTTTCTATAAGAACAAAACTACCTTTAAACATTAATTTACAAGATATACAATGTTTATCTGGAATAGCTGAAATTTCAGCACAAAGTCACTGTCACATGTATAACAGCAGGATTCTTTTTTGCATAACATGAAGCTTTAAAATTAACTGATGAATTATTGCCACAATGGCTATTATTGGTTTACTACAAAAGAGGATAAGAACTACTAGTGTATTCTATCTTTTCATTTTTTTTGAGGTCACTTGACAGTAAGTTTGCATATTCAACAAGTCTACTGAGTTACAATATTGTCTACTATAATCATTGCCCTTTATAAGAGCAAATGCTAATGGTAATTAATAACATATACCACTCAAAGAAAATCACACTTTTTTTTTTCCTTTTGAACAAGAGTAACCTATATTTTGGGAGTTGGTGTGCAACAAGGCTAAAACAACCAAATTATAAAACAGTATATACCTGACACAGTATGTTGAGGAAATATGCATCTGTTTCATAGTTTTTGTACTTATGATAATGCCTTACTAAGCTACACATATGTAAATAGTATGTTTTCTTGCTTAATATATTAAATCCAATAGAATCATTAAGTTCTCATTCTCCTTTGTGATTTGTAACTTTATAAGATAATTTAATGATGAAAGCATACGCCCAAACCTGCAGATCATGTGTATTGTCATCTATTACAATCAAAATTCTCCTCAAATTTCATTTTTCTTAAAAGGAAATTGAAACTACCTGCAACATTGTTACAGAGAATGTTGTAGTGTGAATAAAAACTAGAACTCAGTGGTTTATGAAGTATGTACTATTTTGGCATGTGATTTTTCCTTCATAAGAATAAGATGAACATGTCCAAATGTTACCTGTGGCAACTTCACAGATACAGAAGTATCTAGTCTTCACTTCCTCAATGCCCCAATTAGACTGTTCTAGTAAAAGAATCAATATAGTTAAAAAATAAATAAATCAATACAGGTTCAACAAAAGAGCACCATCCTATTAGGGAACTGAGATAACATGTGAAAATGAAGTTGTCATTATAATCAAAATGTTGCCCAAATTCTAACAAACCCAAGCTGTTATACTAGTACATGGACGCAGTCCATAGTGTTAACCTAAAGAACTCTGGGACAAGAACATGATTTGAAAAATAAACTCCAAAATTATACTTGTAATAAATGGTGATACAGACTAATTTTAAAGCACAAGTGACATGTTACACTGTATTGCTTCTTGAACTTTCCAAACAATGCTTGTCCATGTCAGGTTTGGGCCATTCTCCTGCTAAGACAGAGAGCATTGTATTTATTCAAAAGCCCAGATTTCAATATCTTGGATAAAGAAATCTTCCTTCTTAGAAAGTGTACGATTCCCAAACGTTTTACAAGAATGGCTTCTTCCATGGTAGAGATCTCCATCAAGCCAAAGAGCAAATTCTCCTCTGCAATACATAAATAATAATCTGTTAATATTTATGCCCTAAATTGTAAAACAATTTAAATGAGACTTTGAATACCTAACAACCCTGAAATTACTAATTTTCTCAAATGCTTCCCAAATCCTTTCAACATTGACACAATTTTGTTTTACTCCCATTCCATTAAAAAATTATTTATGGGCCTGGAGCGGTGGCTCACGCCTGTAATCCCAGCACTTTGGGAGGCCAAGTCCAATGGATCACCTGAGGTCGGGAGTTCAAGACCAGCCTGACCAACATGGAGAAACCCCGTCTCTACTAAAAATTACAAAAAAATTAGCCAGCTGCACTGGCACATGCCTATAATCCCAGCTACTCAGGAGGCTGAGGCAGGAGAAGCACTTGAACCCAGGAGGCAGAGGTTGCGGTGAGCCGAGATTGCACCATTGCACTCCAGCCTGGGCGACAAGAGTAAAACTCCATCCAAAAAAAAAAAAAAGAAAAAAAAATATTTATGATACAGACCAAGGAACAGTGTCCTCTAACATCAACTTCATGAAGGATTAGCTTTTGAGACAGGTACTACTCTGTGATTTTTTGCCTGGTATTACGAGTTTTTCTCTGGGCATTTTTTTTAGTATGTTTTTTTTGTGTGTGTGTGTATGTGTGTGTTTATCTTTTTTGTATGGTTTTAACATATTTAACACGACTTTCTCAAAGGCACAAAAACTCAGTATCATCTAAAATAAAATTTGGGGATTCATGTTAAGGACCTAGTAATTAACTCTGGTTTCCTGCATAGGAAGCTGTTTGCAAAAGAGCTCAGTTTGAAAGGACTTTAAATGGACAAATATGTGATGCTGAGATTCAAGCAGAAGAACCAAGATATAATCTACGTATAATAGGAACTTAACAGATAGATTATAAGGTCCAATTTATCTAATTATCTAATACATAACCTGGAGGGGAAAAAACCAGGTTATGAGAGGACTTTTTTCTACTCTCTAGAAAATGTTTCCCCACCTAATAGAAGAGGAGAGGGAGCAAAGACTAATAATTAACATAATAGCCAGAGAGTTTTCCCTTGGGATTCTCTAAATCTAAACTAGGATATCAAGTCAGCAGACTGGAGCCAGAGTTTAGGAGGAAGAGGGTTTTTAAAAAAATATGGG